>NC_081418.1:4492597-4841798 GCF_949786415.1 Peromyscus eremicus | reverse complement strand
AAATGTTTTCAATAGTCTACCATAGACATCTATCCTCAGCAGTGCAGATTAATCCCTTATCCAAAGCAATGGGTAAGGAAATTACCCAAGGATTCTAGACGCTTTGGGAGTTAATGAATAATAGCTGTGAATTGAGATGAAAGTCATTACCACCACGTTCCTGAGTTTAATGAGATTTTTGTGATATTTTATCATTAAACTTAATGGTGGATCTTTGTAGAAATGCATGTGTTCTGTGGTTTTTGTTACTATGCTCATTTTTTGTCAAAGTCCGTATTTTCAGTATCTGTGAAACTAATATGAGTTTTCTTCACACCTTCTAAGAGGATGTGTCATGTTAACACATTTCATAATTTTAAGTCCTTTTCTTTCTTAATTGATCTCTCAGTAGGTCATGATTTATTATGACATATAATGTGAGAAATGTAGGGTATATTTAAATTAGTTGGCTCTGTGACTGGCACACAATTTCATGTAATAGTATACATTAAATTATTATTCGTTGACATATTATTCTCTATTTTAAATTTTTTGTCTTGTAAAAAATGTTCAAATCACCTGCACATTAATTTCTGTTAACACTTAAGACAATGGCTTTGTCTGTTCTCCTTCCTCGTCCCTTCTTTCCTGTGCCTTGTTCATCGGCTGACAATTAACTGGATGTTTTAACAACTTGAATTGACTCTTCA
The DNA here is from genome assembly GCF_949786415.1 of Peromyscus eremicus. Taxonomy (NCBI): domain Eukaryota; kingdom Metazoa; phylum Chordata; class Mammalia; order Rodentia; family Cricetidae; genus Peromyscus; species Peromyscus eremicus. The sequence goes on along the minus strand of NC_081418.1, from coordinate 4,841,109 downwards.
GCCGCCTCCCTCGAATCCGAGTGTTATCTTTATCAGACAGGAATGTGCTTACTTCTGAGTCAGTGATCCGCTCCCACCGCCAATGATGTGCCCTGTGTGCACATTCCCCACAGGCCTCCCCCGCTCCTGGTCACTGCTGTCCTGGGGCTTCAGTCTCTCTCATTATGAGGCACTCGCCCCTCATTGCTCTCTGTTGCTTTTGTTTGTGGAACTTCCAGAAAGTGTTTTTTCTACACTAAATATATTTTTTTTTTTTTTTTTTTTTTTTTTTTTTTTTTGCGTAAGCAGAAAGAGAAAGGGAGGAAAGAAAGAACCTAACTCATGCGTATCCCCACATCACTGTGTGGGGCTAGCTGGTAGACTATATATTTTTTACATTCCCTTGACTTTGCTGCCATGATGGGCTTTGGGGGGTGGTATTTAAAACCACTCTCTGTTTCTTAGGTTTGAGGTAGCTGAGTATAGGATATATTTGATTGAGGATTACAGTTTGAAAATTAAACAGATGTAATTCACCCAGTGGTTACAATGGTGGGGGTTAGCATGACTAAATCTTTGTTCATCTCCCTCAGATATATACACGTATGTCCTGGTACATAACTTATACATATCTAACATGTTCAATCTCTACTGGGTTACTGAATAAGTCAGTAGGTACATCTCCCTTAACCTGTTTGTTTTAGGATACAACAGCAAAAATGTCTTAATTTGTTAGTGTGTGGAGTGTTTTTTTTTACACCTTTGTTCTGTGAGCAAAATTTCAATACAATTTTCTCCTTAATGTCACCTGCCAAGTCACCAGGTTCCCAGTGCAAAAGTCCTATGATTCTAAGTAACTAGTGTACTTGAAGGACAGGATGGGCCTCACTTTAGTGCCATGTGGCTGAGGAGTGGGTGCCACATGCAGAAAAAGATGAACACCCAAGTGCCAGGCCTGCAGAAAAACCCTTACACTAGTTGTTCCTCTAGAGGCTTCCAGTGTCCCTCAGTATAGCAAAATCTGAGTGTCCATGGGTAAAAACTGGCGAGGAGAAAGGAACACATGGTGACACTTTAAACCCTTTGTGTGCCTATGCTTGGTTTGGAAGCCAAACTCAGCACAGTTAATATCACACTGCATTGTGACGCTGACCTGCTTCATAGTTCTTGATTACTTTCATTCTTAAAATTGGAAGCTAAGGAGGATTTTATATAATTCTTCTTCTTGATGATAACGTGTGCCTTGGCCTGTTAGTGTTTCAAGTGTTTGAAACAGTTTTCCCATATCCAGTTTAATTTGGGGTGTTACTGAAGTACATGATAAGACAAAAAACTTAGATGTTCTGAAACAATAATTTTTCCTTATTCTAAAAACATTTACTATCTAAATAGTTACTTATTAAATAGCTGGTTTTTTTCTATATCAAGATGCTTTAATGCTTGAAGACACAATCAAAATTACAGCAAGAATTATATCATTTTTGCATTGGTTTAGGTATTGAGTTGCTATGTACACTATCAGGTTGAAGACAGGGAGAGATTTGTAATAACAAAAAATTCCATTTCACAGACACAATTTGCCACTGACCATTTTGCTTTTGGCTAGTGGAGTCTCTGATATCTATAACAGCAATGTCACCAAGGAAATGGGCAGTTTTTTATCCTGTATTAGTTCTATTTTTTCCTGAATTAGTTCTATAAATAGATATAGCATGGTGATCAGGGAAAGGATGAGGCATTCCCAAGGACATGGTGTCACCTTCTCAGACAAGAGCTATAATTTCTCGAAAACCATTTGTAACAAATTCTAAGCACAAGGATTAAGAGGAGACACACTCAGGGAAAGAAGTCACCAAAGTATAGGCAGATACTTCTCAAGGGAGAGTCCCAAGTGTCCTAACATCAGCCACATATACCATCGTGGTGCATTTGGGTTGTTTCAAAAGGTTGCTGAAAAATGTTTCCCCTTTTCTCTTTCTTCCGGAAAAGTCACACCAGAGAATTGCTCCAAGCATGGAATGGGTGTAATCACCATCAGATATAACAAATCCAGGAGCCACTAGGTTTGAACAAGGGGTTTACAACATGTCCTTTTACTGTGCAGGGGTTTCTGCTGTGATTTCTAAAAAATTGAAAGTTTACACCTGGGAAGGGAGAAAGTCTTAAGCAAATGTTTCTAGTTGTGTCGATATTCTTAATTCTCAGCTAACAGGGGGCTTCAGCCAGACTTTTAAGTGAGGGGCTCCTTTCCATGACTCCTCAATTTTCCTGGCTTACTTCCTGCCTCCTCATCACAGTCACACAAAAGAACTCTTCCACAGTGTCTGCACTGTGACAGAAAATATAGGCAGGAATGTGCCTAAGAGTGTTGGATGGGGAGGGTGGTGAGACGTTACGTATTGCTGCTTCCAACAGAGAACTGTGTTGAAGATGAAGTAGACAGCATTCCCTGAAGAGTCACATGCAGGCTTTTGACACAGAGCCAGACTACTCAAAATAACTATGTGTGACTTATAAACTGGATGTGACGATATACTTCCTCTCCAAATCCAGAGGCAAAATGAGAAAACGTTCGGATCCATTAAAACACATGCTTGCATAGAAAAAAAAATCCTCCTGTCAAGTAAAAGGCAAAAGTAAAGAGCAAATGATTTACAATTATGTCACAAAGGTTACTATATACAATGCATAAAAATCCTCCAAAAGAAAAAGGAGGCATTATGAAGAACAATCTTAAGGAAAGTTGAGTTAGAAATATGAAGAGATTGTAGAAAGTCTGAATGATTCCTACCCCTATGAAGATACTCTCAGGATCATTTACAACAGGAGAAATGCAAGTAGAAGATTAAACTGAAAGTCAGAAGCTATACCCACAAAATCTGACCAACAGGACTGCCTAAACAATCGACATGCAAAAGTGGAGAGGGACAAGCCATGAAGACTCAACACTACACAAAGTGGAAGAAGTAGTCTTCTGCAGGGAAGCACAGGTCAGTGGGCTGTCCAGTCACAAATGGTCAGCCCAGAAAACAAAAAACTCGAAAACACATTATAAGACTGAAAAGGTTATAATTAGGAATATGTACATATATATACAAACATACATGTAAAAACAATGAATAAAGGAGAGGCCATGAATTTGAAAGAGAGCAGGGAGGGTTATAAAGTAGGGTCTGAAGGAAGGAAAGGGAAGGGAGAAATGGTGTAATTATATTATAATCTCAAAATAAAAGCAAAAGCCACATTGAGAAATTTTTTTTCTCATGTATCAGATAGGAAAATCAAAGTTTAGCCCAAGCTTTTGGTGGCACAGTGAATAAACAAGCAGTTTCATTATGTCTGTGGGAACTGCAAACAGGAGAGGTCCTATGCTGTGGGATGGTCTGTATGGCAAATGTGTTGCTGATTAGTCAATAAAACACTGATTGGCCATTGGCTAGGCAGGAAGTGTAGGCGGGACAAGGAGGAGAATAAAGCTGGGAAGTGGAAGGCTGAGTCAGAGAGACACTGCCAGCCCACGATGAGAAACAGCATGTGAAGATGCCGGTAAGCCACGAGCCACGTGGCAAGGTATAGATTAATAGAAATGGATTAATTTAAGCTGTAAGAACAGTTAGCAAGAAGCCTGCCATGGCCATACAGTTTGTAAGCAATATGTCTCTGTGTTTACTTTGTCGGGTCTGAGCAGCTGTGGGACTGGCAGGTGAGAGAGATTTGTCCTGACTGTGGGCCAGGCAGGAAAACTCTAGCAACAGTCCTATGGGGAGTTATTGAAAATATTTAACAAAATTGTATATATATTCATCCTTCAAGCCAGCAGGCTCACTTCTATGAATCTATCCCAAAGTTACATAAGCTAAAATATGAAATTATAAGCATAAGTTTATTTATGTCAACATTACTTTTATTATCTGAAAGCTGAAATAAATTTATATGTACATTTATACATACACATATATGTACATGTATATATATATATATATATATATATATATATATATAGTTGAATAAACCCAGATGTGTGCACAGAGCATATGACTGCACATATTTTAAAATGAAATGAGAAGCAGCTACATATACCTCTATGGAACAGTATTCCAGATCCCCTCTAAGACTGCTGAAAGAGCTCTAGAAGACAGCTTCCACATAGCAGTGACATGAGGTAGCTGAAGGTAACCATAACCCACAAAGCCATACTTCCTTCTCAGGTGAGGTAGCAATCTAATTCAGAGCATCCCTGTGGTGGTTTGAATGACAATGATCACCATAGGGTCATATATTTAATGAGCTCATATATTTAATGCTTGGTCCCCATTTGGTGGAAATGTTTGGAAAAGATTAGGAAGTGTGGTTTTATTGGAGGAAATGTGTCACTGGGGTGGGGACTCCTGGGGTTTCCAGTCTCAGTCTCTCTCTCTTTCTCTCTCTCTCTCTCTCTCTCTCTCTCTCTCTCTCTCTCTCTCTCTCATCGTGTATGTGTGTGTGTGTGTGTGTGTGTGTGTGTGTGTGTGTGTGTGTGTGTAATATGACTGTGAATTGAGAAGGGAGCTCTCATCTACTACTCCAGCATCAGGCCTGCATCCCTGCTGCCAAGCTCCCTTCCATGATGCCATGGAATCTAACCCTCTAGACTCACAACACCCCAAATAAATGTTTTGTTTTATAAATTGCCTTGTCATGATAATGGTATTTTATCACAACAATAAGAAGTAGCTTAGACAATCTCTGAAGAGTTGTTTTATCCTCATGTCTCTGCAGATAGTCATCTTTGGTTTTTATTGAGATTAGCTTCAGGTAATCGTTTTTATTGAGATTAGTTTCAGGTAATTGTAAAATCTTCCTCCTTCTCTTCTCTCTATGTTCTGACCCCCATAAGTACATACTACCAGTCCAGTACATTTATCACACAATCTGGTTCCTTGGGGACCCAACTTGAACATTTTCTATAGCCCAGAAAGTCAAATTTCTATGGTAATTTAAAGCTGGACTGATTCACACCACACACCAATTGCACAGTGGAGCAAACTCTATTACAACCTGGCAGTCCCAACATAAAAGAGACACCAGTGTGTACTGGGATACTGTACTGAAGGATGAGAATGAAGAGTTGCTACAGCATATGAGCTATTTAAGATATACAGGGAAATACAGTAGTAGCAAGTACATGCCTGTCTGTAATTCCAGCATGTGGGAAGTTAGGACAGAAAAAGGACAAGTTCAGGGCCAGCCTGGGCTCATACATGAAATGACTCTTTAAAAAACAGAAAGAAAAGAAAAAGAGGAAGGAAAGTAAGAGAGAGGGGGTAAGGGAGGGACAATGACGAAAAGAAAAAAGCAAGAGTCGTGTTGCATAGTTTTAGCTAAGCTTGATAACTCAGATCAGACAATCTAAACAAGCATGATAATTAGCAGTTAAAGCTAAGTATGAATCCCCTGGTAAGTTCCACAAAAGCTGCTAAGTTATTAGGTAAACTAAGAAGCCCTGAGCTTGATCCTCAGATTGCAGGCTAAATTTGTAGATGCTAACATAAGATCCAGATCGTCATAGGAAAGAGTGAGCACATGAAATCGTTATACTTGGGTTGACACAACGGAAATTACTATAAGTGGATTAAACTTCCAGGAGTTGCTCAATTCTTACTAAGGAAGTACAATGAGAGGTCTTGCTTAAAGAAAATATGAGTGTTTTCTCCACTTCAAGGAAATCCTTTGAAATCTGGCCTGGCTGAGGAAGTTACAGGATCTGGTGAGAGAGGAAAGGGATCATAGCCTCCGAAAGCTGCAGAACTCACCATCAGGGGCCAGCATGTGTTTATTACACCACTTGACTATTCATGTAACAAGATCCTATGGGAGGCTTTAATTAGAAGAAACAATATAATGGAAAGTAGAAAAAATGATCAGAGAATCCTTCTCTTCTCTGTAATATAGGATATAACTGCTTGTCAAACACTTAACATGATTATGTGGATTTGCTACAGGGTTGCTCCAGAAGCACAGAAACTAAGTGTTACCGACTAAGTGAAACAGAAACACCAGAATTACACAGCAGATGGTAGAAATAGTATTTAAAACCAACAGAAGTGGGTGAGCAGGAATATAACATACAAGGACAGAAAGCTCATAATATTTACCCAAACCAGGAAGCATGTGCTCCGGAGAGGAGTAGCACATCACATTAAAGTTCAGTGTGGCTCTCCTCCAGGCCAGCATTTAGGAAAATGATGTTACAAAATGAGGACAAGTGCAGTTTGAATGTAATGGCCCCCATAAGCTCCCAGGGAGTGGAACTATTAGCAGGTGTGGCTTTGTTGGAGTGGGTACAGCCTTGTTAGAGGAGGTGTGTCATTGTGGGGTTGGGCTTTGCAGTTTCCTGTACTTAGGATACCGCCCAATGTCTGAGTCCACTGCCTGCTGCCTTCTGATCAATATGTAGCCAGCACCATATCTGTCCTCACACTGTCATACTCCCTGCCATGATGATAATGGACTGACCCTCTGAAACTGTAAGCTAGCCCTAATTAAATGTTTTCCTTTGTAAGAGCGGCCGTGGTCATGATGTCTCTTTACAGCAGTAGAAGCTCTAAGACACCAATAACAATAAAATCTCAGAAAGTAGAGTTGAAGCAGTAAGCAGAGGCAGAATTCAGGTGGCTGTAATTCTTAGAGGAGAAAGACACCAGGATGGTCTGACAGGGAGCACTGACTGTGTTAACTTGCAGAAATGATGAGGAGAACAGAGCCTCTCTCAGGGCAAAGTAAATGAGCATCTAAAATGCATACTGTCCAAGCTTTGAAATATAAGGAATCTAACATCAAGGACATCAGGACAGCTGTCCTCATGACAGCTGGCTCCAGCCTGGCTGCTTTGGTCTCTGAGTCCTGCCTTAAAGAGGTGAGAACAACACTAAGAACAATGAGAGTGCTCACACAGCTCTCACTCCTTCCTGAGGGGTCCTTCAATCATCCCCTCTGGATACTTCAAAAATGGGCAGATTAGTTAGTCTTTGATCTCCATTTTCATGTTGAAAGGTGACAAAGGCAAGTATTGCCCAGAACAGCAAACACAGACATAATCTTCAACCAAATGGCATGAAATTAAAATCAAAACGGCAACATGAAATGACATTATACTTGTATTGGAGTGAAAAATAAATAAAATAATGATACCATATGCTGGCAGATATGCAGAAGAGCTGGAATAGACCTAAACAGCTATTCTGGAAGATAGTTTTGGCAGCCTCTTAAAGATGTACATATGAAGCTGTCATAGGATTCACCAGCTGCACACTCAGGGATTCGTCACAGAAAGTTAAAATGGATATACAAGCAAAAATGTATATAAAAGTTTAGATAGATCTTATTCATAATATGCAAGATTACAAATAAGTACAAAAATTAAAGATCAAAGGAACATTAAGTTGTCAATGAACAAATGGCCTGATGAAGCAAACAGTTCCATACAGAAGAAACAAACATTGTACAAAGTGTCCAGCATCCCTTCCCCGGGGGAAATGAAAACTAACACTCCTTCTAGATACCACTTTACTCCAGCCAGAGTGACCATCAACAAGAAATCTGACAACAAGTGCTGGCACAGATGCGGGGAAACAGAAAACCTACTCACTCCTGATGGCAGTGCAAATTACTACAGCCATTGTGGAAATCAGTATGGAGGCTTCTCAAAAAAACTGAAAACAAAGTTAGCATGTACCCAACTCCTCCACTGCTGGGTACATAGTCAAAAGGCTCCAGGTCCCAGTGCAGACGCTTGTATACCCATATTTATTACTGCTCCATCCATGATAACGAAGAGATGGAACAAGACTGGATGTTTAACAACAGATGAGTAAATAATGAAAGCTTGGTACATGTGTACGAGGGAATTTAATTTGTAAAGAAAAATGAAATTGGATATTTTGAATTATAATATTAAGCAAGGTGAGCCAATCCCAGGAAGACAAAGGTGACATATCCTCACTTTATGATGATCCTAGCTCATGATGTGTACATATATATGCGTGTACACACACACACACCTGTATGTACACACACAAATGATCCAAGCTCATAATGCATGTATTTTTTGCATACAAATGAGTGTGAAGTCTAAAAATTTAGAAAGGAGTCCAAAGGAGGGAAGACAGAGATGTCAAAGAAGAATGTGGATAATTCAGTGTGAAATCATATCTACAAGTAACATTATACATATGTAGTAGGTTGTATAAAGGAATTTACATGAATATACCTATAAACATATAATAATAATTAATGAAAAATGGCTTCAAATTTGAAGTAGAGCAAGGAGGAGTATATGAGAGGGTTTGGAGGGAGGGAAGATAACAGAGAAATGAAGTAATTACATTACAATCTCAAAAATAAAAGAAATTAAAAAGGAAAAGAACACATGTTACTTGTAAGTAGAAAAGAGATGGGGAAGGTTTCTAAGGTGGTAAGGAAGAAGGGGGAGGGGAGGAGGGTGATAACATACTAATGCACACTTCTTGAAAATGTCAGAATGATACCTAGCACTCTGTGCGGTAATTTAAAAGTAGTGGAAAGGACTGATGAACTAGTTGGTGGTGTTTGGGAAAACTGATTCACTCTATGGTGGAAATGAAACCAGCATACGGAAGGGTTGTGCCTGGGAGCAAAGATCTGAGTGTGAGGAGCTTGCCAGGGAGGAGCTACACAACAGGGGGGCTTGGTGCAGAAGGTGACATTTCTTTCATGATCCAAGACATCGCAGTGAGGAAAACATACTTCACATACCATGCAGTGTAGGTGTGGGTGTGAGGCAAAAGTTGCAGGAAACTCATCTTTACAGAGTAGTGTTCAAACCAACTAACTTCTCCTGTTAGGAAAAAAGACATATTTAGTTACATGTCTTCCATATTTTCCCCAATTCAGACAAATTTAATCAACTTTTACATCCTTTTTGTAATTTTTTTGAGTATTTCATACATGAGTACACAGTATTTACATCAATTCCACTCTTCTCTCTCCCCCACAACTCCTCCCTTCTCCCTGCACTCCCTCTTAGTTTCATGGCTTTCTCAAAAATTATCTCTATCTCTCTGTCTCTGTCTCTCCTCTCTCTCTCTCTCTCTCTCTCTCTCTCTCTCTCTCTCTCTCTCTCTCTCTCTTACACACACACACCTGCACATGCGTGTGCACCCAACCCCCTGACTCTGTTCAGTATATATGTATGTTCAGGGTTGACCACTTGGGGTTGGATAACCTGTCTGAGAGCTTGCTCCTGGAGAAAACATATTCTCCCTCTGTCAGCAGCTTTTAAGTCCTGTACTTTTTCATCTGGGAGTCTTTGCCTTCCTGTATGAGCTTTAAATGAATTAATGGAAGAAAAGTGTTGTACCATAGTGTTTATTCAACAAGATCAGCTTCTTGTGTGTTATTTTCCCCTGCATTTACTAAAGAACTTGTGTATAAAATGAACAAAATTAGCATCTGTTATTTTGTGGGTTTGGACAAAAGTACACATCCATGTTACTGTTACTATCATCAGTAAAATACATGCATCACCTAAAAAAAAAATCAGATTAGCATTTCTGCATGTAGCTCAATAAAACACTAGAAACTGCTTGGCAGTGGTGGCGCTTGCCTTTAATCCCAGCACTTGGGAGGCAGAGCCAGGTGGATCTCTGTGCGTTCAAGGCCAGCCTGGGCTACAGAGTGAGTTCCAGGAAAGGCACAAAGCTACACAGAGAAACCATGTCTCGAAAAACAAAAAAACAAACAAACAAAAAAACAGTATAAACTATTCAGAGGATCTGAAGAATATATACTGTTATATATAAATCAGTATTGAAAAATGGAGTGGTTTTCATAAGTAAATTGAGCAAAGTAATGCCTTATAAATAAACCTTCTTCATTATCATTTTGCTTTAATATAACATAAAAATGAAACCTGAGTACATATTATGACAATACCTCTACTGAGTGATAATCCCTGGGCTGGCAAAGTGTCCTATTGGAATGCTCGATGACATCTCTTACCTCCCTCTCTTATCTCTTACCTTACCATCCCCTTCCTCATTCTCCCTCTCTGGTGTCAGAAACATGCAGTTATTATGACATTCTTGGCGTTTATTAATTGCAAATAAATAAATTTATCTGCACAAATTATCTTCTGCACTAGACTATCATTAAAGTAATAAATTCAAAAAAGCTATATAAGCAAAGGCTAGAATTAGCAAAGTAACATACTAGTGGATTTCTCTTGGAAATGTGTATATACTCAGAATGCTATCAGTCAAAATGACAGTTAACCCGCCCCAAAAGCTACATATGCTCACACTTACCATATTATAATGGGGAATAACATTCTCTTTCTATAAAAGCATCCATAAAGGTATCATTTTATTACATATTACTAAATTTAATATAAACACTGATTAACACCTAATAAACTGTAGATAGCAAGCACAATGCCATGGAAATTCAAGATCTAGCAATAAAATAAAATAACATTATATGACCTTTTATTTCCCCTTAGTAATTCTTCACCTTCACCTCCATCTCCTTCTCTTGTGCTTTAGTCAGTTCAGGAAGAGAGCTGAATACACTGAGAAGATTCAACAATAAATGTTCATTTCTTACAGCTATGGAGACTGGAAAGTCCAAGATTAAGGTCAAGGTGCCAGAGGATTTGATGCTTCCAGATGATTACCTTGTCTTTGCACTATCTCATGACAAAGGGGAGAGGAAGAGGAAAGGGGAGGAAGAAGGAAGAGAGAAGAGAGAGTTATCACATCTGTACTTACAAAGGTACCGATTGTATAATGAGGGCTCTGCTCTCTGAACCAAGGTACTACCTTCATGTACCATCACATCTGACTTACGGTTTTAGTGTAAAAAGTTTAAGAAGACATTGAGTCCACGTCCCTCCTTGGTACAAAATATCTTCATGCCATTCTCTGAGCCAGCTACTCTTTTATAGGAAAAGATGTATATATTTGAGCTCTTTAAGTACTGTTTGTACCCAACTATCAACATCAGATGTCACAAAGCTGAATGCCTACAACGAGCTCGTACAAGGACTAGAAAGGGCCTAAAACAATTCCACGATGGTAGAATTCTCTAGAAATCATTTATACACTCCTTTCCCTTTCATCCTCATTACCACCAATGGAAATGAACAAGGAGAAAGAAAATGGAATTTCCCAAACTAATTTTGTTAAGTGTATATTTGGAAAGATAAAGACAGGTGATATCAGTAATTGTAGTTTATGATATAAAAATTATTTGTGTCCTGGGAGTTAGACAATTTAAGCATAACTAAATGGAATCATATATTTAATGCTGTCCCAAACCCTAGAATAACTTCCTCAAGTTACTAATTTGTCTCCTGAGATTAGAGGAAGGATGCTGAGTGCTTTAGAAAATTAATCAGCAAATAAACCATACCTGTGATTATTGTTAAATTATCTTTCAGATAATATAACAAGATAGAATTGATAACCTTCCTTTTTATTTATCCAACAAATAATTCCTCAGGCTGAAATAAGAAGGAATGTGATCATTTCACTAATGAGAAATTCACATATCTGAAAATAAACTTTTGGAAATGTGTAATTCAGTGTTTTTTGCCTCGCTAACCAAGTTGTGTGACCACAGTTATCTAGCTCTAGGGCAGTGTGTCTTCCCCAGTAAAAATCCAAGCCCTATGACCAACCACTCCCATTCTCATCTAGACTCTAAAACTACCTTTACAAATTTCATATTCTGGTCACTTCACGTAAATGTGATCACATGGTGTAAGACATATTGGTCCTGGCCCCTTTTAGCAAATTTTCAGTTCACTCTGTGACATTATGTAGCAGCCCTATATGATCATATAATAGTGTATCATATTGTAGATCAAATTTCTTCACAATCCACCAGTTGATAGAAATTTGGTTATATCTCTATGTAGGTTACTATAAATTATGCTGTCATAATGTTGGAGGGAATTGTATGTCTGTGTATGTGTGTGTGTGTGTGTGTGTGTGTGTGTGTGTGTGTGTGTATGCATAGTTTGAATATTTTGTAAGCACCTTTAGTAATGGAACTTTTGAGTTACAGAGTAACTCTCTTCAATTTTCTGCATAATTGTCTATTTTCCAGTGTCTACACCACTTATTTTCCATGGCACTATTTGTTGTGGTTTCTGAGTGTAGTTTTTCTCTTAAATGGGTTCTAGTGTGTTTTTGACCAGTTGTTCATCTTCTTTGGAGAAATGTCTACTGAAGTGTTTACATATTGTTTAAAATTTGGGGTATGTTTCTAAGGATTGAACCCAGGTCCACTGTGCTACCACCCCAGGCCCTATTTGTCTTTTATTTTGGAGCTGTAAGAATTTCTCACGTTTTCCATATAAAACAGTTCTTTCATTTAAATATTGTCTTCTCTTGGTTATCTTTTTATTTTGTTGATAGCTTCAAGTGTAAAAATTTTAAATTTTGGTTAATTCAAGCTTAAGTATTTCTTTAATTATTATTTTGTGAATTAGATGCTATATCACAGAAACTATTGCCTAACTCTGGGTCATGAACACATACACGTAACTATTACATATATTCTCATTCTGTACCCACACCTACCATGTCTTAAAAACAAACACCAATCCTCAGTAGTAAGGCATTAAAATCCAATTTTAAAAGCAGTAAGTTCATTTTTAATACTTTGTTCTCAGTGGGGAAATTCCTGTGTATTATAAAATTAAATAAAGTAGTGATGTTTCCTCTAACTAATGTCCACATTCTCTTTTGTGCATAGAAAATGTATTACAATCACACTTTCAATGACATTCTACCAGCTTTTAATTTATTTATGAGCAAATGGGCCAACAAAAGCTTAGGAATTATGTTAGCTCCTTCAAAAGGACTGTCAAATCCTTAGACAAGACATTCGCACACCAGTCACAGGAGTAGATTAGTACCTTTGTGAGGACAATAATAATAATCCCACAGGCTGGGGAGACAAGCTCATTCTTTTAGTATTACTGCACGTTACCCAGCCTGACTTTATATTCTCAGTATAATATCTTTGTAAGTACAAAATATGTCTAACCTCAGTGTCATGAGAATAATTCCCATAGTGACCTGCTAATAAGAATGTTCTCTAAAATAATACAGCCTTTTCTTGGCATCCAATTGACGATTAATATTTATATAAAGTCTCATGGTATTATAAAATCACATTTACTTAGAAATTTATTAAAATCATTTTAACCATTGAATACCAATGAACACTTCTCTTATTTGTATGCCAATATCATTCTAGTTTCACTTTAACTAATTAGCAGAAAAGTTTTAGATGAGAAGGTAAGAACAGTCAAACTAGCTGGCTTCACCTGATTGACAGCAAGATAATCGATTGCTTGACTAATGTGGTAAATAGAGTTTCAAATTATTCTTTGTAATAAAAGAGTGCAGCAAAGTGGTTGCTGAGGTTTCTACCTCTGATTCTGAGGTGCCGTAAAACACCAGTGTCTGGTTATTTACCACTCATCTCTAATCCCCTCCAGTGGGGACTTCTCCCATCACTTCACTGAAACTGTGTGGTCAGAAGTTATTGGTAGTCTCTTTTTCAGGGCTATGACTCTTGAATGCTTGGAAAGTGAAGACTTCACACAGCATCACACCTTTGTGTGAAAAGTATCTTTCAGGGACATAAAACTATCTGGTTACTCTTTGATTCCTTTATTGCTTCCATTTCTTGCCTTCACCAGGCCTCTGTTGCCCTCAAATACAGATGTTCTTCAAGTGTCTATCTGAACTTTCTTTTGCCTTGGGACCACTTTCGTCTCTTTTTCACTCATCACCTTTCAAGAGCCTAAAATAATGATGCAAATGGATCCAAAATGTTTTCTCTGACATATCTAACATAATCCTGGCATTACAAATGCCAGCAAAATATTTCTGATGGTATAGGAATATGAGAGAAAGCTGAGAAGCATGCAGAAATAGTCTTCTGTGGGTAAGGAGAAAACTCAGGAAGACACAAAAAAACAGGATAGGCACACATAACTTTCATGAAGGCAAGCCTCTATGTTTAGGAACATATTGCCAGATTTTTTTATTCAAATATTTTCATTTTTATTGAAAAAGTTAAAATCTACTGTGGTTCAGCAGGTGTCACCGAATGTCTGAGTATTATGTAGAGGTTGGAAGAATAGGTCCACAATGCCTTGCTGTCTGCTTGTTCTTAGTTAAAATAGCCATTTTGGTTTTGGACTAAATTTTAATTCAAATATTGCTACCCTAAGAAATAAGGAATATAAATAACAAAAAGTGAACTGAGGAATACAAATATAAAGTAGAATCACCCTTGCTAAATATTACTCTAGGGTCAAACCATTCCCTAGGTAACTGTTGCTAAGAAAGTTGATATATGAATTTATGCCTAGTTTTATTGTAACTTATATCCTGTGTTTGAATGATATCACTGGGAAGCCTGCTCTGTTCTGAAGGTAATGTAAGAGGAGTAGATCTCAAGGAGAGGGGGAGTGGAAAGGGGAGTGGGGGAAGTGGAGGGAGGGGAAACTGTGATCAGGATGTAATGTATAAGACAACAATAAATTAACCACAACAATTAGCAATAAAAGGGCACTTGAATTCAATTATTCTGACATATATTACTGTTATAGCCTGAGGACATGAAGAGGACTGCCAGGACAGACCACAAAGCTCTAGTATTTCCTACCCTTAATAATCAAGGGGACTGACTTTATTTTTCCTCTTTAAGTTTTGGGGGTCAGGTTTATGTGACAATTTTCTTCTTTTTCTTTTTGCAATGTGTATCTGTTTCAATCCTGAACAAAGTATGACAATCACCTCAACCACATTACCTATCTGTGGTATTCACCCAGCAGTAGTCTAGGACATTTTAACTTCCAGAAATCCCTCAAGCTCTATCTACCATATTTTCTCATGTACCAGTTATCACACACAGAAAGTGGTTTCCTCTACCTCATGAGACAAAAATGAAGACTGTACTTCAGTGCTGTTATTGAGGGATCCAAATATACGAGGCCAACATATCACAGAAAGCAGCAATTAAAACACAGTGGCCAGGCTGAAGAAATCACAGAAAGGCTTAAATGTAAAGGTTGACAACAGTGGATGAACTGGCATCACATCACTAACCCATAATGTTTATGGGAATTCATTATAACTACTTTCAGCATTATGAGCCAGATCTTCAACTTGTATTTCATCTGTTTACTAGTGCATTTATTGGTTATTATTCCCTAAATTTTATACCAGGAAGCAATTCTAATTCTTTTTTCATTTTTTCTTACAAAATGCATATGTATCTGCAAGAAAGTTTGTAGATTTCAAATTATATATTTCTTTTTCCAGTGGTATAATTTTTCTTCAGCCATGAAAGGAAGCCATTTTAGTCTTTCTCAATGTTTTTCCTGATTATGTTATTTTTATCCTTTTCTCTGCTGATACCTCTAACAGCCAGCCAAGGTGAAGGATGATTTTAAAATCACATTCCCTAGAGAGTCTTATAAAACTAAGATAATGGCAAGAGTATTCAGAATCAGCATGAACACTGAAGAACAGTTTTCATAACTTGACAACCTCCAGGGTTCCTTCAGTGTTTCCCAGAGTTACAGTCACAAAAATCTGTCTACACAAGCCCAAATCCTAGCCATTAACCTTACTATCCCCCTGTTCCTCACACTTCATATTTTATCCACTACCAAACTCTGGTTCTTTTGTCATGTGGTTATTTCCCAAGCTACTCTACTTATTTCCTTCTCCTTTACCATCATCCAAGTGCTACTTATCATGTAAACTATAGCCAAAGTAAAAATAAAGACTAAGTAATACTGTGTTTTCTACTCAGTTCCTTCTTATGTATTCTTTTATGAAATGCATTTTAAACTAAATCTCAACTGTATAAAAAGAGTAGTAATCCATGGATTCACCCTGCATTAAGTCAGAGCATGCATGCAATGTGCTTCACACAATTTTTTTAGTGTATCCTAAAATCTCCAAAATGTTGGTGTTTCTTTCATGTTATTTCCTTATTAATTACACCTGTAGAGAATATGGAATCAATAGTCATGCGTAAGTACTGAGCATTTGATATGTGAATGGTATGATTTAAAATGGTCTTCTAAGAATGAAATACACACAGGATTTCAAAAATTTAATATTGTAAAAATAATGCCACATATCTTACCAGTAACATTTTATATTGATTATAGGCTATCATACTATTATTTTTTGATGTGTTGGCTTAAAATGTATCTTTACACTGATCTAGATTTTGCTCATTTTCTCTTATTTACTTATTCTAAATATTTGTTTTCTGGAATGGCCATATACTTTTTGAAATGTCCCAAAAATTGATTTTATATGAATAAATGTTTAAAATGGGAAAATTTTATTAGTGGAGGAGTTCTAAAAATCCTGACCAAAGGTGGGAGGATGAGACATTTTAATGTTCTGCAGTATTTATCTATCTTTATATATAACTGTATGTATATCTTCAAATGTAGTTTCTATATATATTGCAATATTTATTATATATATATATATATATATATATATATATATATATATACCATTACCTTGCAATATTTTTCTGTTAAAATCATAAGTCAATTCTTTCAGGCAAAGTATTCTTTAAAATAGCTTATTTTAAGCTTATTCTCTGAAAATGTCATTCAGGCATATAATGCATTCTGATTACTCTCACTTCTCAACAGTTTCTTATATCCTCCTCCTCCTGTCAACCCTCCCTCCTCAGATTCAAGTCTTTTTCCTTTAGTGAGGTCTGTTTTGTTTTATTTTGTGACTCAATGAGTTTAAGAGGGCACTTCTGAGTGACCAAGAGTTTGGAGCTATCTACTAAGTCTCATGGGATCAGCAGTATGCACATGACTGAAAACAGTGACTGCCTCGTCTCCTACTAGAATCCAACAGTTCATCTGAGATGAGTAGGGCCCTTTGAGTCCCTCCCTAATGCATGATTGGCTGACTCTAGGTCATAGAATATACTCTATTTTCTCCTTTATATATCTTTCTTAATAAATCAATTCCTTCTGGTTTAAGCAGGACACTTTCATGATTTGTATGTAAGGTGTGAGGACCAGAAACTTTGGCTGGTTAAGCATTAGGCTAGTTAAGCATTCAGGCTTTCGAGCAGCAGTTCAGCTGAGACCCATTCTGGATGAGGACTCAGAGGCATCCTGTCTGAGGAAACAAGACCAGCTGAGGATCTGGCCAGGTGAGGTTAGCTGTGGCTTGTTCTGTGTCTCTGATCTTCCAGCTTCACCCCAATACTTGGCTCTGGGTTTGTTTTATTAATAAGACTCTCTAAGATTCCTGCTACATCTGGTGCCCAAACGTTATGAATTCATGAAAAAGCTGCTTGCCTGTTGTGGTGGCGCACACCAGTTGAATTTGCTGAAGGAGGCAGGGGCAGGAGGATCCCGAGTTTGAGGCCAGCCTAGGAGGCTTGCTAAGGAGAAGCAGCGGCCGGGACCCAGTGACAAACAGTGGTGGGACCATGGAGGCAAAAGCTGCTCTGAGTTGCTGGCTCCTTCTCTTTGTGTTGGTGACTGCGGTGATGCTGCTACCCGGGACAAAGGGTTTACTGCTGCTTGTTCAGAGAAGAATTGCCAAGACCATCGTGTTAAAAGAAAACATCGACAAAGGTCAGTTTGGAAAAGTTTGGCAAGACAAATGGTGGGGAGAAATTGCTGTGAAGATTTTCTCTTCTAGAGAAGAGTGTTCATGGTTCCAAGAGACAGATAGACATCACACTGTGATTACTCCAAACCACAGAGGAGGCACAAAAAAAAAAAATCTGCAGGGAACCATGACCACACCTATCAGCAACTTTGAAATCTTCAAAAGGATGACAGGACCCCACAAAGATGATTCCACATGGACTGTGATAAAGCCATTAAGCCGATTAACACCATGGAAAAATCGACTTTGGACTACAAACTGGTCAGGACAATTTCGAGATGACTAGCTGAGATGATCCAGCCTGACAGACTACTCGAGCAAGGACTTATGACAAGCCCTGAACTTTCCTATTATTCAAAGACTGGACAAATGATACAGGACTTGACAATTAACCCAAAAAATTTCTTTTCAAGATTCCTTAAAGATATCTTCACCCCTAGAAAGCAAAAAGAAAAAGAGAATAAGATATGAAATAGATCATTGAATCTACTCTGAGAAAAAGATAAAGAAATAATAGGATAAATACGTAAATCACTGAATCTACACTGAAGAAAAAGGGGAAGATATAAAAATGACAAAAGGTAGACTACTGAATGTATTATGAAAAGAAAAAAAAGAGAGACTATGGATATGATAAGATAAAAAGGGAGATTATGGAATCTACTTTTAAAAAGGATTTACTTGTTTTAGATAAGATAAGTAATGAAAATTTTTTGGTCTGAGTTTATCAGATGTTACTGGACTGAACATTGTTAATATATATAATGGAGTTTTTATCTGAATCTGTCAAATGTTAATAGACTAGACATCATTAATGTAATCTTGACTGTGTATATTGTATATACTTACTGGATATAATTTTTCTTGTATTAGTTACAAGCTTTTTTAAATTTTAGACAAAAAGAGGGGAAATGTGGTGGTATTGTGTTCCCCAAAATATTGTACACCCTAATAAATTTATCTGGGGTCAGAGAACAGACAGCCACTAGATACAGAGGCTAGAAAATGGCAGCACTCACACCTTTAATCCTAGCATTCCAGAGACAGAAATCCCTCTGGATCTCTGTGAGTTCAAGGCCACATTGGAAACAGCCAGGCATGGTGACACATGCCTTTAATCCCAGAAAGTGAGCATTTAATCCCAGGGAGTGATGGTAGAAGGCAGAAAGATATATAAGGTATGAGGACCAGGAACTAGAAGCATTTGGCTGGTTAAGCATTAGGCTGGTTAAGCATTCAAGCTTTCGAGCAGCAATTCAGCTGAGACCCATTCTGGATGAGGACTCAGAGGCATCCAGTCTGAGGAAACAAGACCAGCTGAGAAGTTGGCCAGGTGAGGTTAGCTGTGGCTTGTTCTGCCTCTCTGACCACCCAGCATTTCACCCCAATACCTGGCCAGGATTTGTTTTTATTAATAAGAACTTCTAAGATTCCTTGCTACAGTATGAGAATGATGCCTATGGGCTCAGGAATTAATTACTTGGACCACAGCTGGTGGCACTGTTTTGGGGAAGTTATGGAGCCCTACCAAAGGAAGTAAGTAACTGGAGGTAAACTTTGATGTTGTATCGCCTGAGATACTTTCTGTTCATTCTCCCTGCATTGGGTTTACATTTGAAGATGCAGTAGCTTCTCAATTCCCTGATCCAGATATTTGGTACCATGCCTCTCCTGTCATTATAGACTCATTCTCTATAATCATAAGTCAAAATAAACTTATCCATAAGTTACTCTTAGTCATAAAAGAACTGGAAATTTGGTTTGATTTTACATTTCCCATGGCCCTGATTTCAATTAGATATTTCTTATGCAGTGAGCTGTATTAATGCTTTTTAATGAATATCTATTGACTAGCAAATATTTATAATGCAATATGCTAAGAAATGGGAATAAAAGACGTCAGCATTCAGTATGTTTCCCTGTGAATGTCGTATTAACAGTTATACTTTCCCTCTTGGCATGAAAGTGTTGGCACTTCTTTCCCACCCTTTTATCATCCAACAGTATTTAAGCTATAAGTCATCTGAAGTTTTTATTTTAAATTTTAGGCTTATAATGTATTTACTTTTGCTTATTTAGACATCAATTGATTCTATTGGTTTTCCTTTTTACAAATTTTCCTGTAACATATTACCTTTTTGCTTTTGAAATCTATCCTTCCCTTTCTAAAGTTAAATGGTAAAAATTATTTCAGAGTTTCTCCGTGCTGTTGTATTATCTGATATGAATAATACGCAATTTGCTTCAAACATTAAAATGCTAACTTAGCCAAACACATAATCAGATTAGAATCCCTTCGCAAACTTTTTATATTCAGTGTTGCTGCTGTAAAAGCAAATTGGTTTTTATTTTGTTTTCCATATGACTAATCTTATGTTTCTCTTTGAAAATAGTTATAAATTGTCCACAGTAATCTTAAATTACTGTGATGTATCTGGATAAGATTTCTGCCCTCTGATCTATCCTTTTGAGTTATTTGTTAGCTTTTCTTTAATTCACTGAAACAAATAATTGGTAATATTTTTTCAGATATTCTGTCTTTACCTATGCTTTGTTTCTCCTTCTGGAAAGGTATTGCAGTTTCAAAACCATTCTCCATTTATTTTCCTTCTTTTCCTGCCTTTCTATCCCTTTCTTCATTTTTAATGCCTTCTGAGAGACCTCTTAAAACTTATCTTTCAATTCAAGAAATCATAATTCAAACATAGTCAATGAGTTCTCTTTTTTGGCAATAAGTAACCAGAATATGAAATGGAAAGCAGATGTCATTTAAGATAACAACTAAACTACCAATTGCATAGAAATTAATCTAGCAAAGACTGTCTGAGAAGTATATGAAATATTTTCAGACTTCCACTGAAGAATTCAAAGCAGATTCAAATTAATTGCTAGGTTTAATATTCTTGTGAATCTGATGACTAAGAGATGAAAGGTTTTAATTGACTTCAACTTAATTTATAAATTCATTGTTATTCCATTCAACACAACAGCTATATTTAGGGATGAGCTGGAAAAATTAATTGTAGTTTATATAAAAAGATAACTCTCCATGAGTCACTAATTTTCAATACTCATTAAGACAGATATAGCATATATGATAAAATTATCAGTGTGATGCTGGTTCAGCCACAGACTAATTGACTGAATGAATGGAAGGATAGGAGTTGAGGCAGATTGCTCATTAAGTAATAAAGGATATGTCATATAACTCAGGGAAACAATCATTTTTATAAACAGGATTAGAAAACTGATTTGTCTTGTAAAGAAAAATAAAATAGAACGCCTAGCATATACAGTTAACAAAAATTAGCAATGAATAAAGACTCACATATGAAAGTAAACCATTTAAGCTATTTAAATATAGCATTTACTATTACTATTGCAAGATTAAAAGTTGAAAGCAAAAGAGTAAAGGGCTAGGAAGGTAGTTCAGTGGGTACAAGTGTTTTCTGTACACTGGCGAGGATCTGAGTTTAGGTTCCCAGAATGGACATAAAGCAAGACACAGGGAAGCATATGTTCATAATCCCAATGCACCCCAACGATAGAGATGGATGACAGAGAGAGGAGAATCCCTGGAAACTCCTGCCAGGGAGCCTGGTGCATACAACAGCAAACAAGAGAAACTCTGTCTCAACTCATCACAATTTTAGAATGTGCTCTGTCTTCCACATGTGGCCTGTGCTCATGTGTGTACAAGCATGCATGTCCCCACCCTATACACACACTGACTAGTAAAATAATGAGTAACATAAGGAAGGATTTTCATGTAATAAGAATAACTCATTCAAGTTTGTTCCCCACGGAGCTGAAAGAGATTGTGAGTAAGAGGTTATGATTCAGTATTTGTCGGCAAAAGCTCCGAGCAAGGTAAGGGAAACAAGCAGAGCTGATGTGACAGAGAAGCTGCAGATGGACCAGGCTTCAACACCACTGCACCAGGAGCTTCTGGATGCAAAGTTCCGTAGAGTGAACATGAGAAGGGAATCATTACTTCCTAGACAACAAGTTTCCTAATGAGGAATGTTTACTATAAGTTGTCTTCATGCATCACCCCTGACTCTGGGAATAAGCCCTGTGACCCTGAACATAGATCTGAGTGAGAAATCATTCAGCCCAACTCAGTTCCTAGAATGAGATTAAAGTGGTAGCCTGGAATAAATTTAACCAGTAAATGCTGAAAATTCACCTAACAACTTACCTAAAACCATGAAGATCACCAAAGAAGAGAAATAATGGAAGATAAATATAAATGCTTAATAAACATATAAAGTCACATGATTTCATTACCAATGAACAAACATAAGAACAGACATTAAGGATACTGAGCATAGTGTCGTTTATTGAAGTAAGGAACTACAATGATTCTGACATTGAATACTAATACATAAGTAGATTATATATGGTTCTTCTTTACAATAGAGTAATAGCAGGAGAAATAAACAAATTAGCTGAATATAAAAGAAAGATAATATGAAAATAGACAATGAATGCTGACCATAAAATGTAAGAAACCAATATTGACATAATCGATGCCACTGATTAAGTTAACAAAACATAAGGCAGTAATCACACCCAAGGAAACACATACAGACTGTTCTCAAATGTGAAAATTGGAAAGGTGGGATGAGAATTACTCTGCTATGATTTTTAAAGAGAAATGCTGATTAATATACATAATGCAACTATTCACAGGCATTGGATGGCAACCAGTGGAAGCCCACAACCTTAAGGGGAGGAGAAGGGGGTCAGATGAGCTCCACACTCCCTCGCGCTCTCACTTTGAGGATATTTCATGGTCTGCAGTATAAGGCAAGAGAACATAAAAAAATAGAAGAAGTCTTCCTTGACAGAGGAAAGATAAATTTGAATATAGAAATGCTGAAACAGTGAACTTGTGAGAGAGGAAATACAGTAGAGAGGAAGGCAGCACAAGAAGTCACTAGTATCTACACAATCGTTTCCCCAAGTTGTTGGTCTAGTTTTAAGCTGCTCGAGTACACAATGACACTATGAGGAACAGAGTGCATTGGACCCTGCTCTACAATGACCAAATGTCAGAGTGGAAATACACACACCCAACAAAATCTACATGATCCACAGCAATTCATCTGCCTCAGAATAAACCTCATATTTTGAGACATTCATCAAAACTTACAACTTTCATACAAGTTATCCACAATACTCAGATATGCAAAGAGACAGGAAAATGTGAGCATAGTCAAGTGTTTAAAATAGTCAATAGAAATACAGATGGTCTATATATTGGAGCTGTTAGATAAGACTTTTGAGATGATATGGAGAAGAAAATAGACAAAAATATTTAAAATATATAGCAGGTTGTACTTTTAAATACATGTTTATATGTTTTTATTATTCTTAATTAAGAATTCAATATACTCATCAGAAGAAATGATTAACAGTCAAAGGAAAGCACATATAGTAAATATCAGAGTGTAGCTCCATATATATATGTGTGTGTGTATGTGTGTGTGTGTGTGTGTGTGTGTGTGTGTGTGTGTGTGTGTGTAAATGGGAAATAGAAGAGCATGCAAGGAAAAATAATTTTATACAAAGAAAAGGAAAATTAAACATATTATGTATTAAAATATTATATATTGAAAAATATATACTGAAAGTACATGCAAAATGTTCAACTCAGTTTTGTATATTAGAGCATGAGAGATAGGGAGAGAGAGAGATGGGGAGAGAGAGAGAGAATCTGAGCATTTGTTGAAGGGTAGGTTTTTAAACGGATAAGTGATAATCTTGAGATGGTCTGAATGGCTTGCTTAAGCAATAGAGGCTCAGAACTTCCCTTCTCATATGTAAGTCCTTTGTTTCTTCTCCCTGGTGTGGCAGCTGTGGTTTGATAAAACAGCTCGTGATTTAAGTATGGAACAATGACTCTGAAAATACAACACAGGAAGGAAATGCAGTGGCACAGTCACTTAGCATGTTATGGTCGGTCACCTGCTTGTAGGACTACATATCATGGCAGAACTATTTGTTCAAATGAGACTTTTCTTTTACAGAGATTTATTCTCTTCCTCAGAAACCCAAGGAACTTCTTGGAGACTCACAGTAACTTTTTCACTACAGCACTCCCTATATTCATTAGTTATACTGAATCTCAAAATTCAAAGGGTTGAACACCTGAGACTTGGAATTCCAAAAGTCTGAATGCTCTTGAAATGGTGAGGTTTATCACCAAACTTCTGGTACTTGTTGCACTAGAATATTTATTATAATTCCCATTTCCTGTTCATAAAGTCAACTATCATGACTACTGGTCTACTTTTATAGTCTATGGATTGTCACAATGATCAGCTTGTTTATACCCTCTGCCACAACAAAGAACAGTTCCATTAGCATAGCCTTGAAGAGTCATGAGTACTGCAGATTCCATCTTATGAATAAAAGCTAAAATGGGCCCTCATTACTGATAAAAATTAGGTAAAGAGAGTACCTGCAAGGTTAGTAGTCCTATAGGAAAGGCCAACATCTGTGCTAATCCACTGGTATTTAACAAAGTGATAACCCCAATAACAGGTTTTGTAGCAGATGGTAACAGACAGTAGCTGTGAATCTGTGACTAGAACTGCCTCTTCAACAAATTCACATTAATGTACTGTAATTGGCTATATAATATAATACATTTTACAGAGTAAAACTTAGTGAATTGAATGGGAATGTAATGTTGACCAACAACTCTATAACCTTTGAATATTTAATGCTATTAATGACACTAATCATCATATTTTATGATGCAGACTTGTGTCTGATTTATAATTTCCTCAAGTTAGGAGTGTGATTTCTGCATCTTCCACTTGGCTCTTGATTCCTTAATGGCTTTTATTCCTCAGGCCATACATACGATGTAGGTTCTCCCTGATGATAACTCTTTCTTTTTCAGTCATTTACATGGGAACCAAAAATTAACCACAGGCAGATTATTAATACACTTGGATGCAATGTGAAATGAACTTGGGCCACACTGCACCTGTCCTCTCACTTAACTAGAGAACCATGATGATGTTTTGAATACCATGACACTGGTGTCTTTCATCTAAATTTTCCTAGAAATGCCTGTGTTTTTCCATTCTCCAGTGTTTAGTTACTCAGGTCTTTGTGAAAAACAATCAGGGGGATATCTGTTGTATATACTTCATGTGGCATTACATACATTTGTCAAGGTGACAGTGCTATGGATTTTGAGATGTGATGTGTGGAGATTGAATTGAGAATTAGATTTTCTTATATGTGCAGTTTGTAACACATTTCTGTGCTTCTCATCTTTCTCTCTTTCCTCTTCTTGGTCAGCTTCACATCTACCCCATGTCTGAGAATAGCAGGTCCTACTAGCTATGGTCAGAGATTCTTGAAGGTCAAGACAACTTGATACCAAGTCTATAATTGCTTGCTTTTTGTCATTGTCTTGTCTTCATCTGCTTTCAATTATACCATCACCTATTGATAGTAAGAAGCCTAACTTGATAGCAATAACTCTATCATCACCCGCAGCCCATAAGGTACACACAGAGTGAACCAAGCTTCTTAAATTAGTGGACTACTCCTCAGTTCCTCCTAGAGCATACATGTGGCTCCTCTGCTGTCTTCCTTTTCTTCTTGCCTTTCCCCTCGCCTTGTTATTCTCTCTCCTTTTCTTTATTTTATTAGTTTTTGTTGTTGTTTAGCTTGTTGGTTTTGGTTTTCTATTACATGCCTGTATCAGGTTGTGAGTGCTTAAGTCTTACACATTAAGTTCATTTTGACATTTCTGTCTTTCTGATACTCTTGACTTCTTTCTTGATACCATTTTGAGGAGTCAGAGATTTTTCATTGAGTTTGTTATATTCCAGTTCTAAGGATCTACCTCAACAAAGTAGTATGAGAGAAAGAATTTAGTGTCATTTCCAGATCATCTAATAATGAGGTACAAATGAGTTCCCCAAGTCAGTCAGTTTTCTCATATTCATCTTATATTTCACCTCTGTATTTTGACCTTTAAGCACTTTTATTCTCATTTTCTTCTTGAGTTCCATTGTTAGCTATTAACCAGGTCTGTAAATTCCTCTGGTACATGGGCTATTTCCTTATAGAATCAAATTACACCACCATCATCAGGATGTTCTGAGACATGACTCCTGCCATTGACTACAGGCAATGAAAGGAGGTATTTGGAAAATTAAGAGAAGAGTTATATTGAGACACACTTGCCTTAGATTACATCAGTGTTATTATTTTGTGGCTAAGATAAGCAAAGGCATGGAAGTTTCAAATAAATTCTGGCTTTACCCTTCATACTACTGACCTTAGGCAAGCTCTGGCCATGGGGTCCATAGTGCCTGATTGTTTTGACAGTAGCCAAATATTTTCTAATTGGAATTGAGACCTTCACTGGAAGGAATAAATACCCGGTACTGGAAACCTGGCAAAAAACTCTATAGCAGAGGAAGTCACAGGCCCTAATGGGGCACCACTAATGATTTTATGATAAAGGACACATTGCAAACTACCTCCTGAAAATGTTCATGTCTTTAGATTGCTCTCAACCTTGGCCAGAGAAGCTTCTTTTTAAATGGGTAAAGGCTAATAGAGACAGTCATAATAGTCAAAACATTAAAAATAAGTTATTATTTGGTGTTAGACCATAAGTATGTTATCACTATCTTCACCTTCAAGGCCCAGATACCACCATGGCAAAGGGTGTAGAAAGACTGTAAGAGCTGAATGATGGGAAGGAGTACTGTGTGCTGACTTTTGGCTGTGGCATGGGCTGATATAATTATGTAATTGTACAGTAGCTGTGGCTATCTGCACAGAGCTGTACACGCACACACAAAGACATCCATGTAGGAGGGGTAGTATTGGAAGGAAGGAGTGGTTGAGCATGGGTGGTGGTGGGTAAAGAAGGTAATGGGGATGCTTTCCTAGTCTTCAGAGAAGAATCGTGAGGGCAAAGACTTCAGTAGCACTGTTTATTAGTTGATTAACTCCTATTCATTTAGGAGTCAGGAAACTAGGGAGGAAAAGAGGAAACAAGCCAATATAGGAGTGCTGTAATTTTAGTCAATATTTATTGTTTGTGTGTGTGTGTGTGTGTGTGTGTGTGTGTGTGTGTGTGTACTTTTCATCCATTTATCATCATATTAAAGAAACTGAGAAAATCAGACTAAATGCCCTTTATTGATAAAAGATAAAGAATTGATCGGTATCCCCTGTTTCCCCTTAACCAACACTTCAGTACACTGAAAATTAATTGCCCTGTGTATCATGGTTACACACGAATAAGAGAATCATGATGACAGTGTGAAAGGTCATGCTCCACCATCAACATGAAATCCTTACAAAGGTGGAAAGAGAATGGACATGAGGCAAGATAACCATGAACTGTGACAGCAGCAGTATGAGTAGAGCCTCTGCAGAATAACAGTTGGCCTTATAGGCCAAATGTACATGGACAGATGAATCCAAATAAACACAAATGATCAACATTGCCTACAGTTGACACCACATCGTATGTTTTCATGCACCAATTTTCCCAAACCCTCTGTTCTTATTGTTTTATGGAATGCTAAATTATCCCAGTGTCTGGTGACAGCGAGTATAGAGATAATAATAAAACCTAAGAAGGCAATGTTCCTAACTACTATTAAAAGTAAATTTATCTCAGGAAATAATGGCTATTCAAATTTTGGCCATCAAAATGTGCCGTCTGTACTAGATATGGGAAGCTGCTGCTCACACCTGAGAGGTGAGTATGCAAAGCCCTCTTAGAATGAATAGTCTTTAGAAACAATTTTCCCTTCTTTTCAAGAACTGCTTTGACTCACTGACTTTTTATCTTTCAATTTAAAGGATGACTGAGGAAGAGTATTCTGGGCATAGATTCGTGATGTTTAAAGTGACCATTTTCAACAGAAAAAAAATCTGCATCAGCAATGGCCCTGAACAAAGAATGCAATCTAGGGGATATAAGTTACTCATTGGTGAAACAGTTATATTGCTTCTCCTGGATAATAATGGCTCTTAATAATCTGGAAGAGGATAGACAGACAAGGCTTGGCTCTATAAAATCTGTCTTCTTTGGGATATTTTGTCATCTGAAAAAGAAAAGAGTCACACAAAATCTAATCTCTCATCATGTTGTTTAAAATAAGTGAGTCACTATACCATATTAATGGAGTATTTATACATTTGTATATGAGAAAATGATGAGAGTTGAAGCATTTATATTTACTCCAAAGTCTGGAAATTAAAAATGGTCAACTCTACCACAACAACAAAAAAGCACTCTAAATTTTTTTTCTACAATTTTATGAGCAACATTAGGTTTCTGTGAGTCCCTCAAATTCACTTAAATGGACTACTTAGGGATTTAACGGACATGGTTTGAACTGTGATGCATTTATAGTCAGGAAAAAGAAGTCCATCTCTGCAACTTAACTTTATAATAATTATCTTCAAAACATGAAGAGTGGAGGGAGAGAATCTGGGTCCCTCTTATGCTTCTTCCTTCTGCTAGACTTTGTCTTCATGCTTGCATAACATCAAGACAAGAGTCCCTTCTTGAGTCTCCACTGGGAGCTAGAGAAAGATGAAAAAAAGAGGAACCTGTGTAAGATAAACAAAAACACCCACAGAATCCCTGTTGAATATGTCCCTGCATCTCACAGCCTCCATTAACCTCTGTTGGCATGAGAGCCAAAGTGAGGACTTTGCTTAAAGCATCCCTATTCTTAGCAAAAGTTCTACACACTAAGGAGAGGGAAGTGGAGGCTAGTCTCCATGAAGATAATAGAACTGTCTAAAAATCCCTTGAACTCTGGATGCAATTTAATTAAAACCAGTAAATTTGGTGAACTATATTTTTAGAGAAATGATGAATGTCACTACTTACTCATTTTTGTTATATTTGAGAACTTAATTTTTCATGTGTAGCTATTGCAACAGACTGTCTACTTCATTTCATGAATTATACTACTGAGAATGAGACACTAAAGTAACTTTTACATACTAAAATATTTTTACACACTTCACTTAAAATGATAATCTTCATTAGAAAACATTTAGTTTTTCATGCATAGGACCAATTTGCAAAATCTGAAGGGTATTTTTGAGTAGATTACCAATGTCAGTTCCAAATGATATTTCTTTATCGCCAGCATTCTGAGAGCACAGACTGCTGCTGGTCTTCACATCTATTCAGTATTTTATAGGCTAGTTTCTAAGGTCTGAAAATAGTCACCTCTTAAAAAATATTTCTCTCTCTCTCTCTCTCTCTCTCTCTCTCTATCTATCTATCTCCCTCCCTCCCTCTCTCTCTCTCTCTCTCTCTCTCTCTCTCTCTCTCTCTCTCTCTCTATATATATATATATATATATATATATATATATATATATATATATATATACATATATACACACACATTCACATCAAGGTCTTCCTGACTTGTCTGGAACCTGCTTTGTATTCTAGCTAGGCTGGCCTCAATCTTGTGGTGGTCCTGTCTCTGCCTCCTCAGTGTTAGGATAACAGCCATGAACCATCATGGCTAGCAAAGTTCCTATTTATGTTTTACCTTCTAGTAATATATAAATCTTAGTTACTCTAAGTTTTTCATTGTTTTAAGGTTTCTAGTTTTTAAGGGATTTAACATTGTTAACTAAAAATGAACAGATTGTTTAATGACATTTAGGTGATGGAACATGGTATGGATTTAAGGTCTAACACTTGTTGTAATGTTCTGGCTAAATGGTTCTCACATATCAACACGATATATTTTTCTGAATGTAAATCCTGTACTAATTCATATCTAATATAAGCCAATATTACAGATTTATGTATAATTTCAAGTCCTCTGTGAATTCAATTAGAATTAATTCTACTTCATTTTGAACACATTATTGAATCCATTTTTCAAATCTAATTCTGATCTTGGTGATTTGAGATGATTTGTGTTTTAGAAACATTTATATGCAAGTATGTATGGCAGGATATCAAATTTATCTCATTGCATGTGAGGTTCAGATTAAATAAAAATGTCTCTAATTATAAAGGAAAATATAGACTATTACATATAAAACCTTTACACTCATTTTCTTCTGCCTAAAGGATTCAGGGAGGAAAACATGTGGGAATACAATTGAGATAACAATAAGCCAGAAATTTTAAAAAGAAAAATGAAATGGAAGAGATGTTTTCTTCACATGATACATGCATAAATGTATGCTTTTATATGTGATTTTTGAATATGTAGTTATAATATTCTGAAGGAGTAGAGTTGGCAAAATGAACTCACTGACTCACTTTATTTACTCTTTTTACACCCCTGGAAATCTGATCTGTAGAGTAGTTCTCTCCCTCAGTAAATCCTTCACTAGCTCCTTGTCTTGAATTACAAAAATGCCCCTGGTATTTGATTCACTTAAACTCTTCAGCTTTGGAACTGGTGGGTTATATCCAGAGAGAGAGTTATTAAAAACTCCAAACTTAACTTACAACTGAAGCTTCTGCCCCCCACCCCCGGTCTGCCATGCTCCAGAGGCATGGTGCAGCCGAACTCATGGCAAGAGAGAGAATGAATTTTCCAAGTTATCTTTCTTTCTATTCTCATGGTTAACTTACCTTGTTTTGGATTGCACCAGGCTCCAGGATGGTGGAAGAAGACGGAGAGAACCCAAAGGATTTTGGTTCCTGGGGCTTGTGTGCCCGCTTCCATCTATTAGTGCGACCTCATTCAGTGGGACTCAAAACTGACCATCTATCCTTTGTAGAATTTCCGTTCTCTGCAGGGCTCCTCAGACAAACCTTGGCTCCACTCCTTGCTTACATTTATCCAATAGCAGTTTCTTCAGGATCAGAATTCTCTCTCTGGAGATTTTTCGGTTGCAATTCAGCTGCCTTTCAGACAATTTTTTCATGAGATCAAGTCCAATTAAGATTGCTCCAGATCACGTGTGTGTATTGCATTAAACGTCTTGTATTTTGGTCCATTTCCAATTATAATTTATGTTGCTTTTAAAAAAAGAGCCTACTATGCTATTGAACAAAACTCCTTATCTCTTATGAATAAGTAAGTTGTCTACAATGGTAGTCAAATGGTTCTACATGGAGTCAACAGCTTCACGCTGGTAGTTGATGCATTCATCCAAAAGGAAGACACTACTACTGTCCCCAACAGCAGCGTCTCTATTTGCTTCTTTGCTTGTGCCTCTGCACAAATATCCATTCATTTCAAGATTATTAATATAATGAATAGCTTTTCCACATGAGCAAAAGGCATAGAGAAGACTATAATAGATTGTTTCTCCTGATACCATTTATTTACTTCAACACATGTCCAGAGCAACGATAAAGCATTTAGATATAGCTCTAGCCACTGTCTTTCTCCAATATCTCAGATTCTGATACAGTATGTTTACTAATGGAACCTACTTAAGATTGTTTCCCAAAATCAATATTATTTCTTTCAAGGCCCAGGTTAGATAGACAATAAATACATTCCCTTCAACAATATCAATGCTTTATATAAAAGCAAAGAGAATTGTATTAATTAGAAATATATACCAGCAGCACAGGTTACAGATGTGCCAGCTCAGGATCTTGAGACAAAAGCCATTCTAAACTTAGGACTGATGGTGTTTGTAAGAAGAGGACACAGAGACAAGGGGAAAAGGCCAAGCAGAGACTGGGAAGCCAGTGCGTCAGAAGGAGTACCAGGAAGCACTAGAAACCAAAAGGCACACCAGGATCTCCCTGCCTCCCAGAAGGGACAGTGCTGCTGCTGACTGAGGAGAAGAGGGAAAGGAAGGGACTACATTAGATGAAGTGGGTACAGAAGGTCTCTGTGAACTCTCCTGAGGCCTTGGAGGCAGAACTCGAGGTATCATGACGTAAGGAAAGAATATTCTAGCCAGGAAAATGACAAATGAAGAAAATAATAGCCAAGGTAGTTAATGGTGGCAAACAGGTGCATAACAGGAATATAGTGAGTAAGGCAATCCAAACCTGTTCAGTACTCAAGCTCTTGAAATTCAGTTTTCCACTGAAGACTTCCAATGGTGTCTTTCAGAAATATCTATTACTCATGTGCACATAGGTGGGAATGAATCAATGGTACTCAGCATTTCCTACAGCTGTAGCCCTTTAATACAGTTCCTCAAATTGTGGTAACCCCCCACCATAAAATTATTTTTGATGCTACTCCATAACTGTAATGTTGCTACTATTATTAATTATAATGTAAACATCTGTGTTTTCTGATGGTCCTAGGTGACCCCTGTGACAGAATCATTTGATTCCCCAAGGGGTCCTGACCTACAGATTGAGAACCACTAACAAGAATGAAAAGCTAAAGGCATTGTGCAACCTTGAGTGACTCCAAGAGAAAAAAGCCATGGTGACTAGACCACAGCAGACACTGGCTTTATCCATTTCTCTCCCTCCCTTGGTCTAGGCTCCATTTACTGTAATAGTAACTAAGATATTTTGCCTGTACAAATTACAGCATGATAAACATAACAGTATTTTAAAAAATGATCCACCTGTTGTCCTCACTTTACATGTATGATTTGCTTGGGCTAGACATTGAAAACAGACTAAAGCGAAAGTTCCTTAAAACTGAATCACTGACAAGGGGTGATTGAATACGTACATATAAGTAATATTATAGAGACTGAGCAGGTTGTATTTAGGAATGTATGTATGCATGTAAAAACAATTAATGAAAAAATTCCACGAATTTGAAAGAGAGCAAGAAGGGGTATATGAAAGGATTCAGAGGGAGAAATGAGGGGGACGTGATGTAATTATATTATGAT
Source organism: Peromyscus eremicus (assembly GCF_949786415.1). Lineage (NCBI taxonomy): Eukaryota > Metazoa > Chordata > Mammalia > Rodentia > Cricetidae > Peromyscus > Peromyscus eremicus. The sequence continues at coordinate 4,808,588 of NC_081418.1, read as the reverse complement.
CTCAAAATATAAAAGAAGTAGTTAAAATATTGAATCACTGCTGCTTTTCACAACTCCCTTGGCACATCTCCAATCTTTCTTCTCCCACCTTCCCATCCAGGACTCTGTTTCTGGCATACATAGTTGGAAAGACCCCAGATTCCAAGTTAAGAACCTTGTTCTGGAAGATGTAATGAATGAATGCCTCAAATGTTAACTCAATTCTATAACTTAAAATGAAAGAAACAAACCATAAAAAAAGATTAAAATGTAACTTTGATGAATAGCTCTCTCTATGCTGATACACTGAAATGTGCATAGAAAATCTATCCTTTAGTAAACAGAAATGTTGAATTAAGAATTGTTACAAAAATTACTATTTTTACTTATTTTCATGAATATAATTTCCATCTAATGTGAGCAATCACATTTAATGTTTCATTATTTTGAATAAAATGATGATAAATATTCTAGTGAGTATTGGCAACTAACCAGAATAGATGTATCATAGAAAATATTTTGAAGATAAATGACATATTAATTAAATTACTATAAAACTGTCTAATGCATTTAATGATTTATTGATTAAATGCTATACATTACATATGTACTATGGTTAACCATATGTACCCTGATGAATTAATACCACTTATATTCAAATGAAACTCACTGCTGATGAAAGAGGACATGCAAGTTAGCAATTTTGAAGCGATCTATGAAATGTCAGGGCAATGATGACATGATGATAAAGGAGTTCTGTGAATGGTGGGAAGAAAACACTGCAGAGGTGGCATCCTAAAAGAACCAGTGCTTGAAGTGGAGAAGTTAGCCACACACAACTCATCAGGCAAGAATGAAGAAATGAGAGTCCTAAAAAGGAACATAGAAAAAGTCCCAGAGCATGAAATAAAGTGCACAGTACATCATAAGGGGTCATGGAGAATTAACTGAATTAAGCCCCAAATATAGAAGGCCTCACAAGCTAACCTATGTGGCACCACAATCAAGTGAGTAAATAAGTGAAAGATACAAATGATCTACTTTCTGACAGTCTATGCTCCTACCTTAGGATACAAATGCATTTTCCCTCAGTTGAAGAGTCTCTCCTCCAGATAGTTCCAAACTGAAATTGTCACTCAAGCTGCTTTAGAACTCTCTCCTTAGAAGAGTCTTTCTTGCCTTTGCTTATGCTAAAGTGGTGCTGCTCTCCAGTCTTTTGTAAAATTCTCATTTTCCTTATGTAAAGCTTTCACATAGGAAAAATGTTAATGTAGGATAAATACCATATTTACAACTTTATATAACATACATCCCCTGGATTTCTTGTCTCTTCATTTTTGTAAATCAGGCTAAGAGAATCATAGAAATTGCCAAGCAACATTTGGTATAGTGAAGACTCCAGGGAATAGTTAGCTGGCAATATACACCTTATTCTCTAATAAACATATTTTTTCACTAATATCCAAATGTGTATGAATAGATCAGAAGAGACCTTTTCGGAGATGTTTCCACATCATTATCTCAAAGGGATAAATTTAGTACAAAATTAATAGGTAACTTGACAAAATAATCAAAGATTTTGGATGGAATATAGAAGATGTTTCTGTTTAGAGCTTATTTAGTATGTAAAGCTTTCCATACTTATAAACAGACCTACAGTGGTCACCAGAAAAACAAACAAGGAATAAATTTCCATTGGTTCTATGAAAAACTACATTTTTATTTACCATTTCCTGTAAATGTGAGAACTTAGAGGAACATTTATTTATAAATTAGTATTTGCTAGGACACTTGGGAGTCTTGAAGTGAAAATGTAATATGTTTATTATTTTGTAATCCATAAAGTATTTTAGTAAATTCTTGAACTCTGCAGTCACACACTCATACAAACTCTCTAATGCCCCTTGTCTCTTCAATTTTGATTAAAAAATCCCCAAACATATAATTATATCAAATGAAGGTGATACATCTTTATTTCTACTTCTCTTCCCAACTCTACTGTTGACAAGAGAAATAACATTTTAAACATAGCCTTACATAAGAATCCCAATTGCAGTGATTTTAAAATGCATCCTTAAAATTTATTTTAATTGTGGATTTTTAGTTGGAGTGATTTTCAAGTTGAACATGAAACAGTGAGAGAAACTGAAGATAAGGGCAGGGAATTCTTTCAGAGATGATGAGAGGAAAGCAGCAGACCTAATTTGTGCAGTCCTGGAAAGTCATATGTGGGGAACACTAGAGCATATTCAAAATGAAACATTATTGGTGTTAAGCAGCACAGTGGGGGCCTTGTGTTTGAGAACATTGTGCTGACATAAACAAAGCAATGTTAGCATTCATGTCTAGTAGTTAAACTGACAAAGATTCACAATGGGGAAGTCACTCTTGATCAACAGAACCAATTGTTATGATTTGTTCTCTACTCTATTCTAGATTTATCTTTTCTTCTCTCAGTGTCAACTTTATACTAGACTTTATGAAATTCATCTTTCTCTTCTTCAGAAATTTGTAATACCTTTGATTTTCTCCTAAATTTCTACCTAAATTTGACTGACCACTCTAAAACAGAGATTCAATTGTCTTACAAATTTCCTGATAATTTTCTTGTCTTATGATCTAGCGAAGGAAATTTGAAGATTAAAATTCTATAAAGCAATGAAATTATTCCCAGTTATATCAAAGCCGATTTTATGCTATAATTTCTCTTGAAGAAATTTACCCTCTTTTACAAGTTTAAGAATCACTCTCTCTCTCTCTCTGATAGATGATAGAAGAGACAATTGTGACAAATCCTCACCATTTTCTGAGATTTCAGTCATCTTATTCTTTTAAATCCTTTAAAAATTTTTTATTATAAGTGTTTAGTATTGGTGTCAGCTCATTTTGTGCTTAATATACCAAGTAATATTGTCTTCATGTTCACTGATAGCTATGTGTTCATTTTCTTCCTGCCCACATAGTCTCCTTCATTCTCTCAGCTTTTATGTAGAATGCAAAGAAAAGTTACAATCTCAAAGAAACTATAGTTTAGAAGTCAAGCTAGGATGCTTTGGATGTTAAACTGTGAGTCTGGAAGAAAGGTGATGAAAAGATCCATGTTGCATGTTATGAGTTCAGTAGATAAAAGCACTCTTAGCTGATTATATATGAATTAAAAACACTTTTTAAATGATCTTTATTTAACCTTGAATTTCAAAGAGTCTCACATTTAAGCAAATGGTTGGGTCTCAATGAATGTATAAATTACATGAAATTACATGTTGTACTTGGAAGATATATATCTATGTGCTTCTAATACCTATATGCACATGTTTAACATAATATATTTGCAGGAATATTATAAAATATGCATATTTTAATGAGAAGCATAGAATAAGATCACTAGTATTTATCATATTCTGAGAAATTTTTGACTTCCAGAATTGTTAAAAGAAAATTATTCCATATGAAAGAATGCCTGGACAGTTTGCAACTATGTTAAAATTATTAAGAAAAGAAATACATTCCCATTGTTTCTAAATGTTCACCAGCATTCATATTTGCAATTACTTGACAATGGAAACAAACTTTTTAAAATTTCTCATAATATATTTTTTCAAAGATGAGAAAAATGTACTTAACTGTACCTATTTCAAAATCTGATATGTTCATTTTCTTCACACAGCTTACTTGAGCCTACGTGGTTGTTCACTACTGAGGAATGTAGACTCCCTAGCACCCCAGGAAATGATGGGTGGGTATTGGCTATACTCCAAGCACTTGGGAAGTAGAGATAGAAGATCTCTGGAGCAAGCTGGCTAGCCAGACCAGTGTGTTCTAAGTGTTGTTGACAGACCATGCCAGTTCACAAGACAGAAAGCAATCAGGGATCTGACATCAACTTCTGGCCTCCACACATACATGCACACACATGCATGTACAGATAGATGTACACACACATGTGACATGCATACAAACACATGCACACACATTACATGCATAAAGATGATAAATTCTTAAAAATTAAGCTGAATGAAAATGATGTTTATCAATATATTAATGAAAAAGACACTTACTTTTTAAGCTTAAAAAGGTAACTGAAGGCAGATAGTGAGAAGACCTATAGAGAGGAAATTAGAGAAATTAAGCTGTACATTTGGAGAGCCAAGGAAAAAATAATATTAAACAAACATCTGCTGTTATGACCAGAGAAGTAAAACACAAGCAAATTGTACTTGTTAGTTTTCTGTATATATGGGTATACTAAAAATTATAAGGTGATTTTAAAAGATTTAGAATTCACAGAGTAAAAAGTGGAAAGTGTATTATTTATTTGAAATTTAAGGAGTGGAAGGGTGAAATGAGAACAGACAAAGCTATTTGATGTCACAAAATCAAAGTATCTAAAATTTTTACAGTACATAAAAATTCCTACTAAGAAATGCATAGAAATTTTTAAAAATGATTTTTTGAGTTTAAGAGACTATGAATTAATTAAGGAAAACTGGCAAGCTCCAAATAAACAGAGAGAAAAACAAATAAAAAATGCAAAGTCTGATATTGATATTCAAGCAGCAAGACTGTAGATTAAGTAAAAAGAATTATTTGTATCAGTGTCCAGAAAGCATCCTTCCTTGTTTTATATATAGGTTGAATATGATAATAAAAGTATTGGGAGTTCTCACTGGTGAACCTATTAAGATTTATAAAACATAGGGAAAGGACTAAGTCATAGAACAAAAAATACATACATTTTATATGTTCTCTTCGTTTGAGCCAGTCAAACTTCTCTACAATTTATGATAGTTAAGATAGAACAATGATTTCAGAAAAGTTCTCCATCAGCTTTCTTCTCTACTCTGTGTCTTTTCATGGTCATGAATTTCATGCAGAAGCACTTTTTAAGAACTAAGTTCTTTTAGAAATTTCTAGCAACCAAAATGACCCCAAGACTCTTGCCGATTTAACAAGATTTGCTTTTAGTCAGAGTTTGCTTTTTCTGTTTTCTACTCTGTTGGATAAAGCCATAACATAGAAGCATTTGCACACATATTCTGTCAGTCCAGATTCTCCAGACATTGGCTTTCGTTCCTAGATACTGGACTTAGACAGGGCACAGCCAGGGAATTATTGGACTGGGCCAAGAATGACACGGCTAATGTACACATCAACTCACAGCACCTTTAGCTACTTTCAGAAGTGTTGCATAATATCAAGTCAGTCAGAGGTTCCACATGAATGGGAGAGTGGCCCCCAGGCCTAGCCCTTGGTGGGAGGTTATTAACAACGATGATTTCTGAGGGATGTTACTCCCTTTAGAGGCATGGCTGCTATCAGGTTATCCATGTCACAGCTAATGTCTCCATACTCATGAGCATATGGGTAAAACTAATTAGACTTGAAGATTATTAATTAAAATAAAACAAGGACATGAAGTTGAGAAGGAGTAACAGTGGGGGACACTAGGGAAGTTGAAGGGAGGTATTGATGGATATAATCAAAATATATAGGACAATATAAAAAATTCCAAAGAACAAATTATATATATATATATATATATATATATATATATATATATATATATATATCCAGTATTCATGATTGTTCCTCTTGTAATACAATTTAGGCAAAGCTAGGAGGAAAAAGTTCTAGTCTATAGTAACACAAATGTGACCCAACTGTAGAATGAAACTCAAAATCTATATGAACTTTTAGGTGAAAACAAGATAAAATAAAATTGCTCAGGTCAGTAATAGGTAAGGACTTACTGTTAGACATATTTTGATTAAAAGTCTAAGGATTTGCAATATGCAATATACAAAACAAATCGATGTAGCAAGATGGTTATTTCTAGGTAGAGGGTATAAGCATGTGACAAAAATTACTATGGACCCTCTGTAGGGCATTATCTGCCCTCACCAGTAATTTAATCAAAATCTCTCATACCCTTCCCTGATCCAGGATTGCCTTAAATTCTATAGAATCTGATTTTTTTCTTAAATTCATGCTAATTTATAAATATCTCAATATTTATTAACATTGCCTATCTGTGTTCTACCATGCTAAGTTCTTACTAAGGATATAAAGGGATAATCTTCCAATATAAGATATAAAAATCTATATGAAGAAAGTAGCCATATCCTAGAACTTCTGAAAGTATCACTTTAGCCTTATGAGAAATTGGTGAGCTTTGACATTGTGCCAGACAATGTGCCAGGTCCTAAGAATGCAAAGATAACATGACAAAAATATTATACTACATAGTGTCATCCATTCTTGCTGTAGAAGACAGATTTGAAAAAAAGAAGGGTCTCAGAAGTCACAGTGCTACAAAAGATATATGGAGACATTACGAGAGTGGTCTTTGGAATAGCAAAAAGCAGCAGAATTTATTTTTAAAACAAATGTGGTTCCAGAAGTCTTCCTTTGCAGGTGAATGGGTATAAACCAGATGGATAAAGGGCTGTATTTCAGACAGACACAGAATCTTGAAATGGACTAGACCTAAAATGTGGTGGTAGACTGTAGGCATTGCCTCTCCTTGCTCCAATATTAAACATTGCTAAATTTCAGCTTTGAAATTTTTGACTTTCCTTATATCCCAAGGGTCTTATTTTATTTTAATTTTTGATTATCTTAAAGAATCCATAGTATCTTCTCTTACCTGGGATACCAACCTTACAGGTATATAAAGGAAGATGGCTATTGCAGGCATGTTGTCACCTTGAACTATGAAAAGATGAGGAATGAAGATAGTATGCTCTGTGAAACTGTAGTAGGCAGAGCGGTGTCCTGTTGTCGCTCACAGAGGTTTCCTAGTGAGATCTGAGCTTACTTTACCAGCAGAGATGCGTCAGAGGATGGCTGGACCACAGGCCTGAATATCAGGTGTTTGGAAGGGTCTACATTTGGCTGTATCTAACAAAGGGGAGGTCTTTTGATCCTCCCCTTGGCATAGTCATAAAAAGCCCTTTTGAATAAAGTTCTGGGCTGGTGGATAAGAATCCAGGCCCTCTCAAGGCTATCCTGTGTTTCTGTCTTTCTTTTCATCTATAAATATTTCTCACTTCTCCCTCCTCAAGTGTACCCTGGGGACAGAAGGTAGGGGCTGGTCCCCCACAAATGGCACCATGAACAGGTACATGGGACTTGGCAAAAGGAGTGAGTGATAGGAGTATCATGGGTATAAGGAGGCATGTTGATAAGGAACTGAAAAATAAAGGTGATGGTATTTTATTCTTGGGAGTGAAAGTCAAGTGACTGAAAGATGCCCAAGTGAGGCTGCAGCATATATCTCTTTCTATCTAGTTTCTCTCTTTCTTTCTCTCTTAATCTCTATCTACTATAATTAGGTTTTAAAATGTTAATATAAGTAAGTCATAGAAATGTAGGCTTAAATATATTAGAGTAGAATATGTGCTTTAGGTCTAGCAACACAGTGAAGGTATAATAGAGGGTTTAACTTAGAGTAGTTTTTTTTTCCTCCAAATACAAGTGGAACCTGGGACACAGAAAGCAGCATCCATGGTACACTGTGAGCTTGGCAGTCTGAGCAGCTTCAGAAGCTCCAGAAGCTGCCAACAATGGCAGGTGCCAAAGCCAATGCAAGCTACAGCAGCCAGGTAGCTGAGACCCACGGGACATCAGTGCAGCACAGGTGGCAGATGCCTGAGACAGGGTGAGCATGGAGGGTCTGCAAGCTTTCTGCCATGAAAAAGCCATGAGGAGCAGAAATGCCATGCTATGAGAGAGGCAAATGGCAGGAAGAGGCTTGGAGTGCAGCAAAGACTTTGGACCCTAGCTGCCAGAGCAGGACTCTCCTGGAGCCACAGTCCCTGGCAGCAAGAGCCCAGCAGAGATGCCATGGAAGAGGTGGAAAGTGGAGAGGGCAGCTGGACAGTGAGAGTGCAGGGTGCCATGGCAGCTATGTAAGAGACAAAGCCTCCAAAGAAAGATGCCCTTAGAGCACACACCAGGAGGGCCAGGGAACAGGTTCTCTGACACTGAGTGCATTCCAGGAACACCAGGGAGCCTGAGGTTGCATTTGGCAGAGCATGGGACTCCAGGACTACTAGCAGAGCAGGTAAAGCAGCTGTGGTGCAGTGGCTGTGACTGGCCATGGCTGGGTTTCCTCCCAGACCCAGGGTGCTGAGAGCAATGGCTCATTGTAGCAGGGATGGCCTCTTGAGCTCATGTGTTATGAGGCTATTGAAAGTCCTCAAGGCCTCAGGACACAGGGATCCTGGGAATGGCCAGTTATGGGAGGCACAGACAGACTGAAACTGTGAAAGCTGTGAAATCCAGGAGCCAAAAGCCTTGAAGTTTCTGTTTGCTGGCTTTGCAGAGAGCTTTTCCAAAGAGCTCATAGCGTCTCAGTTACTACGGCAGTTGCTTCTTCCTGAGGCAGAGTTCCCAGGGAAAGACTGTCGTAAAATGCTGCTGAGAGTGAAGTTTCAGCAATACTTGTCTGAACTAGTATTGTTACTAGAATAGTTAACTGCAAAATGGTTTTGGTTGTGAATTTCTTCATATTTAGAACTTTAAGATTGATATCAGAAAGCTTTCTAGAACTTTAGGACTGGTACCAGAATTATTATTTTAATTTTTTTTTTTTTGGTTCAGAATTCTTTTTGAACTTTTCAAACTTAAGAAATGAGACAGACAGGAGTGATTCCATTGCAATGGGGCAATTTTTCTTTACCTGCACATATAGACTCTATTAACTGTGGTGATTCACGAACTGTTTTGTGTTTAAAATGGAACTATTCTAATGGTGAAATTTGGGGTTTTTCTACCTAAGCTCAAGATGCAGCTTAAGAAATTATAAAGAAAAGTGGGAGTTAATATTCCTCATTCTATTTAACTTAAATTAAAAAAAATATTTTCTTGTTACTTGAGTGGATTAATGTTAAGTTGTGTTAATGTACCCTATGTTTTGTATAGTTCTATTAAGAAATTGCTTTTGGATGTTTGATAAAGTTATTAAAGTGTTAATGGTTATATTGAGAATATTGCTTTTGAATGTAGGTTTGTAGGACTTGTAATTGTGTATAGTAATATTTATGTTAGAGTTATTATGTTAACCTGTTGATCCTGATGCACCATGGTTTGATGAAATTAAGGGAGTATTTAAGTTAGATGTGGATGCATCAGAAGTTTATTCTATGTTTTGTTAGCAAGAAATGCAAATGGTTTAAGAGCAATTAAAAGATTGCTTTAAAGTGTATTTTTGCTACAGTTTTCAGAGTAGTTCTATCAAGAGTATCCTTTGGATGTAAGTTTGAGAGAATTGTAATTATGTATAGTAATATTTACGTTAGAATTATGTTAACCTGTTAATGTTTGGTGAAGCTAAGGGAGTCTTTAAGTTTGATGCAGTTGCATCCAGAGTTTGATTTATTTGATGTGGTTGCATCAAGAGTTTATTGATTTAAAAAAAGGGCTTGGTATGCTGTAGTCACCCACTCCAAAAAGGACATTCCATCTTTATCATCCTCTACTCCTTCACTGTGAGGCATGACAGCTATGGGGATTGCTGTGGTTGTTAGAGCTACTTGAAAGCTCTTAATGGGGAGCTTTTTAAAATATTAAGAATGGGGACCTGTTGGAGCCAACAAAGGTTTTCTAGTGAGATCTGAGCTTCCTTTACCAGCAGGGCTGCATAAAAGGATGACTGGACCATGAACCTGAATACCAAATGTTTGTAAGGGTCTAGACTTGGTTGTATCTAGCAAAGGGGAGGTCTTTTGCTCCTCCCCTTGGCATTATTATAAAAAGCCCTTTTGAATAAAGTTCTGGGCCAGTGGATAAGGATCCAGGCCCTCCTGAGGCTAGCTTGGGTTTCTGTCTTTCTCTCTCCTCTCTACAATTATTTCTAAATCTCTGATCCCTCACTCCTCAAGAGTACCCAGGTGAAGGTGGGGGTTGGTCCCCCACAGTGTCCCCTGTGAAAGGGTTCAGTGTCTACCACCAGAGACTCAAGTGAGTGGTGTAATATAGCAAAGTGAAGAGAAGTTGAATATAGAATTTAAATTGCTAAATCAGCTAAATCTAAAATAAGAACTTGGATTTTCTGGAGGGCCTAGAATAATCATGGGAGTCCTGTAAAAGTGGAAGAGGCTGAATCAGTGTGATGGGATGCATGAAAGACTCTACCAGGGATCATGTTTCATATACAGAACAAAGAGATCTCAAACCAGGGAACACAGTCTCCAGGACCATAAAATTAAAGGTATAGGAAGGTCCCTCCATAGCGTCCAGAAAGAGCAAAGATGCTCTAACATTTGAACTGCAACTGAGGATGATTTGTGTTAGAAGTCTCACCCCAAACTGTATAAATGAGTGTGCTGCTGTAAACAACCATATCTGTGTTACTTTATTACAGAAGCAACAGGAAACAAATGGAAATGCTTGACTTAACATCTCTAGATATCAAGAGAGCCCTTGCTGAATATCTGCTGAACTGTTATTGCTCATTATTAAAGTATTCAACATGTCTGTATGTATTTGACAAGGATTTTTAGATAAGTTATAGATTTCTTCACATATAGGTAGAATTTGTATGTTTATTGGTCAATCAGATGTCAAGTTTTCTGTCTGCTTCTATTTACAAAGGTAAACTAATGATATATACTCACTAATAAGGTCTTTAAATGTAACCTAGGCTAAGGGCTTTAAAGTGATATGGACATAAATCAAATCACAACCCTATCCTTACAGATAATGTAATTTAAGTAATTTAAAATATAAGAAGTTCTATTTCCTCACCTATTAAAAATGAATAGAAAACTCTTAAGACAGGGTCCATAGAACCATACCTTGAGAAGAGGATTGTATGTAAAAGATTATTGAGAGAATCAGTCTAAAAAGACTCTTAAAGAATAAGCAAGATAGGAAAAGATGTGATTTCAGGTCAAATCCTAGCTTCAGTAAGATCTTGCAAGGGAGCCTCAGGTGGATATTATGTCTGTGATTTTCTTGCTACCAGAGGAGGCAGACCAGGCTCTCCCACTCTCTTGGGTAACACTTGACAAACATATCCTGAGAGAGAAGTTAACTTACAGGTGGTGCCTCATGGGTTTCTAAGTCTGAAGCAGAAAACATCTAGCAGTTTTTTATGTATTCTTTCAAAAAGAGACATGATACATGAAGCAAAAGTATTCAGAAGATAGGGGAAAGATATTCCAGTTCAATCAATGGGACACGTGGAGGCTATTTCATAGAAACCTGTGTGTGTGTGTGTGTGTGTGTGTGTGTGTGTGTGTGTGTGTATTCACACACATGTATTACTGTGAGTCTGGAAGTCAGAGGTCAACCTAGGGTGTTGCCCTCAACTGTTCTCTACCTTATTGTTTTGAGACAGGATTTCTCACTGAACTTGAAGCTCATGAATTAGACTGAACTGGCAGGGACATCCTATCTCCATACCCCGAGGCCCAAACACTAGGGATGTAGCACACACCTTTTACACACGTGCTGGGGATCAGAAGTTCATGCTTGTACAGAAAGCACTTTACCATCTGAACTCTTTTTTCCAACTTCTAGTATCTTTTTTTTATATCATGTCTAGTGTTATGCTCTGCACCTATGATGCTGTTATAAAATTCTATCTTACAATACATATAAAATCCAAAAACAGTAAAGAAAGCAAAGGATAAATAAGGAAATATGAAAGTATTCCAGAAATGAAAGTAATCAAATTGGTGGAAAATTTACAGTTGTGAGATCACAAAATGGTTTTGATTTCTGTAGTATTGTTCACAGAGCAAACAAGACTGATAACAATTTGCTTTCATCTTTAAAAAAAAATTAGTCTTCTTAAAGTCAACCAATCAACAGACAATATATTACTTGATGATAATAAATCTGATGCAAAATATTATCTCTCTCTCTCCCTTGCAACAAATCTAAGCACCTCCAGAATAACTGTAATTCTTTCCTATAGAAAAGCATCGAATTACTATCATTGCTACCTTCATTCTCTATATTTGATCACGCCTTCATTTCCCATAGTGCTTTAAAGGTTTTAAAGTATATTCACATTTTATATGATGCTTAGAATAACCTTGTCATATATATTTCACCACCTTTTTACAAGTGACAGAATAAGCTCTGATTAGCTAAGTGACTAAGTGAAGGTTGTACAGAAAAAAAGCATATTTCAATTTCTGAATACCAAGATTGAGATCTCCACACAGTTCACTTTAATTCTGTATGAACTGAAGTCTGAGCAGAAGACCAGAAAGCATACTGTGATTGGAAGAGAGAAAATTCAATGAAGAACTGTTGATGAGTTCCAATGCATGGAGTGGGCCTTAAGTCAAATCAGACATTGGTTGGTGACTCCCACAAACTTTGTGCCACTATTACTCTAGCATATTTTACAGACTGGAAAGCATTGTAGATCAAAAGAGTTTGTGTCTAGGTTGATATTTATGTTCCTCTTTTGGTAGCCTGCAGATCACCTTACAGTATACCAAAGACCCTAGAATGTGTGGGTGAAGGTTCTCTGTAGGCATCAGCTCAACCTTTCAATGTTCAATGAGTTATGTGGGTGCTGTCTTCCACAATTGGCTCTTGCTATCAGTTTATAAAGAGCAAACTATTGTCTTAGGAATATCCTGGGTTGTTTGGATATTTCCATGGGACTCCTTTGGACAACAACTCAATTGCATGTAACCCAGTCCCAGTACTGGAAATTTTGTTTGGTGACAAGAGAAGACTAGTTGTGACTTCATCTCCTCCACTATTTTGAGACTTCATTATGATTACCTTCATATATTTTAAGAAGTTTCCATTGCACTAGGTTTTCATACCACCATTCAAATGCCTCTCAGTTCTAGCTGTCTCTCCCACATTTCCTCCATCAAGTCCCTATCCCCATCTGATTTCCCCACTCACAGTACCCCCCCACAAACAGTCCACCCATAAAATCTATATTATATTTTCCCCTCCCAGGGAGATCCATATGTCCTCCTTATTCTCTTCCTCTATACATACCCTTTCTGGGTCTACAGATTGTAGCTTATCATTTAATTAATGGTTAATATCCACATGTAAGTGAGTACATGCCATATTTATCTTTTTAGGTCTGGGTATGAGAGGAGAGCAATAAGAATGCATTATATACATGAATGGAATTTGTAATTTAATAAATGAAATTAATAAAAATTATCAGGGCCCAGTGTTGGAGTCCAGCCCTGAGCTTTAAGGGTCCCTTGAAGGGGGTAGTAAGGAATTGAGAAATGCAAGATAGAAAATATAGAAGTAGATGAAGAAAAAAGATAGAGACACAGGATAGCTTCTGGAGGGCTCTGGGTCAATATCCAGCAGCTTCAAGTTTATTTCTAATGGACTTTTTATACACTAGCAAGAAGAGAGGCAAAAGACCTCCCCCTTTCAAGATCAAAGCACAAAGTACAACCAAGTGTAGACCCCTCAAAACACCTGGTAAACACGCCCCACAGCAAAGCATCATGTGATTAGGCCTTGAAGTATAAGAAACCACGTAACCAGGCTGCTGCATCCTATTATGCAGCCTTGGAGAGCAACATAAACTCTGAATCTCTGACCTTGAGTCAAACCAAAAGCTGGAATCTTTGTGGGCTCCCACAAAAAATGACTAAAGAGTTCTGTACATCTAAAATCAACTTGAAAAGATGTAAAATTTGTTGCAGAAACAAAGAAATATGACATGTTTATTTTGATACAAAGAAGCATTAGATAAAATTTTAAACTTATTCTTAACATAAGTCTTGGTTAAGTAGGGGGTAAAGCAATTATTCAAATTTTAACAAACAGCTTTTCTTATGCTCTCATCTTATAAATATGAAATATAAACAAAATCTTTTTGCCAGTTTTCTGTATAAATCACAGTACTTAAAGAGGGTATGTGGCCACCCAGACCAGGTTGACTTATTTAGCAGCCTAGCTATGAGAAGTCTATGAAACACTGCTTCAGAAAACTATCTTAGCCTCTATATTATATTAATGGGGTTTGTTGTTGCTGTTATGTTTGAGATTATAATTATATAACATTTCTCTCTTTCCTTTTCTCCCTCTAAACCCTCTCTCATACCCCATGCTTTCCATCAAATCCATGTCTTCTTTCTTCACTAATTGTTATTGCACGCATGTAAGTATATGCATATACAAATATATTCTTAAATATAATACATTCAGTCTGATGGGGCAAGAAATATTGAGGGGGTTGGGGATAAAGCTTGGTGGTACAGGACTTACTTGGCATGTACCAGGTGTTAAATTAGAAACAGCATTCATATACATATATATGTAAATATACTGATATATGACACATATATCAGTACTGCAATGAATTTACAACATATATATAACTCTGTGTGTCTGTGTGTGTGTGTGCGCGCGCGCGTGCACATGCACATGCGTGTGTAGTAAACGAAGGTAAGATAGAAAAGAGACTTCTAAAGAACACAGAAATAACCACTATAGGAAGCAGCCACTACCTACAAGGCTATAGGATGGTGTTCAAATCCAAGGAGGGAATAACTTAGACTGACTTCTCACCCTGACAAGGCATAAAGTCATATAGTTAGATCTGATTGGTGATATATGGCCATGACTTACATAATGGTCAAGATAATTGTTGAGATGTCACATAGTTGGTGGGAACATACCAGTTGCACTCCAGGAAAAACTTATGAAAAGGCCACTGAAAGGCCAGGGAGACTTGGTAAAGCTTACTGAATTCTTCACACCACTGGCTAGAAATCCAACCACAGAGCACATCCTAGAGCAAGCTCAACAGCGTCTGAAGCACTGTAAGACCTTCCAGTGACAAAGTCCAGCATTGTGTCAGTCAATAACTGTCTTAGTTAGCTTTCTACTGTGTGATAGAGCACTCTGTCAAAAAGCAACTTGGGGAGAACGCAGTTAATTTCATCTTACATTCCACCCTTGAGGAAAGTTAGGGCAGGAACTCAGGTCAGGAACCTGGAGGCAGGAACCAAAATGTAGGCTACAGAGGATCACTGCTTATTATCTGTGGCTGGCTCACTCTGCCTTCTTATTCCACCCAGAACCACCTACCCAGGGTGGTACTCCTCCCAGAGGGCTGGACCCTCTCACTCTTCCACATCATTCATTAATCAAAAAAAAAAAAAAATGCCCTATAGACTTGCCTACAAGCAGTCTGAGAGAAGAATTTTCACAATTGCAGTTCCTCTTCCCAGAAAAATACGATCTGCATCAAGTTGACCGACAACTAACTGGGAAGACAAGAGAGAACTGCTTGAAGATTCTGATTCTAAAATCAGGGTACAAGGCAAAATAGGGTGGATGGGGAGCTGAAGAGCCCTGATATCACTGAGCTCCACGGCTCTTCTGGCTTAAGGACGATGTGAGTGAGTTTCTTATGAAAACAGCTGCTCCATTGTTTTTCTTTTCTCCCTCAAAAGGAGCAGACCTAAATGTATGGTCAGACTCTACTGAGTGCTGGTATGACTCATGGCAAGTTGTGTGAGTGGGAGGGATGAGTTCAATGCAGTGACTGAATGCAAGTGTGAAGACAAGCTAGAGGTTCCGAATGGATGGAATTATTGTTACACTGGTTAGATGCAAAACTTTGTAAATGATTTAAACATAGCTTTGTAAACTCCATCTCTGTGTGCCTCCTTTTCCTCATCTGTAAAGAAGCACATAATATAAATGTAACAGAAGAACAGCTAATATACAATTAGAACATTAAATATTAGCCTACATGATGATGGTAATTTGTAACTGGTGTTAGGCAAATGCACATTCTTCTCACTATCCGTTTCCACTTAGAATAGTGTTTTCTATAATCCCTGACGAGTTGGGTGAGACTGGGCTTTTGGTGGCAATCCCAGAGACTCCTGGGCACTTCCTAAGGCCAAGACTGGATGGCCCCACTAGTCACGGCCAACTTACTGGAGATCCGTTTTCTCAAGTGGAAAAAGACACTACATTAATCAATTTATCCTTTTTAAAGATCTTTAATTCTGATGCACTCTGCTGTCCTCTCCACCAGGAAAAAAAAATAAAAATAAAAAGTGAGGGAAGGAAAGAGGCAGGAAACTGCTATTCACAGCCCAGCAAGGTGAGCCAGGCAAGCACTGCACATGCTTTACTTGATTTTCTCCTCACTGCATCATGCCCCAATTAGGATTTTGTTAATCATATTTAAAAGGAAGCAAACCGAGGAAGGTCGAACAGTTTGCTAAATACTGCACTCCTGAGAAGCAGCAGAGCCTGGATCCAAACCCCCGAGTTTCTGTTTGGGTCGTCTAAGCCTTTTGAGCTGTAAGGCTTTCCTCCCACACGCCATCCCAGACATCTTAACTGCTGCTGATCTCCATGCTCTGATTTACAAAGATGAGTGGGTGAATGACTGTATTTTTTTTCTTTGTCTGAAACATATTATTTCAAAGTTAAGCAAATGGAATTTAAGCTACAGGAACTTAAGAAGATCACTCAGGGTTTCACAGGAGAAGTCAGCAGCTCCTGTGCTCTGTGCCCTGTTTAGCTTTCTTCCTGGCTGTACATTTGGAGACAGGAAAGGAAAGGAGATAGATGGGGTATAGTGAGCTGAGTTCATGCCCCACCAAGAGCTCTCTTGCCTTTTCTGTAGTGTGTGTGTGTGTGTGGGGGGGGGGGGTGCTTGTCCGATGATGACATTAAGGCTTAGTCCCCAGGTACAAGCTGGACTCCTGTCCAGGTTAAACCTTCCATTTCTACACCTAGGCTCTCACTCCGATCACCTTTTCAGCTCCTCCCCTCATGGACCCTCGCCACTCTCCAACTAGGGCAGTTGCTGTTTATCCTGCCCCACTGCACCCTCCTCAGTTTCTTCCCCAGGGGACTCGTGGCCTTGGTCTGCAGCTACTGCTTCACCTTCTTCTGCTGCCAGGACAACCAGATTCCTTCCTCTAACTTTCCCTCCTCGGAGGGGGACTTCTGAGAACTTTGCTAGGAACGTAAGACTGTAAAAGTGGAGCGAGACAACAGGGAAGTCTAGCTCTGGCCGCCAGGCCCTCTGCAGTCCCGTGCTAGAACCTGGAACTCCAGCTTTCCGGTGGCGGGATGGAGCCCCGGCAGGCAGGCGCCGCCGCAGATGGGCCACCAGGCACCGGGCTTGCCATCGGGTCCCTGGATTTCTGCTTCAACCTTTCTGGAGTGTGAACAAGTCGAGGTGTCCTGAGGCCGAGCAGCCGGGCTCACAGGGAAGCTGAAGGCAGGTCCAGCCTGGGCTCCGGGCCCTTCTCGCCGGCCTCCCCACGCCGGGCCTCGGCTCCCCTCCTTCCCGGCTCCCGCCTCCTCCCGCAGGCTGCGGGGCGGCCTGGGCCTGCCTCTCTCTCTCCGCCTTCACTACCGGGTCAAGCCGCGGAGGGAGGGAGACGGCGGCGAAGCCCTCCCTGGCGCTCCACCCGGTGCGCGCGCCTCCTCCCTGGGCTCGCATCCCCCTCCCCGCCCGCCCGCTCGCATCCTGCCAGTACAGTACAACTAGTACACGCGCACACACACGCGCTCCCCACCGCTGCCACTGCAGCTGCCATGGATATCGGCTAACAACACCGAGGCCGGCGAGCGCGCGCGCGCTCCCACTCGCAGCACGCAGGAGTGGCCCCCGGCATCCTCACCCTTTCCCCACCCCCACGCCACCCGCTCACCAGCTCGGCCACTGCTCGCGCCGGCTCGGCCGCCGCCACCGCCACTAACGCCGCCGCCAACGCCACCACAGCTTCCTCCGCTGCGGGGCCACAGCCTTGAGTGTCATTCAAGGGACAGCACAACCTCACCCAAGCTCTCCTACCTCTGCCCAGCCGTCCCTCTCATCCTCCCCCTTCCTCCGCCACACTCCATCCAAAGAAGAGGGAAAGCGCGGAGCAGAGGGGAGACGGGCAAAGTCTGCCACCCTCGTCCCTTGGCCCCCTGGCTCCTCCATCCCGATTTTGACTCCCAACCCCTCTTCTCCAAAGGACCCTCAGGAACTGAGGCGACTCACCCTACTGCCATGTCCAAAAGCTTGAAAAAGAAAAGCCACTGGACTAGCAAAGTCCACGAGAGTGTCATTGGCAGGAACCCGGAGGGCCAGCTGGGCTTTGAACTGAAGGGGGGCGCCGAAAACGGACAGTTCCCCTACCTGGGGGAGGTGAAGCCGGGCAAGGTGGCCTATGAAAGCGGCAGCAAGTTGGTATCCGAGGAGCTGCTGCTGGAGGTGAACGAGACCCCCGTGGCGGGGCTCACCATCAGGGACGTTCTAGCCGTGATCAAACACTGCAAGGACCCCCTCCGGCTCAAGTGTGTCAAGCAAGGTGAGCGCAGCTTGCTCGGTGCTTTGCCCGGCCGTGGGACCCCTGCGTGGGGAGGGCAAGGAGAGGGTGGGCGCGCGTGTTGGGTGTATGTTGCGCCACCGCGGGGTGGGGTCCAGAGAGCACTGTAACTGTGAAGGGAGCATTAGTGGGACCGGGGCAGGGGGCTGGTCGGCGCGCTAAGCCAGATGGCAGCGTGGCAAGCAACTTAGTTTGTGTAGTTGGATCCTTGCCTTTAGAAGGTGCTTGGCCTTGTCTGACCTCCTCAGAGCTCCTGGGCCAAATAGAATGTGCGTCAGTGGCATCGCCCACAGTGGATATAGAGCTTTCGGGGAAGGAAGGAGTCAGGAGGGGAAGGAGAAAGGAGGACGGAGCAGCTTGAGGTGCAGAGGTGTCATTACTGGGGTTGGAAGAAGCTCTGAGCCCTGGGGCAAGTGGAGAACGCTTGGAGTATATCCAAAGCTGGTCTGGAGACTTCTTGGTCCCCAGCAGTTCCCTGGGGATTTCTGAGCACTGGTTGGCCAGGAAGGAAAGGGACATATTGCTTTGGATGCTTTGACCAGTGTTCGGTAACTTTTTCCCTGCTTCACTCCCCAGTCCTTCTCCCCCGCCCATGGTCATGTCATGTGGGCACTGAGAGTCACGTGCGGACTGACTAACCCTAGAGATCGCCCCTAGCCAGCAGGCAGGAGGAGGAGCAGAGCCTAAGAAGCTGGGAGCTCTGGAGAGCTAGAGCTCGAGAGCTCGCTAGTGTTGGAGGGGAGGCAGACTGCAGTTATAGAAGGGTTCCCCAAAGGATTCTTCATTGACTGGGATTTCCTCATTGAGTGGAATTCCTTTGTGGCTGGGCTCTCTTCTAGCTCCAGATCTGGGGGCGTGTTTGTGGCGTGGAGGTGGATGGGGATGCAAGCTGGTTACAGCTCAGACTCCCTGTTTTCTAGCCTGGCTTTAATGAGTTTCTTCCGGGGCTGTGATGTGGATTTAAAAAGACTGGAATCTTGCTGAACTGTCCACTGTCTTTGCTTGAAAGAAAATTGTGGTCCTGAGGGAGGAAAGATGGAGATAAAAGTTTTATTTGATGACACCTTCAACAAAATGTAGTGTGCCTTTGTTTCCCACACGTGGTGATGCAGTTTCCTGAGTGGCATGGTCTACAAATGTGTCTCACACTTATCAGCATTATTGGTATAATGATTATTGTCTGTTGTTACTTTGTCCTGCCCCGGCGTTGAAATTCCGAGTATCACTGTATTCTGAATTGCCACTAAATGCTGTGATCCAATTATGAAGAAACACTATTTAAGCAGTTGTTTTTCAGCATAAATTTCACCGGCAAAGCTTGTCTCAAAGCAAATGAGAGAGAAAAAGGTTCATAAACTTTTCTAAAGCTAAGTTGTCACAGAAGAAAACATCTTCCCTCGGATTCTCCAGTATTCATCATGTATCATTTTAGGAGGTCTAATGTAAATATGCAGTATTGTATGGCATGGAAGAAGATGCAGTAGATAGTAGAGGATCCTGGAATTTTCCAGTATGATGTCATTTGAACTCAAATTCATTGAGTTATGCTAACATATTTTATGTCAGGATAGTGCATAATAGCAATAGATACAAGTGAGAAGTTCAAGTTTAGGGTCCAAGAAATCTACTGTAATTAACCAGCCATGGTTTTATGGTAACAGTATTGGTGTTTGTAATGGAAAGTAACTGCAAAAGTTAATGCTTTTGAAACATTTATTTTTTATTTATGTATGTATGGTTTATGTATATAAGTATGGATATGCTAACTGTGTGCATACAGAAGTCAAGAGAAAACACTTGGGAATCAGTTCTTCCCTACTTCTCTGTGGGTCACAGGGATGGAAATAAGCCTTAGTGGTGAGTAGTCTCACCAGCCTAAGTCTACTCAAGAGTGATTGTTCTGTAGTAGTTTCCATTGATCATCTCTTCTTAAATGATACATTTTATTCAGATGCCTGTATCTTGAGGTAGAATTTGACCAACTTTAATTCTACTAAACAATGTGTGTCCCCTCCCCACAAAGAAAAGGTCCAGTATTAGAAATTTAGTAATTGAAATCCAGAGAGTCATTGGAAAAGTGAGGGCATAAAAGTTGTGCAAATTGAGAATCTGAGATAAGAAAGGAAATTCCGCTTATTCTATGTTAATGCACATGATGATACTATGGTGAATTTGAAAAGTTTTCACCTTGGGGAATCATGATCTCTCACAGAGCAAAGCTATGAATGATGTTGTAAGCTGAGGTTTCCCTTAGTAGAAAGACCTGTGGGAGCAGACTCCTGCCTGGCCATGATCTTAGTTACCGTCGATCCTGATCATTCAGTTTTGCATTGTGTTTTGTTAGGAAGAGTATAGATTTTCAGATCCAGGGAATGTATTTTTATGAGGTGAGATACTTAAGTGAAAAGCATATATTAACCTTTGGTCTGTCAGCCTCTGGGTATCTAGTGATAGACATTTGTAATGTTTTATCTACTGAATTACAATGGACAGAAATAAATAAATTGCTTAATTAATTAATAACTGGGAAAATCTATAATCTTCTTGTATATTACTTTAAGTGTAGTGATTTACATATATTATCTTATGAAACTGTTCTTTTATCAATGGTGGTTAAATTTATTTAATTGAAATTGTGATTAAATGAAAATTTCAGAACATTAAATATAGAGCCTATGTTTCTTGGGTTTTGTAGGGTTTGAACTTGTTTGAAAATTGGGTAGAGGCTCTTGGCTCAGCAGTTATATTTCTGGAAAGGAACAAGGAAAAGAAAAATATATAGCATAGCCAGAGAACTTAAACATGACTTGTTTGGAGATGGGTTTTTTTTTTTAATATTAATGAGATTGATTTTAAAATACTTAGTCAAATGTGGGACATTATACAGAAACTGCATGTATGGTTATAGCAAAACTAAGGAAAATTTTGTTAGAAATGAAGATAAGTATAATAAAAGCACTAGTAAAATATACCTCAGATAAATTGAAGGAATTATCTAGAGTATACTTACTTTTGGCTAATTTTGCATTATAGTCATCCTAGTTTTTAATTATTCTAATTTTTAAGGACAGTGAGAAATTAATATTTTGAGGCATACTAAAGAAGACAGGTATTTGTTTTTCTGAACTGCTTAAATGACTTCAAACCCATTAAAAAAAAACTTCAACAAAATTCAGCAGATTTCTCTTTTGTATTTCATCATCTTTTAACCTACAGAATAAACTTTATAGAAAAAATACCACTTGTATTTATTGGTGATATTCTGTTGATTTTGTAAACCGTTCTTTTTGTTTATAATAAATGTTCCTTACCAAGATACGTAATTACAAGTCAGCCATGGTGCCTATGTTCTCATTGTTTCATAGGACCTGTGGAGAGAGCTTCTTGGGGGATTCGGAGATACAAACTGAAGTGGTGAATGTTCTTTACTTTGTCTCTTTCTTTTAACTTTGCTGCTAAAGTTCACAGCAGCCAGTTACAGACTGTCATGCTCATGTCCTACATTCCTTGGCTATGGCTCCTGATGCCTCTCAGACCACACAGGGACCTACATAGCCTGGATACATGTTTCCATTTAATACTTCACAATGGAAAATAAAAGGAAAAAAAAAAACTTTTGTAATTCTTTCCATGTGGAAGGTAGACTATTAAGAGCCTTTGAACTTCATTTTTAGGCAAGAGCTACATCACTCTCTCTCCTTTTGCTTCTTTCAAAGACACCTTCAAAGAGACATAGATTCACATTTATTAAGAATCACACCTTCTTCTTCCCTAACTTCAGGCTAATATCACGTGTTAAACTTCCATGCTGCCTTTAATTTTAGAAAGTGAAATAAAAAGTATGTCATATTTTTTGCCTGTAAAAATTGATTTGATTCTGTAGAATGTGAGTTATATGGATTTTTTTATTCGAAAATAATAAAATTGCTTTAATATACTGACCCGTTTAATGTTTATCTAGTGGTGGGGTTCAAACCCAGGGCCTTGTACGTGTTTAACGAATGGCCTGTTATTGAACTGTATTCACATGTCTTTATCGTAACTATTTTAGAAGAACATTGGTTAATAAAGAATTCTACTTAAGCAGAGTTATGAAAGATGCCACTGTGGTTTTTAACTGTCTGTAGACAGTTTTTTACTATTTAAATGGCATGACCTTGAATGTTAAACATGAGCATTCACTTTTCTCACGTGTTTGCTTTGAATGAGAATAGTCTTGGGGTGAAATGCCAGCTGAAGAATCTAAGTGCCAGGGTTTCTGCTCTTAACATTTACACTGTGTAATTTTTTTGGCACATTCATTATGCTCAGTTTCCTTTTTAGTTGCTGGAAACTCAACACATTCACTTTCATAATGAGAAAAAAAGTTTGCACAAATGACATCTCTTATTGCTTGCAGTTTAAACAATGACTTTCAAATGCATAGCGGACCTTGGTAGCATCATTTCCCCTAGGAAGTGGGAGACAGTAGTGGTAAAATGTGCGATCTTCCTTGTAGATTATCTGGCTTTGAATGCTGAGAATGCTTTTCATGACAGTTATATGAACAAGTTTCCTAAATGGGTAAGTAGCAGTTTCTTAAGGATATGAAATGAGTGCCGGGAGTGTAAGCTACTAGAATTACTCCCTGTCGTGTGTAAGATCTTGGATTCTAGCCCCAGCATTGCCAATAATCATTAGCTAAGTTACACATATAAATCATGCCTTGGTTTGCAGGTAGGAAGCATTATGTAAATTTTAGCCAATCTCATTCTAAACCTATTGGCCATTTTGATCTACTTTCATCACTTTTAATCTTCAAGACATTCTAACAGTATTTTTTTTAATTATGTGCGTGTGTGTGTGTGTGTGTGTGTGTGTGTGTGTGTGTGTGTGTGTGGAATTCAAATGCCAATGTAGGCCAAAGATGTTAGAGGCCCCTGGAGCTGGAGTTCCAGGCAGTTGTGGGCTGCTGAGAATTAAACATGGGTCCTCTTCAAGGGCAGCACGGCTTCTGAATTGCTGAGCCCTCTTTCTAGGTCTAGGTTTCAAGATATTTTTCTCTTAACTGTGATTAGATGTGAAAATGAAAATGAAAAAGTGTAAACAAATTTCTAAACAGTCTTATTAAATAAAAAACACAGTCAAATACAGGGTTGCAAGCCATAGAGATCAGAGCAGTAGTGACAGCCACCAAACTAACCTTAGCTTACCACACTGCCTCCAAGAGAACCGAACCAGCTTTTTCCTATCTAATCTGTACCTTTGTTGCCTTCCTGTTCTGCCTTCTCATTGGCTCTAAGCCCAGCCATATCACTTCCTCATCACTACCTGTCTATACAGACCTCCAGGTCTCTATGGTTGGTACTGGGATTAAAGGTGTGTATCACCATGCTTGGCTGTGTCCTTGAACACACACAGACTCTGACTGCCATGTGATCGGATTAAAGGCGTGTGCTGCCAACACCTGACTTTTGTTTACGGCTGTCTATCTATGACCTCTGATCCCCAGGCAAACTTTATTTATTAACATACAAATAAAATACCACCACATTCAGCATAAATAAAATATCACCACAAAAAGTAACTAATGTCTAATTGATATGTGTAAAATTAACTTGCAGACTTAATGTCTTTTGTAGAATAAATTCTTTTTTTAATTATTTATTTGATGAATGTTGCCATTAAATCAGTGGGACATGTTTTTATCTTTTAAAAGTAAGTTTTGCTGATGTCTTTATTTATAACGATTTGTTCTTTTATACTTAGGCTTTAGAACAGTGGTTCTCAACCTTCCTAATGATGCAACCCTTTAATACATTTCCTCCATAAAATTATTTTCATTGCTACTTCATAACTGTAATCTTGCTATTGTTATGAAGCATAATGTAAATATCTGTGTTTTCTTATGGTCTTACCTGACCCTTGTGAAAGCGTCTTTGACCCCCAAAGGAGGTGTGACCCACAGTTTGAGAATCATTGCTTTAAGTAGAACTTATTTTTGCCCACTAAATTATGTTCTTCTGTGCATATCTTTCCTCCTTAAAAAGCTAAAGAATATTGAAGTGTTTACTATAATTTTGACAAGCAATGAAATCATACTGAGATGCATTTAGTTTAAAAATATATTTATGCTTCTTAAACACCATGCTAACCAGATAGATCATATTATTAGTGGAACTTTTATTTCATAGCTAAAAATCAAGTTTCTTTTCAAGAGGAGCTATAATAAAACAGAATACGTGGTCATAGTCAACACTATAAAACAGAGAATTATATCAAATCCAGAACAAAATACACAATGCGTTGGTAACAATGACAGTACCTCAACATAGGCAAATGTTACTAAAGATGATCACAGCCACACTATCTCTGTGGTTCATACTCTGGTGACCTTCCCACTACTTGA
This sequence comes from Peromyscus eremicus, assembly GCF_949786415.1. Taxonomy (NCBI): domain Eukaryota; kingdom Metazoa; phylum Chordata; class Mammalia; order Rodentia; family Cricetidae; genus Peromyscus; species Peromyscus eremicus. Next base: position 4,783,910 of record NC_081418.1, on the reverse strand, counting down.
GTTAACCCTCGCAATATTTTCGGTGACAAATATTGATTTTTAAAATCTCCCTTAGCCACAGCTTGACTTCTTATCATGGCAGGAAGCAGATAACCCAGTCTTACAGCTCTCTTAGTGTATTGTCACTCATATTTCAGCCTCAACTTTTCCTCTTTTGTCTCCAATAAGTGATATTTTCCTTTGATAAAAATGAACTATGTCACACAGAGAATTTAGTGATAAATCCGTCAATACTAAGGCCAGTTAACTGAAGAGCTGAAAGGGACATGTATCTTCTGGTCACTGTTGCACAATGATCATGTCATAGACAATTACCAAAGTTATTTACATTGTGGCAAATCATTGACATTTAAATAACTCTTGTGACAGAGTTGTGAGGATAAATCTTTCATGACTTTAAAACTTTAGTTTAGGCTTAGCGTATAGTTTGGATCATGTTAGATAGTCCGGAATAAACAGTTAAGGTTTTTTTTTTTTTTTGACTACTAATTATGCCACACCAGTGGCATCCAATAGAGCCTTTTCTAAGGCCCATTAGGAAAAATTTTAAAGAAGTTACTGGACTTATTTAAGATATTCTAATAATTATTAAATGGCTTTCTCTACCTTGGAAAATATATTTTCCATTTTTTTGTTTTACATGAACTGCATAGAGCTTTTGTGTCATTTAAAGTTACTTTACTTAAAAAAACACAGTTCATAATTATATCCAATAGTAATACACACATCTATGAAAGCAGTTTAAGCCTTGTCTACAAAGTAAAAAATTCTGTCTATATTGATACTCTTAATTATAAAATTTTTGGAAAAATTTCTTGATCCTTGATGTCTTTTAATGAAAGAAATATATATTAAATCACATAAATTTTCTTAAATAACAATGGATTTTTGTAAAGCAATACTGTGAAATATTAGGAAGAAAAGGTGTTTAATGAAAAACATTTAATTGAATACTTTTTAATATGACAGTTCATTACCAGGTGTTTTAAAAAACATGTTTCCTAAATTGTACACTGAACTACCATGGATAAAGGACAGTACAAAAACTTTATACTCCACACAATCACTAAATAAGTTACAGAGAATTGAGGGAAATATTAATTGCAAAAGGTGATTTTATGTTAGTACTTAATTCTCATTTTAAATATGAGTTGTATTGCTTATCCTAGTAGTTTACGTTGACATGCATAGAGAGGTACTTATTTATCTGGTATACACTTACGCATACCATTGTGACTAGTGCTAGAAACACACAGATTAACCTAGCAACATACTAAGCTGATTAAAATCTGATTAGCTGGAATTCAAGCATGAGAAAATTTTATATTTGAAATTTCCCGTGTCCCAGCGTGATTCTGACCCTGGGTTTGCCTGTCCTTGTAGTCCACACTGTAATGATAAAGCATCATTTTACTGGACAAAGTTTCTTGAAAAAAATAGCAACTGGTTAGGCTTAAAGCATTACTGAACCCTTCCAAACAGCTTGGTTCCTTTCTAAAAGCATACTGGGTACAGATAATTCTAATCCTGTCTTTGTAGCAAAATCTGGTACCAAAGGGAGTACTGTGTTAACTAAACAGAAGGAAGTTGATCTTCCTTCTGGAGGAACAAGAATGTTGTCAAAGATGGTCTTATGCATCTAAAGTTAAAACAACAAAATGTACTTTGTGACCATTTTTTTTTTTAAACATTCCTCATCCTTGTAGCTGGATCCCTGTCTTTGCTGCTTGAAAGAGTCTATGCCCTCTTTCCCTTCAGTGCAGACATTACCCCAGTGAACTGAAGTGTATTCTGCTTCATGGGACACATGAGATATACATGTGTATGGCCACACACAAATACAAAGGACACAGTCACCCGTGTTTAAAGAATTTGTAAAATAAAGAATTTATGTGTGTGAGCATACAGTCTTAGTGACTTAATTTTCTTTCTTTTTTATTTTTTGATTTTTATTGAAAATAGATCCTTCTCTCATACAGTACATCCCGACCACATTTTCCCCTCCTTCCAGCTCTCCCCAAGCTACCCTCTCCCCCAGATCTGCTTCCTTCCATTTCCTCTTCAAAAAAGAGCAGACCTCTAAGAGACAACAGCCAAATAAGACTAAACAAGATACAGTAAGACAAGGCAAAAGACCTCATATTGAGGCTGGACAAGGCAACCTAATAGGTGGAAAAGAGTTCCAAGAACAGACCAATTTCAAGTGTGAGCAAAATTGTAAATCTGATAGTGGCTGACCATAACAACAAGAGAAATCAAATATTTGTATTTCTATACTATGTGTTAGGTTTTTAGAAATTATAACAAATCAAATTAGAGTTATCTTTGTATCAAAAAGTAGATAGTGAGATATGTAAAAAACACCAGATAGCATCTTAACATTATTGCCAACAAAGACATAAACAGTTAAGGGTATGCTTGTTCATGAACTGGATAACATATTTGCACAGTATATAATTTTAATTGGTTTAAATGTTTCAGAGATAAATAGGAGATTTGTATCCAATAATATAAATATGTAGCATATTGAAAATTTAAAGATATAATTATTTTAAATAAATGAAATTATGCCAAATTTCTATATTTTATCCCAAAAATATTAGCCCTTAAATTTTAAAACAAAAGAAAAACTTTAGCCGGGCGGTGGTGGCGCACGCCTTTAATCCCAGCACTCGGGAGGCAGAGCCAGGCGGATCTCTGTGAGTTCGAGGCCAGCCTGGACTACCAAGTGAGTTCCAGGAAAGGCGCAAAAGCTACACAGAGAAACCCTGTCTCGAAAAACCAAAAAAAAAAAAAAAAAAAAAAAAACTTTAATTATCAGGGATGCTAAAATTTTTTGCCATGAAAAAAAGGCAATGCTACTTTATCTTACATTAGTATTTTAAATGTGAAACCATTTCCTTGTGGGAAATTAATTTACTGTTTATGAACTTGTTACAGTGTACCTACTGGAGATTAATTATTAAAATGTACACAATTAGTAACATCTTTGGCAATTCCTTCAGTCACCATAATAGAACAAGAAACTGTCATTTTGAATTTTCTCACAAATCTCCTTTCTCTATTTCCAAACTTAAGCATAAACATTGGATACATTAAAGTGATGCCATTATGTTTTAATACAAGTACATTGTGCAATGTTTAAATCAGGTTAGATACATCTGTATATTCAAAAATATTATTGTAGTGTAAACTTTATACTTTCTTGAGGCCTTTTGAAATGTGCAGTGCATTGTTGTCTCTTCTCTTCACATCCACATGGTGGCACACCACACACCTTGCTCCTATCCAGCTCCAATATAGTAACTATGAACCAACCTTGACATTTACTTGAAGCATCTCCATCCTCTTGTGTTGAAAGCATCATGATACCCTTTATTCTTATGAACATTGACTCTCTTAGTACTGATCACAGAGGCAGTTTGCTTGAACTGAATACCATTTCAATTTCAGCTTAGCCACAAAATTATTAAAGGAGTTGGTTGTCTACAGAATACACTTCCTGGAGTTGGTTGTCTACAGAATACACTTCCTGGAGTTGGTTGTCTATAGAATACACTTCCTTGAGTTGGATGTCTATAGAATACACTTCCTTGAGTTGGTTGTCTATAGAATACACTTCCTTGAGTTGGATGTCTATAGAATACACTTCCTGGAGTTGGATGTCTATAGAATACACTTCTTTGAGTTGGTTGTCTATAGAATACACTTTCTTGAGTTGGATGTCTATAGAATACACTTGCTTTTTTGCTTCCTCCCATGATCTTTTTTTTTTTTTAAGATTTTATTTATTTATTATGTATACAGTGTTCTGTCTGCACATATCCCTGCAGGCCAGAAGAGGGCGCCAGATCTCATTACAGATGGTTGTGAGCCACCATGTGGTTGCTGGGAATTGAACTCAGGACCTTTGGAAGAGCAAGCAGTGCTCTTAACCTCTGAGCCATCTCTCCAGCCCCCTCCTCCCATGATCTTGCTGGTAGGATGTCAGTTTTATTCAAGAGTATACATGTACATGCTCATGTGCCGATTGGTGCTTTCATATAAGATTGTCTTCAGCTTAAGGGAATGAATATCAACTAGTCTAATCCAGACAAGGCACTTCCATCGTTTCACCAGTTATTGGCTTAGGAAATGGCTTGTAATCCAGTTCTAAGTAATGAGAAGTAAGATGAATTCCTTTAGGGGACTTTCTGAGAAATTTCTTACTTCTTAAAATAAGATAATAGAAAAAATACTATTCTCCCCTCTGACTGAAAGTTCTTGCACAAGGAAGTTGGGCCAGACGCAGCTGCCAGCAATCCTGTGATCATGAAGAGCTCTTGGTAGAAAATGGGAAGACTACAGAGCAGAACAGTGAAACTATGCTAGCTCTTGGATGTACTTTGGGAATAAGGAACCAATAACTCAACCTCTCTCAGAACCAATTCTGATATTACAAAGCACAAGATGTTTATGGCATTTAGCTTGAGTTTTCTACTACCTGTAGGCCAAATCATGCTAGTTTATATTAATATAAAATATATATTTAATTCCAAGCTTCATTTTGGGAGGTAAGCACAGTTGATGATTTTTCAAAACCAGAACTTTGGAAAATACATCAAAATGCATTTTGTCACTTTATCAGCTCAGCCAAATTCTGGGTATTTCTCCATTACCTCACTCAATTCTGTTTCTGTTTTAAACCTAAGAAACTTCATCATCTTGAAATAAAAACGAGGAATACAAATTTGTTTTAACCTTATCTGAAATGGAACATATTCAAGAAAGTAAATCAGCTACAAAAATATACCAATAATGCATGCCAAATCCGACTTGAGATATTTTCGAATTATATAACTGTTTACAAGTGTATGGGCCATTGATCCGGGAATGTATATACTTATAAACTGACTCATCAAAATGTTCGAACTCCATGTATTTAGGACTAGAATTCATTTCCTGAATATTCACAAACTGTTATTGGTAGCCTACTTTTTGGCAGGCACCAAGCTAGAGACTATAGATAGATTAATAAAAACATAATTAAGACAGCTGTACACTTGAGGTATTCAATCTGTGGCACATGTTGTGTGACTTGAGTTCAAAGCTATCAAGAAAAGAGTTGTTCATCTTGTAAAGGTGTCTTTCACAATATTATCAGAACAATAGTTGAAAAAATAGCTTGTGTTTGAGAAGAAAATAGACCAGGAATCCTTAATACTCAGCATCATGGACACAGTTTGAGTAGTGCCAATCTTTGTTCATAGGTATGTCCTTAGGCTTCTGTGTCAGGAACCATGCTAGTGATGCCACGAAGGCTCATGAGTCTTGATCACATTGGAAGCACTTCATATTGTATTGTAGTATGATAGTTAAGAGTACACAGTTCTAAAGCAAGAAGGTTTGGGTCTCAGTTATAGCAATGCCCTGTACTAGATGTGAATCTAAAATCTATGATGTGCATGTCTACCTCAGCTCCTCAGTTTTCAAAATTCATAGTTCTATAATATTTGTAGGAATGTTAAAAAGATGGTATGTTATGATGCACATAATACACTTAGAATATAACATGAGCTTAATAACTGATTGTTACTATATAGCATTTGTATTATACATTAATATTTGATTTAGTTAATATTTACTATAAATAATAATATTCAATCCAATATATTTTCTAAAAGATATATGTGAGCCAAAGGGTACCTGCTATCTATTAGCTGTCAAGCAATGTTCATTGAGCAAGGAATACTGAGTAAGTAATCTTATGAGAAAGATAGAAAACGCTTTCAGAAAAAAAAATTGGAAACTGTTCAGATTCAAGCATTCATGTGTTGTGACAAGAGTTTCCAATTATCAAACTCTAGAATTTAATGTAGAAAGTAATGAGAAAGGAGCTTGCACAATGAGAAGTGGGCCATGCCACTATAATAAGTGCATGCTAATTCACTAGCAATTGTTATTAATAACAAACATTTATGAAATATTTCCTATATGTTAGACAGGGTTCAAGGAACTTTGAATACATGTTTTTTTTTCATTTTGCAAATGGTTCTATAAAGTAGACATTGTCATTCCAAGTGTGGAACCACAGTTCAAAAAAGGCCCCACAACAGCAGTACTCTAAAGCAAATCTAAGGCAGCTTACACACTGTTGGAAATGCTTTCAGGACAGACTTAGTGGAGTCAGTTTGTTCAGTAATTTTTCAGGGAGTGGAGGTGTCAGCAACATTTTGTGAGACAAATTAGGAAGTGAAAAGACATAGTTAAAAGAGATTTAAGATAAAGATACAGCAACTTAAGAGATTCGTGGTTGTCAAAAGGAAAAGGTTTTAGGCCTTCAGCCACAGTAATGATGGTAGGATAGACACAGAAAATAGAGTTTTCCTATACTTTCTGGTTTCTGGTTGCTAATTTTGTTAAGATATAAACGGGAATCAAACAGTTGCCAGAAGTAGAAGGCAGGGTCATCATTTGGAGTATATTTAATTTGAGATGCCTGGAAATCATCTAACTCAGCCCTAAATACAAAAAGTGTTCAGAACTTACTGTATAGAAGCTTAGGGAATGTGTCATTATTTAACAAAAGCATTACAGAAAAACAACGAAGAGACACTGTGATATCTGAGTTTGAGGACAAGCCCTGAGCTTCCACCCAGTAAAGCAAGTCTGTAAATTAGACCAGTGTTGCTGTATTGTTCTCACCACTGACAGATGCTGCCAAGAGGTCCAGAAAGAGAAACCGGGAAGGTTTCCATTGCTTTTGGCAAACATAGAGGTCACCTTCATTCTGTACTATTTCAGTGGAGTAGATGTTACAAACACCCAGATGTACCAAAGAATAATTACTGGAACAAAGAAAAATTCAAATACTCATCCAATAAGCATGTTGGGTAGTTAAAGTGAAATGGACAGAGCCCGAAGGGATGAGTGAAGTGGTGTGTGTGTGTGTGTGTGTGTGTGTGTGTGTGTGTGTGTGTGTGTGTGTGTTAGAGCCCTAAGGAATAGTGCCTTATTGAGGTGTGTGTGATAGTGTCCTAAGGGACAGGTACTTTGTTAATGTGTGTGTGTTAGAGTCTTGAGAAATGAGTGCTTTGTTGAGGTATGTGTGAATCCTAAGGGATGGATGCTTTGTTAATTGTGTGTGTTAGAGCCTTAAAGAATGGGTACTTCGTTGAAGTATGTGTGTTAAAGCCCTAGGGGGCGAGTACTTTGTTGAGGGGTGTGTGTGTGTGTGTGTGTGTGTGTGTGTGTGTGTGTGTGTGTGTGTTTTAGAGCCCTAAGGGCTGGGTACTTTATTGAAATATTCATGAGCCCTAAGGGATGGATACTTTGTTGAGGTATGTATAAGCCCTAACAGGTGGGTAGTTTGTTGGAGTGTTTGTGAGCCCTAAGAGATGGGTACTTTGCTGAGGTGTGTGTGTTAGAGCACTAAGGGATGGATGCTTTGTTGGAATGTGTGAGCCCTAAGGGATGGATGATTCTTTGGGGTGTGTGTGGGGGTGTTTGTGCTCTATGATGGAAGAGATTTGAGCTTTGATTTCTTTATTTGTTCCAGAAATGCACATTATCCCATCTACATAATATTTTCTAGCAAATTAAAATCCTTTGACTGATTCATTTAACAAAATAATTGCTATTTTTTTCCTTTGTGTATCATGATAAAGCTAGGGCTGTCATTTAATCAACCTTAAGGATCAGATCTTATTTTCCAAGAATCCAGAGTAGCGAGAAACCAATGGGGTTTACCTTAAAACATTCCGTTTATTGTGATGGTACAGAAATAAATATACTGCTTTTGGAACAGCTAAGAGGAAAAGAAAGGATCTAAAGGAGATAATATACAGTACAGATCTTAGAAACAAAAGACTTAACCAGGTGTCATTCCTAAATCACTGTCATCGTTTCCTTGGGCATATCATAACTTTTTCTAAGTATATGTTTCCTCCTACCCTTTTGAGCTGTATTAGTGAACTTTTTATCATGTGACAAAATTAATTAGATAAACAAGTGATTTTGAATCAGAGTTTCAGACATTTCAGCTTGTGGTGGACTGGGTCTATTGCTTTGGGCCTGAGCTGTGGTTGCAAACTTTTGGTGGATAAAGCTGTTCACTACATGACAGCAGGGAAGCAAAGGGCAGGTGAGTGTTAGTGTTTGTATATCAGACCCTTCAAGGGCATGCTCCTAGTGACTTTACCCAACTAGGCTTCACTATCTACTAGCCAGTTCACCCACGCACTTACCAGGGGTCAGGAAATTAACACCTTCAAGATCTGAGCATCCCAGTAGCTTCAGTAGAAACACTGGCTGAGAAGCCAGCATGCACACATGGCCATTTCTGCAGAGTGCTTTAGAACCAAACCAAAAGGAGAGTGGCTATTAGAAACAAAATTTGCAATGCAGGTGGAAATGTTTCGTAAAACCTTCGAGTGTAGTTCAAGTGGGAAAGTGATATTGAGAGAGAGAAGATGGGGACTGGAGGGTTGCTCACAGTATAAGAGATTTTGAGATTATCTCTATCTCTTGAGTAAGAGTTCAGGAGAGGCAGAATGGAAAGCAGAAAGAAACCAATGACCAAAGGAAAGTGTCTTAGTTACTATTGCTGTGAACAGTCACCATGGCTAAGACAACTTATAAATAAAGAGTTTAGTTGGGGCTTGCTTACAGTTTCAGAGGGTGAGACCATGTCCATCAAGATTCGGGCCACGACAGCAGGCAGGAGGCATGGCACTGGAGAATTAGCCAAGAGCTTACAAAAACTTCAAGCATGAGGCAGAGAGAGATAGAGAACTATTAGAACAGTGTGAGTTTTTGAATCCTCAAAGCCCACTCCTAATGATACACCTTCTCCAACAAGACCATGCTGTGGTGGTATTGTGTTCCCCAAAATATTGTGCACCCTAATAAACTTATCTGGGGTAAGAGAACAGAACAGCCACTAGAAACAGAGGCTAGAAAATGGTGGCACTCACACCTTTAATCCTAGCCTTCTGGAGGCATGGATCTCTGTGAGTTCAAGGCCACAATGGAAATAGCCAGGCATGGTGACTCACTCCTTTAATCCCAGGAAGTGAGCATTTAATTCCAGGGAGTGATGGCAGAAAGCAGAAAGGTATATAAGGCGTGAAGACCAGAAACTAGAAGCTTTTAGCTGGTTTAAGCTTTCAGGCTTTCGAGAAGCAGTTCAGCTGAGATCCATTTGGATAAGGACACAGAGGCTTCCAGTCTGAGGAAACAGGATCAGCTGAGGAAATGGCAAGGTGAGATGGCTGTGGCTTGTTCTGCTTCTCTGATCTTCTAGCATTCACCCCCATACCAGGCCCTGGGTTTGTTTTTATTAATAAGAACTTTTAAGATTCCTGCTACACCATACCTCCTAATCCTTCCACACAGTTCCACCAATTGTGAACCAAACATTCAAATATATGAGGGCCATTACTATTTAAACCATTACAGTAGGACAGGATGAAAATGATCTTCTATGCAAAAACTAAATGGATACCAGTGAGGGGAGGCATATGGTGCTTGAGTACTTCTAGAGACAACTGAAGATTTTCCAGATAGTTGGAGATATATATCATGAAGGACTTAAAAAAAATGATCTAATGACTTAGATCATTATTCTGTGTTGGAACATATTTCCTAGGGTGGGATACCTTGCTCAGCCTTGACACAGCGGGGAGGGTTTGGTCCTGCCTCAACTTAGTATGCCAGACTTTGTTGGCTCCACAAGGGAGGCCTTACCCTCTCTGAGGAGTGAATGAGGAGTGAGATTGGGGGAGGTGGGGGTGGGAGGTGGAAGAAGGGGAGAGAGAGGGAACTGGATTGGTATGTAAAATGGAAAAAAAAAACTTTTTAAAAATAAATAAATTTTAAAAAATCAGTATTCTGTAAATTGGTAAACACTGTTGTTTGAGAAATATATAAACAAAAGAAAGTCATTTCATTTTCATTTTTCTAGGACTGGGGACACTTGCGGAGCCTGGGGAAAAAAAGGAAATTTTAGTGGCCCACATATTGACAGGAGACAAAGTGGAGAAGGCTGAGTGACTGTTGTCAGGTCTGGGAAGGAAGTGAGACATGAGATTCATTCTGACGGCAGAGTGAATAGGAGTTTATATTCTGCTAAATGAGAGATAATAGACCAACCATAGCATCTCCTATAATCTTAGTGCTAAAGTGAGAGACAGGAGAATCCTGGGGGCTCACTGGTCTAGCCAATAAATAAACTCCAGCCTCAATAAACAATTCTCTCAGAAAACAAACAGAAAAAGTGCCACCACCACCAATAATGGTGCAGAGAGATGTAGAAAAACAATGGATATCAACTTTATTTTCTTCTCTGTTATGTGCACATAGTATCATGTGTATCTACACACAAGCAGATATAAACATAAAAATAAAAAATGCAAAATGACAGTATTAAGGAAGGGGTACGAGGAAGGGCTGAGTCAGATTTAGGCTTATGACTTGCAAATGGCTGTAGAGTAGACGAAGACACACTAACTATAGAGATTAAAATTTGATCCCTATGAAAATTGTTTCAGGCTCTTCTAGAAACAGAAAAATTGTCACATCTGAGAAGTGTAGAGAAAAGTAGCCTGCTGGGGCTGGGAAGATGACTCAGCAGTTAAGAGCACATTCTGCTCTTGCAGAACCCTAGTCAGTTCCCAGTTCCCTTGTTGGGCAGCTCCTAATCCTCTGTAATTCCAGCCCCAGGGGAATCTTATGCCTCAGGCTTCTGCAGCACCTACACTTAAGTGCAGAGACCTAAACACAGGCATACACTTGTATGTACAAAATTAAGTAAATAAATAAAAATTTTAAAGGTATCCCAATTTCAGAGTATTGTGTAAGTAAGTAATGACAATATTTATGAGATTGGTAGAAATCACATTTTACTTTAAATAATTTAGATTAGGCATTAGAAATGGGGATTGTTCATTAAATTAAGTTAAAAGTTATCTAACTGGTATTTTAAGAAGATTTTCTTATTTTACCTTTCTCCACAGGATAACACTTACAGAACAGAGTGTAGAGAAAGTGGTGTCTGGTAGCATACTGTGTGTGAGGGCTTGGCAGATGGCAAGTCTGATGTTCAAACATTGTTGGCCATAAGTCTACAGCTCAGAAATGTATTGAATGTGCAGACACAAGAGTCGAGATTTGTTTTGTACAAAAATAGCAACAGCCATACAAGGAGCTGTGGTCCCCTTAGGAGAACAAAGAGGATAAGATAGCAGCAGTGGACATGTGAGGAATGCTTTTATTAACAGACCATAGAAACAGGCTTATATTAGCATGGTAGATCTGTTGGTTTACTCTAACAGGATAGAAAGATAACAAAAGCCAATCCTCGGACTTAGTCACAAGAGTCCCAATCCAAAGTCAATCAGGGAATCGTAATTCTTCTTTATTTGACTTTTTTTCCGAGACAGGGTTTCTCTGTGTAGTTTTGGTGCCTGTCCTGGATCTCGCTCTTTAAACCAGGCTGGCCTCAAACTCACAGAGATCCACCTGGCTCTGCCTCCAGAGTGCTGGGAATAAAGGTGTGCGCCACCATCTCCTGGCGGATTTTCTTCGTATTTTTAATGAAGGTGAAAGGGGGTATATCCATGATGTTAATAATAATGATAATGCTAATAATAATAATAACAATAATAAACCAGTGTTCTTAAGTTGTGCTCTTAATTTGTATAATATTTCATAGTTAGCATACATATAGATATTAATTTGTCACTATATATAGCTCTATTTCTATTTTACTAGAACATTAGTAAAATCAAATAGCAGAAATTCTATACTTATTCATGCTGTCTGTATCTGTCTTTTTACCTTTAATTAGAAGGTTACAGAAGTTAGACAAGTCTCAATTTTCTTTTTTTTTTTTTTTTTTTCCGGTTTTTCGAGGCAGAGTTTCTCTGTGTAGTTTTGCGCCTTTCCTGGAACTCACTTGGTAGCCCAGGCTGGCCTCGAACTCACAGAGATCCGCCTGGCTCTGCCTCCCGAGTGCTGGGATTAAAGGCGTGCACCACCACCGCCCGGCACCGAGTCTCAATTTTCATTCTATGAGGGTCAATTTTAAGATGTTTCTCTTGGACCATGGCTGTGATGTTCTAGGCTATTTTTAGAGAAAACTCTAAAATGCAAATGTTCTCTAAGTTGCACGAAAGTTGGTTATTGAGATATTTGTAATGAATCACTTTTCTCTAACATGTAACATAATTCAAAGTTCTTTGTAGAAATTGCTAGAATATTCATCAGTTTGCAAGTTCAACTAGGTCTCAACAGACTCAATAGCATGTCATGTACTTGGGTGATGGAAAAATTCAACTAAAACCTTCTTGTAGGTAGTTTCTGTAGTTCCAGATCCCAGGAATAATGTATGGAATATTTTGAACTGTATCAGTTATAGAAATGTGGTTCAATTATCTTTTCTAGGATGACATATAAGAATTGCAATTAGCCAAGCAGTGGTGGTACATGCCTTTAATCCCAGCGCTTGGGAGGCAGAGGCCTGTGGATGTCTGCAAGTTTGAGGCCAGCCTGGTCAATAGAGCAAGTTCAAGGCCAGACTCGAAAAGCTATACAGAGAAACCCTCACTCAGAAAAACAAAACAAAAAAGAATTGCATCTAGATTCTCCTGAGACTTAATATGCCACAAAGTACCTATTTATTTTAATTTAGTATAACAAAGTAATTACCAATGAAGGAGTTGAGACATGTCACTTGGAATGGAACAGGAACACATCCAGAGAATGGCAGCATCTGAGTCATAGCCATTTTACTATTCTCCACAGTGATTTCTGAAAATATGACAATAATTTATAATCATCTGCTGAGTGAATGAAAGACATGTCTCCCTTCCCTTTGATACTAATTTTACTTGAATCATAGTGTGCTATCCAGGGGTCTCCAGTAGAATAGAAACAATTAAAGGGGTAATTGGAATCATAAGGAATTGAGTAAAATGTTTAGGGAGGCTGACTAGGTCCAAATTGTACAGAGGGAGTATATGATACAGAACATAGTAGAGCTGGTGGTATATTCCAGTCCAAAGCTAACAGACTAGGCTACCAATAAAAGCAGGAGTCCCAGTCCAAAGTCAGTCAGGGAATTGTAATTCTCCTTTACTAAGAAGGGTGGTCAAACTTTTATTCTACTAAAGACTTAACCTGGTTGGATGAGGCCCACTCTCTTCAGAAAGGGTCGTTTGCTTCGCTGGATACACTGATTTAATGAAATCCTACCCAACCCCACTTCAAAAGCTATGCCTAGCCTACGCTTGACTAAATATTTTGGTACACTTTGGGCCAGTCAGGTTGAAACACAAAATTATCCAACATATATGTTAAGAACTGTACAATTAACAGATATTGTAAATATACCTATTTTAGCTTGAGTATATTTTAGAAATACTTTAAAACGTTTGAAATATTACAGCTTGCTATAATGTACTCTGGAAGATGTTTGGCAGCATGAGCACTGCTTAGATCATCCATGATAAAACTTACTTTGCACAAAATATTTGTTTTCTCCAAAATAAGGCATAAGTGATGCCCAGTTTGTTCTGAACGGAAATGAATTTTCATTCATAATTCATCTAAATGAACATTTCCCCATTTGAGTGTCCTATTCATTATTACACTGATGCTTTTGTGAATAGGCGTCTGGTTGTGTCTAATTTATATGTTGTATGTTAAATCGCTTAACAATGTGATGCCTCTGCCTGCTGTGTCTCAAATAGTATGAGCCCCTTATAAGACAGGTTGCTGAGATCTTATAATTATCTACCACCTTTTATGCAGCTTGGCTGCTGAGGACAGAGGCAGAGCTCCAGGTCAGCAGCAGCTCAGCATTTGTTCTTGCTCCAGAGAGGAAGTTTTGTTCCTGATGACAATCATGTCAGCCTTTTTAGAGAACTGCTTTATTTGACAATGTAGAGGTGGCAATATTGACTAGGTCATAGTAAAAAAAAAAGATAATCATTTGCTGTTCCTTTCAAAGTACTGAATTTTTTGTGTTGTGATAAGAATTATATACTACAGCCTTCTATGGCCTGGTACTTGTTATTATACTTCAGATTTACCTCAAACTCATGGCCTCCTGTCTCAGCCTTCAAAGAGCAGAGATTGCAAGGGTGCCTCTCCGTGCCCCTCTTTCATTTTTTTAATTTTCAAAATTAAAAAATAATTGTCATTCAGTTAGTAAATGAATAGTATATATTATAGAATGAATATTGCCTTTTCTAGTTTTTATTACACTGATGCTTTCATGTACTGAGTGGAACTGAAAGTGAACTAATATATTCCTTTTTTAAAAACATGTTCTTTATCTATCATCTATATATCTACCTACCTATCTACCTTATCTATCTATCTATCTATCTATCTATCTATCTATCTATCTATCTATCTATCTATGCATACCTGTCCATATGAACACCACGTGAATGTCTTATCTACAGAGGCCAGAAAAGGTTGTCAGATTTCCTGGAACTGGAGTTGGAGGTAATTGTGAGCTATCTGATGTCAGTGCTGGAAGCCTAACCTGGATCTAATGTAAGAGCAGCACGTACTCTTAACTGCTGAGCCATCTTCTGAGCCCTTATAGTCTTCTTATTATTTATTTAATTAGTTATGTAACATTCTCTGAAGTTATAACATTAAACTTGGAATCTCTGATTTATACTTGTGTTGTAAATACTGTGACTTCACTTGGGGACAAGTAATAAAAATAATAAGAGTAACAGCTAATTTGGGTTGATCACAGTTGTACAAAGGGTGAGACAAGTGATATTTTCTCTCACCTCCTGACTCAAGTCTATCCTCCCAGCTGCCACTGGTCCATTTCTGAACATCATCTACAGGGTTATAATGACTTGTCACCTTCATCTATTGGCATAGTCTCATTGACCCTTAGAAATAAGAATGTAGTCTGATCCAAAGGTCAGTGTGGATGTTTTGTCCAGCTGAAGGGCTCTCTCATCTCCTGAGCTCATTCTTCATCAGGAACTCTAGGACCTGTAACCAGAGCAGTGACTCTGTCCTGTTTCTTTGCTTTGTTTCCTCCATCTCCCTCTAATCCTACACACATTCTCTTTCAAGAACAGGACAAAGAAGAAATAAGAACAGGAATGAAGGTGCAAAGCCTGTTTCTCCAGTTCTTTCAAAGTTGTACATAAATCCTCTGTTGAGTCAGGTGTCCATAGATAGTCTGTGTTATAGGTCTGTCTGTGTATTCTTTAAAGAAATTGCACCATTTTCATGACTTTCCATATGCCACACTTTGTATACCAGAGCATTTCCTGACAGGAGCAATAGACTCGCAGTTCAATTACTTACCATTCCACTATCAGCTCCTGCCCACAGCACACCACCATGCTCTTTCCTTTGCAGTCCATGTGGCCCAGCAGGCAGCCTTCTTGAGCAGCACTATTCACATGATGCATCTGATTCATCATGGGGAATCTCATAAATCCTTGACCATAGGACATTCCTATTGGAATGTCTCACATCCATTTAACCTATTTGTCAGGGACAGTGTTGCCCAGATTCCCACTCTCAGAATTATTCCAGCAAGAGGTAGACATAGAGTGCTGTCTCTATGAATGCTTCCAATAATTTTGGGAAAAAGTTTCAGATTCTTCTGCTTAATTTGTAGATATCAGCATTAGACAACTATAACTGTTTTAAAAATTCAGCAGAGAAAGAGTTTGAGAGTGGCCAGGGTAAATGCCCACACACTTTTCAACACCACAGCTTTTCTTCTTAAGGCGACACTTTCCTGTCTATTAAGACTCTTTTTGAGGTCTTCTTTCCAATAATCCCTTTTCAAATATTTAGTCTTCCCCTATATGCTGTTGGAAGTGATGAGCTGAGAACTGGCTTTATCAGTAATTTTCCATTGCCATCAGCCTTGAAGCCTTAGCTGCATTCCAGGAAACAAGAAAAGTCTCACTTCACATCTAATTATACCCATTTAAGGTTCACATTAATCCTGCGAGGAAAGCATTCTAATCATTTCAGTTAAACATCAGGAAACAGAAGCAAAAAGAGTCTCATAACTTTCCCAAGGTCATGCAGCTTGCCCAAGGTTACTTACTATGAAGTAGTTGCCTGACTTCAAGCTCTTATCTGCTTTGCTAAATTGCCCAAGTGTAACTGTTAGAGCCTAGAGGATTAATGAGCCAATCCCTAGACAGGTACCTCAAGCTGCTAAGTAGACAAAGTATCTAAATGTTACTGTTCTTGTTCCATTTCACTTTTCAGAGCTCCAAATTTTGTGATAGAAATGTCTTCTCTTCTCCCCTTCTACCTGTCTTAGAATGATTCAAACACTTGGAGATTGATTGGTAATTTCAGACTGAAACCATGAGCATTTTAGAAGGTTGTGCTATTCCTTATTTGACTGGCCCAACATTGCATGCTATTGTAGTATGGAAACTGTAAAAGTGGTAAAATGGGACTCTACTAAATAGTAAGGGAAATACTCATTGCAAGAAGCAAAGAATTGAAAGATCTTCTAACAGTGCCTTTATGCTTTCTGAATTTTATAGATATACTATTTGTACTTATAATCTTATTATATCATTAGTTTATATGAATATTTCTCATAAATCAAACACTTGCTTGTCCTCTTCTCATTAGAGATAGTTAGTTTTGCTGCTACGTTTGACGTAAATCTGGTATATAGGGTGTGCTTCTAAGTAGCACACATATTATAAATATTGCATTATTAAATATATCTTCTTGTAAACTGTAAATATAGGGATTTGGCAGCAAAGACCTGCCTTATCTCAGGTGCTTCGTTCTAGCAGGATCCCACAGAGCTTATATTTAGTATTACTTGAGTTGCATGTTTATTTCATCTTGCCTAGCAGCATCAGCTCTTTCCTTCTGCTGGTTCCAATTATTATGATTATTTCCAGCCTGAGCCAAGTCTGGCAAAAGCAAATATGGAAAAGAAAAGAAAAGAAAAGAACAGGCTTGTTCTCTTAAGCACACATCCAAGCTTATCGGTCTTTATTTAACTGGAAAACCATTCATTAATATTTGGAGTTAGAAACGTGGTATTGAATTTGGTTTTATTTGGCATTGCAGATAAAACCTTAAATGTATACATATCACAGCTTAACACTATTTGACATAATTTGGATGTAGCATACCTTACCCTTGGTCCTTAGAAATTAGAGCATTCTCCTACAATTGCAGATGCTAATGGAAAGATGAATTTGTGTTTTATGAGTTCTCTGAGTTCATTGTTCACATACTGTGTAAAAAATGAGAGATAAGCATATATGTTACTACAGACAGAAGCAATATTTATAGCTCAATATTGAATACACTTTGAGTAATTAGAGATTTTCTCATTTTTAGTATCCAGCATGGGTAGGGCCATCAGCTAAATTCTGCACATAAAGATTGTGAGACTAGCCATGGAGTGGGGCTAAGAGATCTCACCTAAGTTCATTCTGTCCATGATTTTTTTTAAGTATCTTTATGACAAAAGGCAGTTTTTCCTCTATTCCCGGGTGCACAAAGGTTCTGTCTGACAAGATCTTCTAAGGATTTAGGTCATTTGAGTAAATTGGCTCTAAATCCTAGATTCAAAGAGTCCGTAGAAGAGCAAACCAGGAATAAGGGCGTTAACTGAGACGCTCAGTGAAGTCGCCTCCGCTGTTCTTCAACCACGCAGTCCCAATCGCCGCAACCCACCAAGAGTTCTAGGAAGCCTCATTCTGTGACTGTGAAGTAGGGAAAGGACTTAATGCAAAAGATGGGGTGAAAGCAGATTCTTAAACTGTGGGAAATATTTTACAAATTAAACCTGAAAGTCTCCTATTTGGGAAATAAAAATTCATATCAAATATATATTTACTGTCCACAATTAGCCTCGCATACCTTCCTCTTAAAAAATTCATTTTAAATCCATTTTGATTAAAAACAAGATCTGTTTTTCTAAATTTATTAATAGTGTTCATTGAAGGAAATATTTTCATTGGTTAACATTATCCTTTTTTGAGAAGCTTTTAAGTGTATGATAATTTTATTTTACATTGTGCCTCCTATCAAAGTACCATACTTCAACACAATATAGTATTATGTGTCAATTAAAAGCAAAACAATTAGTTAACTTGAAAATATTTAGTTCAATTGCTAAACTTTATATAATTGGGAATTCCTTGACTTTGTATTCACCGAAATTATGTCATCATTGTTACAGGAGTAACATGTGAAAAATAAAGGGTCCCTTGAAAACTTCTGACCGTTTTCCCAACTTTTCTTCTCTTGTTTCCAACTTTCTCAGTTAATCACAAAGCTTCGCTGAAGTTATACAATAGAAAATTTTTGGCAATGTTGTAAATTTTATTAAGAAATAAAGAGATCTGGATGTGGTACCACACAGATTTACATTCAGCATCTGGAGGCAGAGATCTCAGTGAATTTTATGCCAGCCTGGTTTACAGAGAAAGTTCTAGACCAGCTAGATCTACACAATAAAATGTTGCTGAGAAAGAGAGAGAGAAAGAGAGAGAGAAAGAGAGAGAGAGAGAGAGAGAGAGAGAGAGAGAGAGAGAGAGAGAGAGAGAGAGAGAGAGAGAGAGGAGAGGAGAGGAAAGGAGAGGAGAGAGGAGGAAGAGGAGAAAAGAAATGTACAATTGATTTTAATTTATTCACTAGCCAGTGAGGATTATTGTTTGTCATTTAAAGTCAAGATGTGTGTATTAACACTCTAACTCAAACTGAAAAAATTGATTGAAAGTTATTCCACTAAATATTTTAACTAGGGAAATAATTTTAAGAATTAAAAAATTCTCAATATATAAAATTTTATAGGTATATATTTGTTTTAAAAATATTTTATAGGCCCAGCAAGCTTATTGAATATATAAGCAGATCATATCTCATTTATCAACACAATCTTTTAACATTTTTGTTATAATTGTTATTTAACACATTTTTAATTAAAATATAATCTCACCACTTTCACCTTTCCCTTCCCTCCCTCCATTCCCTCCCCTTCCCCTCCTCCAAACTTCTTACCTGCATCCCACTCTCGGATTGAGATCCTCTTCTTCCTTGATTATCGTTGTTACATGTATGTGTGTATTTATATAGATGTACAGATATATAGGTACACCTTGCTGACCATTTTGTATTGGACATAGTTATATCACAGCTCCTGTGTCTGTGGCTGAGGGAAATGGCTGCGTGAAAAGCGATCTGAACATTGGCAATATCAATAGACATTCTAAAGTGGAAGACTCTGACCTCACAGGTCATACCCCCAGTCAAGGAACTACAGGCAACTGATGACTTGATTAGCACCCTGACTGGTTACCAACAATACAAAGTGATCAAACTGTCTCTCATTATTACTCTGTATTTGATAAAGAACGCTTTAAAAGGTTCTATATAATAATATCCAGAGTGCCTAAATATTTAAACTTGGGAGACTACCAACAGCCATATATATATACTTTGTGCAAAGGAAAATGGCTGGTAGACCATTAACTCTACCAAGGTGTCATCCACTACAATCTAACAACAACATATAATACAGATATTTTCAATTACATATGTTTCAACACCTCGTATTTTAAATGTGTTTGATCATTTTGATATCATCAGGTTATGTTACCTGAATATATTACCTAAATGTTATATATTTATATAAATAAATATATATATAAAATGTTGTGATGGTTATTCAGTAGAATCAAACATTTGGGTACCATTATTTATTAATGACATGATAGAAATTGTTATGATAGTGACCATGCAGAAAAATGTCCTTATTACTGGATTGTAACACACTCGAGATTCTTTCAAGCTGGTGTAGCTTTTCCAATTCTGCACATGTAGAAATGCTCATATTTTCTTCTGAAGATATTTATTCACAAATTATAAGCCAGGAAGGCTTCTTTGTCTAACATGTCTAACTTGTGTATATAAACAAGTTCAGATTTGACTTCCAACCTAAAAACTGCCATATTTTCATGTAGTTCTCCTTGGAAGCAGTCCATATTCCTGACTGTTTTCTGGGTGTTGTAGTGTACATGTCCTGCTTCCTCCTTTAAACCACAATAAGCTATTTTCCATCCTGTTTCATTAATCCTTGCCTTCTAATTTATTTTCTTCTAGTGGTTTCACTGATCTCTGCTTCAAATACACTGAAGACTTGAAAATTCATGTCATCTCAACGTGTTTTTCTGACTCCTTCATCTGTTTAATTCTGTCAGCCAGGCCTTGGCAATATTTCTTGTACTTGCCGTGTGTGTGTCTTCTTTGCATTTTAATGCTCCCGGTTCCCCTGCATCTCTGTCTACATGAACCATCACTTCTCATCTGTTTTCCTTCCCAGGCTTCCCCTTGCTGCTCCCATCCAGCTGACTACAAAATTTACACCAAGCCCAATGTTCTTCAGCTGCTCTCAAGTTTATCCTTTCCCAGATAGCCACTAATTGCTTACACTGACAGCCAGAACGTTCCAGACAAAACCAGCTCCATATCATGTGTGTGTTTACTGTCTCTTCTGCACATACACACTGCATCTTAGCTGAGGGAATAAAGATGTATTCTGAATAATATCAGTAACGTGGGCTTTTTCATTCATCTTTTTTTTTTTCTTACGCACTCCAGATTTTCATACTGTTGTTTTTTTCCTTCCGGTTATTGCTCCTACTTCCAAAGCCATCCTTTGCTGTATTAAAAGTCATAATAATTTTGAAAGCCTTATGTGCTCACAGAAGATATCCTCAATAAAATTAATTGAAGAACATGTCTGTTTCAAGACAAGAATGAAGGGTGTATCTCTCAAACTGACAATTTAGAGTTTAGAGTGTATGTGGAGCATTATATTTGAGTCTAGAACATGAGAATATTTGTTTTTAAATATGTCTAAAGTAAAACTCTATTACAATATTTTGAAATATAAAACTTACTGCAGAAACTTTTGGGCATTCAGGCTAAACTTAACTAATTTTTGAAAGATACTTAATAGTGCAAGTATGTAATCTGGTAGAAAGGCAGAGGATACTAGATTTCTTATATTTGCAACTGAAGATATGATTCCTAGCAATGGGGATTCTGTGTAATGTTTTAGGCTGTAGTACAAGAGTACTGTTGTTCCAAAAGACAACTCGAAGAGCAATCTGGTTCAACTAACATATGAAACTTAAACTGATATTCTGCATTTCAGGTCAATTTCATATAGTTTTATCAAAAGACAGACTGTAAATTCACAATATGTTTGAGCAGAACATACACAAACACACACACACACACACACACACACGCACACACACACACACACGCACGCACATGCACATGTCCACACGTACTCATATGCACATTTAATAATTTGTCTGGGAAAGAATAGCCAAACAAATATATAATCATCTCCTCCCAACTTCTCAGGAGAGAGGATAGCTAAGGGCTGTGAGAAAATGAGAACTTTCTAACTTCACAATTATTATCTAAAAGATGAAAATTCACTTTCGGCTTTGACTTTACCTATGGTTATGTATTACAATGATCATCATTTTATGGCTTTATGAATGTATTGGGATCTCTATGATGTAGATGCTAAGGAGAGTGAGAGAAGATGGAAAGGGGGGTGAAGACAAGAACAAGTTCAGTTTGGATCATAAATCTAACCTAATAATCTGTGCATCCATCTTTGGAAACTATTCAGTCAACAAAATTATCTGCATCCCCCATTACTTAAGAAGCTCCGTAGAGAAGCTCTGAGATGGCACACACTGGCAGCACAGCTAAGTCAGGAAAGCAGCAGCACAGCCTGAACTCAAGCACTCATTATAGGAAATCCTGAATCCTCTCCCCACTTGGGATTAAGACAAAGATGCATACTTTTTTGAACAGGGTCCAGTACATTATGTTAATCATAATAACTGAAAAAGAGGTACATGGGAGGGTCTAGGGATAAATGGAAGAGAGAAATGATATAATTATATTACAACCTTAAAAATAAAAAATAAATATAATCTGGATAACTGATGGACTGTCTCTTTAAAGACAGCTTTTCTAAAATGACACAAAGCCTTCATTCAGGTCCCACGGCAGTTTCCCTGCTGCAGCTTTTGTTGCTGTGGGTAAATAATTTGCACATTACTTGCCCCATAGTATGGAAAAGCAAAGGTCACCGAAGCCTTCATACAGACACTTGACATTATTTTCCTCTATGCTTGCTAAGTTGAGTATGTGTGGATGAGCGATGTGATTCAAGCAGGTATTACCAGTCTATAATAAAAGTAGGATACATTCTCAGTCACACACAACTGAGAACACAAGACTCTACTCACACAATAGAAGTTTAATAATAAAAATTATTGATATTCTAATCATAGATAGATAGATAGATAGATAGATAGATAGATAGATAACTTCCTCTCTTTTTCCTAAAACACATTTGTGAAAGAAATTGATATGTCTTGTCAGTATACAAGAGCAATAGCATTCAGAATGTAGAAATGCTTCCTATTTTGTGTTCATCTGTTTCCAGAGGAGGTCTTAAAGACAGTCACCCAGCCACCACATGCAATAGGAAAGAGCTGAAGGAGTGAGAGAAAGACAGGGCATTCCAGGCTATCCTTAGTGGGCAGTCCTGGAAAAGAACAAGACTTATGTGTATATTTTAGTTCTAAAACAGTCTGAAAGCTACGTCTAATTGTAAGTTTGTCTTCACTTTTTTGAGGCTCAAAAATTTTACAGTTCTAAACAGCAGAAATGAGAGCAAATGTACACATCTTATTGTATTTACTTTATATGACGTAAGACTGTGGCACGAGTAATAGTTGTTTTTCTAACCCAGATATTAAAAGAGCAGTTTAAAAAAATTCCATTCTGAGTGATTGCAGACTACGGGACTCCACAGTATTATTTCTGGTTGAGGAGATGAGTCTAAGTTTCTATTGTGCATTACCACTAGCTTTGTGGACTCCGATTCCATATGTTGCCTGGATTCAGCGACTTCTAACGTTCTGTCCTTTCCTGAGGATCTCTAATATGCAGAGCCATGAAACATTTAATGAAACGCAGTGATTCAGGTTTAAATATCTAAGGCCAGGACCAGTTGTTGTTTTGGAATTTTGAAAGCTCTGATGAAATGAACATACATGAGAGTTACTTGAATCCAATATATATCTCTCCTTCCTTCAAACTCTTTCTAAAGTTGTGATCATCTCTCTGTTCACATATAGTATGTATTAGTTATAGTAATTTTAGGCTCAAGTTTCTGAAAACCAAGCATGCATAAAGCACACTGATATTTATAATTTTATATAACAGGAAGTCTAAAGATAGGGAAGACTCCATGATTGGTTGATTGAATGACTAAAAAAAAAATTTCTTCTGGTTTTTCTGCTATTTTCAGTTATCAAATATCTTCAAAATAGATACTGGAAGAAATTATACCACTGTATAATATATGTACTCTTTATCTAAATAATTTTAATATTTCAATTACATGTTGAAAAGGTCATATTCCCACAAAAATGATTCTGGATTAGGTTATATCCCCATACCTAATGTATAGGAGAATTTGGGATGTAGTAGATAATAAATATTACTTTTTGGAATTATTTCTGAGTAGGTAAAAATTAGTTCATTGTAGTTCACACAGTTAAATGAAGAGAGAACTTTGAAATCACATGATCTAATTTTGCTTTTTCTGAGCCTCTGCTTTGTCATACCTAAAACAGATTTATTAGTTCCTAGTTCCTAGAGATATTGAAGGTTAAATGTGATAATATATAAAAATAATAAATCCACTTTCTTGTTTGTGGTGATGTAACAATTTCAAAATACTTCTAAAGCCACTTATTAAAAATGTATATCAACACATTTATTCATCTTTATATGTCCATTCCAAAGGAGTCACATAATATTAGAGACATTGTAGCAATTACCAAATAATTTGTTTGGTAATAATATCATAATCGTTGTGAATTTATTTGCCTAGGTTTCTTTTCCTTCCCTAGTTCATGTATTTTTTTTTATTTAGACTAGTGGCTCCAATGGTATATAAAGCATTGGCTCTTATATGAGAGGAAATCATTCTGTGTGCCAAGAACATTCTCCCTTTGTTCAGCATAGTTCAGGCTTCTTTACCCCCTCCCTTGACATTCTATATTTATTACCACTGGGTAATTCCCAGTTGAAGTTTTAATTGAGACTTCTTAGAGATGGGCTGAATTTTTGCACACTGGGAACCTGGCTGTGTTCCTTTGAATGTGATTTGTCGTAGAAAGCTTTCCTAAATAAAATCATACAAACCAAACCCAACACTAAACACCAAAAGATACAAGTTTTTTATTCAAACTTTATGGCTTGAAACTATACAAAACTATAAAGCCAGATAAGCTTCATTTTGCTTTATGTCAATGTGAAACATACAGATACTTGTACTTTATAACTATTACTTTAAATTAGGGGACAAATGTATCTTTCTATCATTTTTGCATGATTTTTAATGATGCATTATTTGATATTAAAACAATTTATATAAAATATCTGAAACTTCTTAGTACTATATTTATATATTTACCTTAAAATACATCAGTTGATTTGGATTAATTTATTCAAAGTAAAAAAAAAAATTTTTTTGCTATGACAAGCACCAAACATTATCAGGCTAAGACAGTTTGAGTGACAGACATTAGCTGATAACTGAATGTGGCTTTAAACATTTCTATACTAGTACCTACATTGTTATATAGCACTTATTAGCATAGCATCACCAGCTAACATTATCATTGCCCTGCTATTTCAGAATTACTCCGTTGTTTTCTAGAGCGTGATTAGTCCCTTCCACATATTTTCTTTACTTTGATATCATTCATTTGCCCTGCATTTCAGCACAGCTGTTTTGCTAATTTCAATGGAAACAAATGGGGCCAGGGCCTAGACCAATAAAATATTCCCACTTATTTGAATTTTAGAGAAAGCACAGAGATTCCAATATAAATAAATTCAAAAGTATGAGCCTAATGTATAAAAGGCAGAAATTAGCGGTCAGCATGTTGGGAATGTATAAGTGGTATATGTCTACGGATCAGAAATGAAAGCATGTGTTTGTTTTATCTTTTGGCTCCTAGATGTATAGCCATAAAAGCTGTCTAAATATTTTAACCTGTGCTCTAAGTGTTTTTGAGCCTTCAGAACAGCATCTTGAACTTGTATTTATCTTCTTCCGATTACTGCTCATTATGTTACTGAGAACAACTTCACAGGCAGGATACAGTCATTTACACAAGCAGCAGAAAAGAATAGGATGGACCTGACAGAACTAAGAGATGGTCTCATCAGATTCATCAGGCAGTGCTTTGCACGACTTTAATTCTACCATCAATGCACTTTGAAAGCAAGAGAGAAATGTTCCTGCACTACTTTATCTCACTCCATTTTTGTCTTCCATTTGACAAGTAAAGTATTAAGTAATTTTCTCTTTCAAAAATTGTAAACATGTATGAAATTCTCAGATAATGAAATTGATCAACTCTTTCTGAATGTTATTTTTATATGAATGTGAAATATATCTGTCCATTTATACATATGTCCATTTGTAACCCTATCAGTTTGTACCCTAGTCCATTTGTCCATCTGTCTATTTGTACATCTGTTTGTAACTACTCTTTACTCTGGTTCCTAAAACTCAAAAAATAGTAACAAATATCCAATGTCATTGACAGCAGGTAATACTAGATGTAATGCATTCCAAATAAAAGTGTGCCATTTCAGAATGTAGATGAAATGTAGATGTAACCAACCATCTTATTAAATAAGAAACACAGAGCCAATTCAGAGAAGAAAGCCAAGAGGTCAGAGCTAAGAGCCTCACCCTTCCTGCTTCAGCGATCCTCTTCAGTCAAGAGAGCTCTCCAAAAGGGCCCTACTTCCTGTGTGTATGTCTTTATATAGTCTAGCTGTTCTGCCTTCTCATTGGTTGTAAACCTAAACACGTGACTGCCTTGTCACTGCCTGTATGTACTACCCTCCAGGTCCTTAAAGGTGTGCGCCACCACCGCCACGCACTTGCTATGGCTCTAATAGCTCTAATGGTGCCCAACGTGTTGGCAAGAATTTCCACCTAAAACCTGAATAAAAAGATTCTAAAACGGAGCTAAAAACAGCTCCTAGTTGACTCTTTCAAGCTAGCAGCAGCCTGCGTGTTTGAGCTACTATGGCAGGTTCCTGGCGTGCACACTCGACCTGCGACCTGCATGCAGTATGGCGGGAATGAGGCCTCTGCAAGTGGCACATTAAGCTGTGTGGTAGATTTAGCCTTTGCTAGTATAAAACAAAAAAAGAGGTTTCTGGGCTACACGCTGCTTTGATAGAAGCATAGACCCACTATTTCTGAGAGTTGATGGCTCCCAGAGCTGGTGGAAAACATACCACCGCCATGTTGGGAAGCTGAAGTGGGTGGAGCCAGCAGCCATAGCGCCAGGCAACTGGCTCAGATGATACACCCTCATGGACTACTCCATAATCCTAAAATATTCTTTGTGTCCTCATAAGATACAGCGCCCCCCTCCAGCAAGAAGTAGTAAGAAAAGCTACACCCAAATTCCCAAATATACCAAGCTGACTTTGGAGATGTGTAAAGGTTAAAAGCTTCCTTTTTAAGAAAAGAAAAGGGGAAGTGCTATGGGATGGTCTGTATGGCAAATGTGTTGCTGATTGGTCAATAAATAAATCACTGATTGGCCAGTGGCCAGGCAGGAAGTATAGGCGGGACTAACAGAGAGGAGAATTGAGAGAACAGGAAGCTGGGTGAGGGAGACACTGCCAGCAGCCACCATGACAAGCAGCATGTGAAGATGCCAGTAAGCCACGAGCCATGTGGCAAGGGATAGATTAATAGAAATGGATTAATTTAAGCTGCAAGAGCAGTTAGCAAGAAGCCTGCCACAGCCATACAGTGTGTAAGCAATATAAGTCTCTGTGTTTACTTGGTTGGGTCTGAGTGGCTGTGGGACTGGCGGGTGAGAGAGATTTGTCCTGACCGTGGGCCAGGCAGGAAAACTATAGCTACAGTGAAAGTCATTCATATCAGACTTAGCATCTTGTAAGAAATCTTCTTCATCCAGGAAGAAATAACAGTGTTGAGTGCAAGAGTGACCATGTATTAGAATTTCAGGTCCAAGAGTGCACAGTTCATCTTGGAAAAATGAAGTAGATATTTAAGAATAGTCAAGAGAAGCTCAAGTGTCTTAAAAAACAATTCATCTTTCTTTCACGTAGCTATGACAGCTTGTACATTTTTGCTATATAAATGATCTGATAGTTTTAGATGTAATTTTCACCTGTGCTAAAGTTTAGAAGTTAAAAGGAGAAACAAAAAACAAAAAAGTGCAAACAAAGGTGATTGTACTTCTGGTTGCTTTGCTAATCAATGCTGGCCACTCTGCCAAATGAAACTCCTAATTTTTTGGATATGCTGGTTTCTCAAGCTCAGTGGAGTAGACCAACACTAACAAAGCAGGTGAACAATGTTGGCAGGTGAATGTAAATGACCCTGGAAGGATCACCCACTCTGTGATGTTGCCATCTTTAAGCTTGTATTTATATGCTGCACTGGCCGAAGTACATATAATATGTTTAAATATCTAAATTAATTTTGAGTGGTTTTAATAAAAAGTATATGATTTGGAATTATAATGTTAAGCAATTTGAAAAATTGAGCTCTTACTTAATAAAAAGATGCACCAGTTACATGTATAAGAATACATGTATGAGTGATGGAACTTTGTACATTGATGCCATAACATATTCTGAAACTTTACAACTGCCATGAGTGAGGTTGATACTTTATTAATAAACAAGATGTTTCTAGGCAGCAAAATGTGATTCTGTGGTCGTTGTACATTCTTCATCCCTCTCAATAAGGAATCTTCCACTTTAAGAAATGTTTCTTTCACAATCTCCACCCCACTCATTCCACGTGCTACAAGACTGCAACATGCTGTACTCATTGTCATAGCTGTGGTCTGTATCCTCTTTATCTCGCTTTTAAGTTATTGCAACAGCTTCCTAACTGAGCCCCTTTGCTTTGACCTTGACTTTATAAATCATCTGTTGTCATAGCTACCTTTCCCAAAGCTAGGATCTAATCATAGAACTTCCCAAATCAAAATGCCCACTGCCATTCTGCTCTCCCAAAGAAAATATCCATATATTCATCGAACATTGACTCATTTTACTTGATCCCCAAGCTTGCTTTCCAAAATTCCAAAATTGTCTGTGTGAACCTATCAAAGCACATATGTTGACATTTGTTTTTGTTCTTTGGGGTTTTATTTATTCAGTCGAGTCTTCTTTTGCCTAATGCAATACTTTGATGGTAAGGATATATCCATGTCAGAAAATTATTTTTTGGTGTTAAGCTTATTGATGTATTGTAACCCTCCCTCAAATATGCTGCTATTTAATACATTCACTGTGTCATTCATCATGCTGAGAAGTTGAGTAACATATGTGATGTAGACAAAGGGGACCCAGGATTGGGTATGCTTAGAAGATATTCATGGTTAGTGCAGCCGAGACATATACTGTATTTGGTTTATTTTCCATCTGATCAGATAGGCAACTGTGCAGATCTTTGCAGGATTATATTCCTGAAGTAGTATTCTTTAATTTAGCTCACTATGTCAGACCTTCAGATAATCTGATCCTAGTGGTTTTTTTTTTTCAGATTCCCACATCTTTCAGGCACTAGGCATTCATGAGATAATAAATTCTTGACCCAGTCTCAATTTTGCAAATTTCCTTCCATTGTGCTTGTATAACACCATTTACTCTGGTTTGTATTTAGCTTTTGATTTCAATGCTGTCCGATTTTAGAATTCTTAGGGACCCTCAACTTATTACTAAGCTACCTTCCTCTCTCTTCTCAGTACTCAATGTGCTAAGCCAAGGAATTCCTTGCATACAGCCCACAGTTCTATTGCCTGAAGTCCTTCAGCTGCCCCTGATGTAAAGTGTGAATTTTTGTTTAGTTTGTCTCACTTCTTCCTGATTTAAATATTTTCTCTTGTTTATCTTCCTTCTGACTGTACCTCTGACTTTTAGCTTATGTCCTTCTCTGATACGGAGACCTTTCCACATATCATCTCATAGCGGGAAGTGGAAAGGTACTGTGTGTAGTGTTTATATTGGGAGTTAACACTAGGCGTTTGCCCTCACAATCTCATTTCTCATTTGTCCAGAGCTAATAGTAATGAATGAGAAAATACTACTGCTAATAATAAGATACTAACAATATTTATTCTAACAGTACTGATGATAATTTACTAATTATATTATTAATAAAATATTACTACTAATAAAACATAGATAACATTAACATCGGTAGCATTATATTAAAATTTCTTGTAAAAATTAAAGAACACACTGAATTTATTACATAAACATCTATTTGTGTTATAATTAGTATAAACCAAATACAGATAAATAGATAGAAAACAAAAAACAGATAAAATCATCTACCTACATGTTAGTTGTGATTTCAGTAATGTCAAACAGATTTATTGCAGTGAGACTATGACATTTACCTCAACTCTCCTAAAAAAAATCAAGACGGTTCATGATACCCTAAAGAATATTCTTGATGTATTTGTTCTATGTTGTGTTGATATTGTGCATAATCTGCTGGACTTTATTATATGTCTCATCCAGCTACTCTTGAGAGATAATGAACAGTAAGTAAAGCATCTCTTCACTTCCCAGTGACTTTCTTATAACATGAAATCATGGCACTGGGGAGTTCTTACAGGTCCATGTTGATGTCATTATTTGACTACAATAAGGAAATAAAAAAAAAAACAGAAATGTACAATTCATATAATTCCAGCACAGATGGTGGTATGCTCTGTATTTTTATGACTTTAGTAAAAATGTCTGATGTTTGGAGTTCTTAAGAAAATGTTGGTAGTGCACAAGCTTAGCCATAATGCATGTGTAGAAAGTACAGTATTAATTTCACTGAAGACAGTATTATATGGCTCATTAGTAGAGTCTTGACCTGCAAAGACTGCTCCTGAAATGCATGCATGCCGAGGGAAGTCACGTGCTCACTGCCTCCTCTGAGCTGCTCCTTGTGTTTTTGTTTCATATCCACATTGATCACAGAAAGGATGAATAATGAACAAGTTGATTAAGACAAATTTGAAACAAAATATTCTTATTTTTAAGAATGAGGTAAATGGCAGCTCTGTTGGGAAAAGATCACACTTCTGAATATTCCCTTGGATAGAAAACTAACTTATTTAAATGTCAGTGGTTGTTTTATAAGCAGTATCCATCCAGGAGTATAGCATTTTAAATTTAATTCTCTTAGAAAGGTTGAAGGCACAGGTATGTGTATGTATGTGCCTGTACAATTTTTTCCCCTTTATATTTTTATCAAAACAGTCGTTTAAAGGTCAATTTATGCATATTTTTCTCTGCTTCTAGGACAATAGAACCAGAGCTTCATTTGTACAAACTCACACAGGGAAAGATTCAGGTTATCTAAAATTAGGTTAGACAGTCCTCAGCAAGGAAATCAAAGGTGTCTTATATTTAGTTCTAGTGGGGTATCCCACTGTGCAACGGTGTGACCATTATGTGCCCTCCTGGGCTGTATGGAGCATGGATGAGTTTCATGAAGAACATCTTTAGGAACACATAGGGGGATATTTTATTCAAAACAGAAAGTAATTTATTTTCCGTACTACCAGATAGTACTGGGATTATTTCTAATTTTTAATTCAATTTGTATTTAATTACTTTTTTAGCACAGTCATAAAATAGCCTATTAAAAAGTTTATTTCTTACTGCATCTGCATTAAACAAATATTTGTAAAATGAGAGAACATTTATTTAACAGAGAATAGCGTGCCTACCATTGATATCGAGACAAATTGGCTTCTGATATATATCATTATTGTTTTGTTAATGGTTTATTCCTTTTATGTTGGCAGGTTCATGAAAGACAGCTTCAGATGAAGAACAAGGATAGTTGGTAGGCATGCTCAGAATATGAATGTTGTCACTTACATAAAGGGAGTCATGTGATAACTTGAAGGATTCAGAGTTAAAGTTGCCAGGCTTTCTTTTTATCCCCTCTTAGACTATTCCAGCAAAAGAAAAGCAGATTTTCTCTACATTCTCTCTCTTTTCCCTTCCCCTTTCTATCCTTGTTTTCTCTTATTATTTGCTTTTTATGGTATGACTTTTTCTTCCATTTTAAAATAATTAGTAAGCAAATTTGTTAGAATAGTCACCATGTCCAAACATATCCAAACTCACTTAACTCACTTTCACCCAGGAATGATAATCTATTGAAAACAAGGCAAAAAAAGTTCAATAAAGAAAGGAAAGGCTTCTCACTTATTTTAATATATTTAAAGTAGCATCAGAATCATTGACTACTTCAGAAGATTGAGATTAAATAAGAAATAAAATTAATTAGAAAATGATAGATTTTATATAATGTAATCCCCAGGAGAAGTCTGGTTATTTTTCTATCTAGGAATGGGATTAAGGTAGTATTACTAATTAGACATTCCTTCATTTTGCATAGTTAAAATAAAATGTGGGAGCTGTGAGTCCTTCTTATGACTATGTGGTGAAATATTACCTCATATGTATTAGAACTTTACATTTAAAGAGTTGTTAATTGCAGGCCTGAGGAGATTATAGATGTGTAAATCATATAGTTAGCAGGCCTTGGTTTTCATAGTTAGCAGCTCTGTTTGTTACAGATCTTCAGAGTAACGCAGAACCTTTCTGCCATGCAAACTGACTGCAGTTCTGACGATGATTCAGCCCTCGAGCTGGAAGAGGTCTTCCCAGTAAGTGTGTGTGAATACAGGTTTCAATGACAGCAGCCCAGTGAAATACTATGATTCTTTTTTTTCTGTCTTTAGTTTTAGTGCATGATGTAACATTAGGATTATACCTCAAAACATCCCCTAACATTGAACGTATATTTTGATAATCTGTATTTTTTTTGCAATAGACATGAATTATTAACTAACACACCCAAATTTATTAAGCCTTCATATATTTTCCACTTTCAGATACTGCATTTCATTAATTCTAGGGAGTACCATTAATACACATCTCACTAAAGAAACTATTGCCAACTGGAATATGACACAATTCTTTTTTATAGAAGTTTTATTTCTTGTTTACTGTAAAGGAACTTTTGGATGAATCTAGGTCCATTTTATGATGTATAATGGATAGGTACGTGATGAAGTAAATTAACTATGAGATGACTTGATTGAAGTATCCAAATATTTCTTTACATTGATATTTCAACTTTTCTAATTTGTTTCTCTGTAGAATCATCCACAACTTTTTGCAGTTGTTTTCTGTTTGTTTGTTTGTTTGTTTGTTGCATCAAGAGTGGGAAAGCAGCACTGAGTTTGTAAGAAAGCCCTGTTGTTCACAGAGCATTCCTCCCAGCCTTTGATTTACATTCTGTACGTTTCTCTGCCTTTCATCGAGTCCATATTTCTTCTTTTTTCTTTTTTTATATTGAAAATAGATTGTTTTCTCATGAAATAAGTACTAGTTATAGTTCTCCCTCCTTCTACTCCCCCTCCAGTTCCTCCACACCTCCCCTTCTGTCTGGATCTACTCCATTGCTGTCTTTCATTAGGAAAGGACGGGCTTCTAAGAGATAACAACAAAACATGACAAAATATAATATACTATGATGAAGCAAAAACTGTCAACCCAGTTGGACACGGCAACCCAACTGGAGGAAAAGTGTTCCAAGAGCAGGCAAAAGAGTTAGAGACCCACTTGTTCTCAGAGTCAGGAGTCCCATAAAAACACTAAGCTAGTACCTATAGTATACAGACAGAGGACCTGACATAGACCCCTGTAGGCCCTGTGCTTGCTGCTTCAGGTTCTGCGAGCTCATATGTGCCTTTCTTAGTTGACTCAGAGGGCAGTGTTTTCCTGGTGTCCTCCATCCCCTCTGTCTCTTACAGTCTTTGCACCAAATCTTCCATGGGATTCCCTGAGCTCTGAGAGGAAAACTTTGATGGGGACTTCCAATTTAGACTCATCTCTACATAATGTCTGGCTGTGGGTCTCTTTATCTGTCCCATCTGCTGCTGGATGAAATTTTCCTGGTGATGACTAGATAAGGCACCGATATATGAATACCATTAGGAATCATTTTATTGATTTTTTTAGATGCACAGTGTTTGATTTTACCCTAGGTCTCTGGGCTATCTTGTAGCTTGAGTTTTCCTGCCTGGCCCACAGTCAGGACAAATCTCTCTCACCTGCCAGTCCCACAGCCTCTCAGACCCAACCAAGTAAACACAGAGACTTATATTGGTTACAAACTGTATGGCCGTGGCAGGCTTCTTGCTAACTGTTCTTATATCTTAAATTAATCCATTTCTATAAATTTATACCTTGCCACGTAGCTCGTGGCTTACCAGCATCTTCAAATGCTGTTTCTCATCGTGGTGGCTGGCAGTGTCTCTCTGACTCAGCCTTCCACTTCCCAGCTTTATTCTCCTCCTTGTCTCGCCTACACTTCCTGCCTAGCCAATGGCCAATCAGTGTTTTATTTATTGACTAATTAGCAACACATTTGCCATACAGAACCTCCCACAGCACTATCTAGTCTCTGTTTTTTGGATACCCAAGCCATGTCAGATATGGATTCCTTCTGAAGGGGTGGGTCTCTAGTCAAATCAAATATTGGTTACCTGTTCTCACGAGTTCTGTGCCACCATTGCCCTAGGATATTTTTCACATAGGATAGATTGTAAAAGATTTTGTGGATGGGTTGCTGTCCATGTTTCTCTTTCAGTATCCTGTAGAGTACCTTCCAGCACCAAAGAGACTAGAACATAAGAGTGAAAACTCCATGTAGGCACCAGCTCCACTTCTCCATGTCCACAAATTCTGATGTTTTCATTGGAGATTTTAGTAAACTGATCCTTAACCATTATATCAAAGCATACTTAGAACTTGCAATCCCTAAATATGTCATCAGTGGAAGGGTATCTCTTTTCCTCAAGAAAATCTCTTTAATCAATTAATTACTTTTTTTTATTTCAAACCATCTTCTAAGGGGTTAAGTTATAATACTACTAATTATAGGTAATATGCTACATTTATCATTGAGGGAAGCTACCACATACATTAAAAAAATAAAACAAAGAATCTATTAAAAATATCCTACGCATTTGGAAATTTCATTCATTTTAAACTTTTATTTTCGTAAATTTAAGCATATGTATATGTAGAGAATATAGACAATTGTGCCTAAGTACCAATGACACACATTCAACATTTAACTCATTTTCCAACATTTTAAGTCTGTTTCTCTTCTTTTTTCCCATTCTGGAGTAATTTCTTTAGGAAAAGTGATTGTGTATATCCATACCCTCATACGTCCTTGCATATCACATGGAAGTGAGGAACCACAGAACTGCCTCCTCTCCAGTCTACCCTTTGGAACACTTAGGCATTGTATTATTTCCGTAAATATATAGCAACACACATTAGTCAGGTAGAAGTACATTTTAACACAGTCTTGTCATATCTCCTACCCAACTGCTACAATTTTTTAATTTCGAATGCCTAGTTCATATTTAATTTATATTCCCTTGATTGTCTTACAGATGTTTTGTGAAAGTTACTTTCTTCTCTCCCATTCCTCTATTCCTTCCTCCTTCCTTTACCACTTTCTTTCCTTCTTTTCTTATGAATCAGAAGAAAAGCAAGTTGGTAACTGCATTTGAGGGGCTGAGGAGATGGCTCAGCTGTTTAGACATGAGTTTGGGTCTCAGCATCCAGAGGGTGGCTTACATTTCTTACTCCAGTTCCAGCGGATCCGATGTCCTCTTCTGACCTTCGCTGGCACTGCATGCACATGGTGCACAGACATAAAAACAGACAAAGTACTCATGTGCATAAAATAAATTTAAATAAATAAAACTTTAGAAATGCATCTGGATTGTCGGGCTGACCGACAGGTAGGGCTGAGGCAGGACTGGTCCAGCCAGTCTCTCCCTGGGGCTGAGCGGGATGGTGAGTGTCGACAGCCCAGACCTCCCCTGTCCACCAGAGAGGAGCACATTGAGCTGGGAGTCTTGTCAAAGCAGGAACTCATTTTATTGCATTAGGAGTGGACGTACATAGGTTGGGGTGATGAGATGATGCTATCTCAGCAGTTACTAGGTAGAAGTGATTCTAGGTCGGGTTGAGCTGAGTCACTCACATGCAGAAGTCCTGTCCGAAGACAGGTCACCAAACTTTCGAGCTAGGCTCAGGAAGTTACACTGGGGCCTCACACCTGGGCCTTATGGGGCCTAACACTGGATAATATACTTTTGTAGTCTCTTTTCCCCTCTACCATGTTTAGAAATCACATATTGAGTCTAGCTTCATTTAGCAGGAAAAGCAGTGTAGAAGGTGGGCTTTGTGTTACATGTGTCATCTATGACTGCTGACATAACTAGTTCCTGAGCAAATTAGACTCAGTAAGACAGGAGCAGATGGCAACGTGTTTCTTTGTCATTGTTATCCTTTGAAACAAGCTCTGTGAGACTGCCCTTCATGCCTCTGAACCATACTTTTTATATACTATAAGGTATTAATTAATTCATTGACTTTTCACAATTCTTGCTGTTGAGTAGTGTAGTTATACTATAATCTAATGTATAAGTTTATTTTCTCATTCAATTTTAAGGGATTTCTCCCTTCCTACCTCCCCCTCCTATGCTGTTGGCCCATTTCATCCCCACACTGGGAAGTGTACTCTTACCATTTATTTATTTGTTTGTTTGTTTGATATGTGTTTTCTTTTAACTCATTTTCTCTTACTGACTTTTTGCTCCATCTAGATCTTTAATATTCAACCCAAGGGTAAGGTGTAAATAAGAATATATAGCAACTTCATGTGCTCCTGACACTTGATTTTCCTGAGTGTGTGCTCTGTTTCATGGGCAGGGGTGTGTGTGTCATCTCTCTAATGAACAGCATTGGCTGCTAGAGATTTTGCACTAGTGATTACGTCTCCCTATTGGTCTCTCGCTGGCAGCTCCCAGTTTCCCTTCAACCCTTATTTCCTTTGAAATATTTCTTAATTATGATCCTCTATATCTTAAATAAAACTCTCTGAGGAAAAGTAACTCTCCAAATTGTGTCTTTCCTGAAATCTGCCATGCCAGTAGAAAATAGCCTACATTAGTGCTGGGTCCCCCATGGGGAGTGTAGACCTGCCTCATTGTGGCTTGCCTTCAATAGTCTGCACCAGCCACCTCCCATGGAAGTACAGCCTCTCTGATCCTCTAGAAGCCCATGACTAGTGAAAGCTGGAAGATGAGGTTTTGCAGTGATGAGGAGGGAAGATTATCAGAGCAGTGCAATAACTCTAAGCTGATACTCAGTATGAAATTCTCACAAAATTATGGTCTTTTTGCATATACTCTAAAGAGTAATCTTTGAAACTGGATTCGTATTCTCTAAACCTAATCATCTGTTGTTGTTGTTGTTTTTTTTTAAGTAAAATAGTTAAGATAATCTTTAAAACTGGACTCATATTCTCTTAACCTAGTTATCTACTGTTCTCTGGAACAAAGACTTCAAAAAATGAAAATACAACATCCTTGGGATCTTGGCATGCAATTTAGCTCACCAACTCTGTTTTCTCAACCAAAGGTCTGTTCCAAATGACCAGCCAGCATCCTGACAAGCTGCCTTTGATCATTCACAGTAATTAGAGCCAGTCTATAAATCTGAACTAAATAATTAAAATTCAAAGTACATATACCACGCCTTGGTAGAGGTTAGACACAAGTTATCTGGTGGCCCTTTTAAAATAAGTTTAAGTAGCATAGACCTTGCCTTTAATTAATTAACAGTTTGCTATGGCAACATCTCAAATAAACGCCTATTAAAATATATCAAAAACTTTATAGATGTAAGCAGGATGACTAACCAATGCACAAGAGGAAAGAAGGAAAAGAAATAGCCATTTGTAAGCACCTTCCAAGTTTGTATGAACACCCACTCTTGTCAAGGAAGCAATCATTCATCAAATACATTTATTATGTATGAATAATGCTCAAAGATTAGTTAGGAATTCATTCATTCACAAGGATGCGAGAAATCATTTTTCATAATTGAAGATGGGACAACCAATGTGATTCTGAGCTGTTGATACCTTATCATCCTACATCTTTCCAAACAACTGGATTCACCAGTAGAAAGCCCAGCCCCTGTCTAACATTGTGTATCTGATCAGGTATGAGAATCCAATTCAGATCCAAGAGAGGAACAATGAGTATGAATACTAACATTGACCTTGTTTACTTATCTGAGATAAACTACTGATGCTTGGCAGTTATTTCTGTATGCTATATCTTGGTAGAGATTAGCCCTCTGCTAAGAGGACAAATGACGCATTCTTCAAAACAGAAGGAAGATTTGAGTAGCAAGAGCAGTTACAAATAGGAAGGTCAAGGGCAAAGCAAACTGGTTTGCTCCATGACACACACTTAAAATGCATATGCCTACTTAGCATTCACAATGTACTCATTATAAGATATTATTGATATGTGAGTATATTACAGACAAGATCATTGCTTACTTGAAATCTATGTAATAAATGAAATACTTAAAGGCAATATGTCACACAACCATCTACAATAGTCTTCTCTAACTCTTAGAAGAATGGTACCCATTCTATACTCTGATATCTTGGGAAATTTTGAATATTCTGTCATAATGGATCCATATGGGAGATTTCTCTCCTCCATGTCTATGGTCTTTTCTTGATTGGAGACCATAGTTTAAGAGTCAAGAATGGAAAAATATCAAAGATTAATAAATTGCCCGTAGGAATTGATTACTAGTGGTCTTATGGGTGGTATAGACCTGAGTCCAAGAATTTGAACTATAGAAGAGATTGGATTTTGGAAAATAAAGAGTTCTACATGGAAAATATTGTCAAAAGATATTGAATGATGAACAGGTAGAGAGAAATGTGTCCGAGCACAGGAAAAGGTATGAAATTAAGCAGAAGCAGGCCAATCTTATCTAACAGTACCACCTTGAAAGACAATGAAAGAAAAAAGAAGAGTAATGTGGAAAACTTGGTCATAGGCTAGTACAAATTAGGGGCACAGGACATGTGGATGGATTGTTTGGTCTCTAGCTGTCTGTTTAGCTGTTACAGGAAGGTTTGTGTTGCTAGCTTAACATTTTTTTTCCTATTTACTCTGTATCCTATAATGATTTGGCAGGGTGAAGGAGGCCTAGATAATTAACAAAGAACTGATACACAGTGTTTTTTTGCTCACTTCTTAGAAATCATACCATTTCTGTACAAATGGGAAGGGTTTAATATCATACTCAACAGTGAGAAAAACTTCTCCTGTAGTCTAGAGGCCAGCACAGAAAATAGCAATTCCTAGGAAGGTTACTTACTTGTATGACAATATACATTAATGGCTAGGTAGACTCAAAGATGCATGTAATATCTAAGCTGCCTTTAAAATGGCTCATACAAATCTCTCCATCCTTACCCAAATTTATTTTTTGGATGAATTTAAGTTATGAGTACAAAATTATTTTTGTGTTCCAAGCTGTGTCATAGTTCATGGCAATAAGCAGGTCTATCTTCCACATGGTGGGTTCAAAAAGACATCCACCCTTAAAATCTCTTAGTTTTCTTGTATCATTTCATTAGCAATTAATTGATTCATGGACTATTTCCTTCTTGCAGAAGTATCTCATGAACTGAAGCCATAACTAGCGAAGCCATAGCATAAGCTTTCCACATGAGGACCAGAAACATTAAGGGTAAAAGGTTGATAGGTTTAGAGCTCAGAGTCCTTAGAATCCCAGCATTGCATATTCCAAAATACTTCAGAAATCACTGAAACCGTTGTCTTCAATACAAAAATGAAGAAGTGAAAGTGTGTGTGTGTGTGGGGGGGGGTACTAGTGCTCTTTATTAAATGGTTTGCTCAAAGAACCCCAAACCAGAGCAACATGTCTTGGCTCTCACCATCTGTCGCTTTATCTATGGGACGCAGAGTAGGTAATGGAGCAACAATCTAAAGAAGAAGAGTCTGAGAGTAACATCAGGGATTAAAAAGATGAGCTTGTACCTTGAAGGTGATACCTTCGAAGAGTCTCTCGTGACGTTTGCCATGCCTGTACTCTCCACACAAGGAAAGCTAGGACAACAGAACAGAGGGAAGCAAAGAAAGTCCTGGCTCTGCACTTAGAACACTATTGCTGACTTTAAAGTTAATGATAATAGCACCTTTTGCTTTGCAGAAGAAAACAATTACACATATATGTTCTCTTTTTCCTCTCCTTCCCTCCCCTCCCCACTTCCCTGCTCTGCCCTTCTCCCCATGGCTCCCTCCTCTCTTCTTCTCCCTTCCCTTCTCTACACCTCTCTTCTCTTCTTTCTTCTCTTCTTCCACCCTTTCCTCTCTCCCTCCTTTCCTTTTATCCCTCTCTCCTTCTTCTATTTATTTTTTAACTTTCTTTTCATTTATACTTTCCGTCTTTCACATCATGAATCTGTATCCCATTCATTTCCCTCTCCCTTCATATCTGCCCTCTGTCCTTGCAACCTCCCCTCCCCCCAAAAAATAAAATAAAATAAAATTTAAGAGAAAAAAATTAAAAAATAGAAAAAAATCGACCTTGTCATGGAAGCTGTAGCGTGCCACAATGAGTCACCCAGGAAAGCCTTTTATCCATATAACTTTACTTGCAAGTATTCATTGCAAAGAGTCATTGGTGTGGGTCAAGGCCTTTGGTTTCTGCTACACTGTTGATGCTGGGTCCTTCTCCTATTTATAATTTTATGTTAATAGCATATGCTCTCTCTGAGATACTCCTAATGTTAAGTTATTATAGAAATACACTTAAGTGAAACAATAAAAGTAATATTGTACATAACCTCAGGATAGTGATTTTTGCTCTAGTATATATTTAAAACATTTGATCAAAAGATTTTATTTTCTGTTAACTGTTAGTATTCCAGTATTTTAGGAAATAATGCAGTTAATTTGTGAAATGAGTAGACTTTTTAATAAGTAATGTTTTTCAAGTATATTAATTTGTAACTTAAGAAATAAATGTTGCTGGGAGGTGGTGGCGCACGCCTTTAATCCCAGAACTCAGAGGCAGAGGCAGGCAGATCTTTGTGAGTTTGAGGCCAGCCTGGTCTACAGAGAGAGATCCAGGAAAGGCACAAAGCTACACAGAGAAACCCTGTCTCGAAACCCCCCCCCAAAAAAAAACAAGAAATAAATGTCTACTTTCCAGAATGAATTGATTAAAATGCTTACCTTTTAAAAGATCTTTATGTGTGGTTTTTATTTTGCATGGTCATAGTAAAACAACTACATAGAGAAAACAAAATTTATATATTTTGCATAAACTCAGTTATTTTCTTTCATGCCAAATAATATTTACACAGTGTGTATTTTCAATAGAAAAGCTACAAATGATTGTGGGAATGGAAACCTTCAATCATGGTGCTATTGTTAACTTGAGAAAGAGGACCTTTTCCTCTGCTTACTTCTGACTTAGTAGTGCTTTTGTTGGTTTCCTACTGCTGTTTTGAAAAATTACTACAAGTTTAATATTAAAAGACAAGACAAATGCATTATTTTGCAGTTCTGTAAATCAGAAGTGCAAAATCTGTCTTAGGGGTCTAAAATCAAAGTATTGGGAAAGTTGTCTTCTTTAGTGAAAATTCTAGAGGAGATTACATGTCCTTGTCTTCCAGATTCTAGGGCCAACTAATTTCTTTGGCTCATAGACCCACCGTCAAAGCCAGGAGCACCAGGCCAAGTATCTTCTACATTTCCATCTCTGCTATTTTGGATTTCCCCTTCATTTGTAAGGAAACTTTTGATTACATCAAGGCCACCTGTCCTATCTAGACTAATCTTATCTTAAGATCAGGTGATTAACGGCATCAATGTTCCTTTTACTATGTAACCTACCCTGATTCATAGGTTTGGAGATTAAAGACAAAGAATTCTTTAGGAGCCATTATACCACATCATACCACAGAGCTCAGGCACTTGAGGAAAGCTCTTATTGCCACTGGCTCCCTGGCAGTTAATTTGAATCAGTGTATGTCTCCTGAGCGCTTCCTGCTAGAATGTGTTTGATGAGTGTGTCCAATACAGTTTTCCCTAAGGCACAGAGTGGCTTCCACATCTTTCTCCTAGCTTCCCCTCAGGCAAGAATGATGAGGAGCTAAATCTGTGGTGAGTGATATTAATGTATTTACTACTAATTATGGGTTTTGGCTTGTTCACATCAATAAACAGGTAAAGACAAATTTGAAAAAACAAAACAATATGTCCTGCTATTTTAAGTGCAGTGAAATAAGTTTACTCTTTTTACTGTGTGGAAGACTGAACAAATTGCTTCTTGTTGTTTTTTACATGGAGCCATGTTCATACACATAGTTAATGGACTCGGAGCATATGCTTCTCACCTTACTGTCCTCCCTCCCAAGTACTAGTCCCATTCTTCTGCTTTTGTGTGATCTCTACATGTATGATTTTGTGTGTCTACAAGCCTGGACCCAGAAATTCTAGAATGTTATACTTGACTAACTGGGACTGACTTAATTGCTTCATATGATTATTTCTAGTTGTATTCATTTTCAAGAGTATGTAATAATTTCTTTCCCCACGCCTGAAAACCCTTTCATTGTGTATGGAGAGCACCTTTTATGTAGGAAACCATGGGACTGAGATCAGCCATGCCAGCTGCCGAGCAGGTGCTTCTGCTCTTCAGCATCACCATTGCTTATGCACTTGGAAGTAAACACTAACACCATCACCATATGTGGATCTAGTGCCCTTAATCTGCACATACATGTATGGTGTTGCCTCTTTTACCCTCCTTCTTTCACTCTCTGTAGTTATCTGTAAACTTCCTAACACAGCCTATATTCAAAGATAATAATAATAATTCACATTTTTTAAGATTACAACTCCTACAACTTAGCATGACCAGGTTTTCAGCTTTCATAATGTGTAAATACACTGTGATTTAAATAAACACTAAATATGATCTAATTAACCACCAGAGATCATTGAAAAACTACAGAAAATGACTAGACTTTCTTCTGTCCATACTTAGTGTGTAAATGTTATCACTGCTAAAAATTGAACAATAACTGGCACCTCCCAAACAACTACATGTATGTTTAATTATTTGTTTGCCATGCTTTTATAATTGTGATTTGGAGTCAATGCCAGGGTTTTTTTTTTTTAATGTGGGAATGTCTAATATATATCAGAAATTTAAGATTATTTTTGCTCTCTGAAGCCTTTTATCATTTTTACCATTTCCTTTTATGGAAATTGAAATACTAAGTTTATGACTAAATTGTCCTGGGGCTTATAGGGAGATGATAAAGCCTGTAAGTGTCACACTTCCATGCTAAGTGGTTAAGACTGACAGTTCCTTGTGCCCTGACTACTCCATGCTGTATTAGCCATAACAGGAAAGATCTGTGGTGACATGTAACCCTTTTTAACACTTGCCTCAGGATATTACCCACTGTGAAAAGGCTTTTTAAACTCGTGTTCATTTCATACTGAAATAATCCACTTTATTCATGTCCTCAAGCTCATGTTTGTATAGCAGTGGTTGTTTTAATAACATTCCAAGGTTCAAAAATGGAGAGTTGTGGTAGCAGTCGCTTTGATGTAAAGAAAAGAAAATGGGGAAAAAACAACAGAAAAAAGAAAATTTCAAGGTGAAATCTCTAAACATTTTGATTATTGCCTCTCTCTGAGAATATTACTTAATCTTTGGGACCTCTACTAAACTCCCTGGTCACTACTATGAAGTAACGATCATTTTAATTATTGATACTAGTACACCTGAATGATATATTGTTAGCTGTGCAAAACTGTGTATGTTTTAGTCAGGCTTCTCTCCTAACACAGTTTTCTTGTATTCTATAGATTATTCTTCAGTGTTTGAATTTGAAATATTAATGTCTCATCATGCTCCAAAGGTGTGTGTAGTGAAGTGTGTCTTTGAGTATGTTAATCCTGGGTTACTCTATTAGTGTGCTTTTTCATCCTGTGCAACTTGTGAGTCATTTATTAGCACCATCTTCTAAATCACTTTTTTTTTTCAACATACCCTTAACACTATCATCTGATATTCTTCCCAAGGACTAAATCTTCAGATCCGAGATGGAGAGTTTGAAGGAAGTGCCAAGTGTTCTGTCCTCTTGCCTGCGTCACACCATTCACAACCTGCCATTAATCTGCTTCCCACTGTCTCTGGGCTCTTACTTGCTTCTCCAGGGCAGTTTTTATGACCCTACATTTTTCTGACCTCATTCCTCTGATGTACGCATTACTCTCTCTTTTATTCCTAATTCTTTGGAGATAAAAATCTCTCCAGTCATTTATCTTTCCCTCATGGAGACTTTAGGATTGAATGCATCCCACCTCAGGCCTCTGGCTGCCCGTCACATTTCTAACACATCCAGTCACCACTTCTTTCCTAGAAAGCCCACTGTTGACCTTTGCTAACTTTGATTACTTACTTTCTGTTCAGTATTTTGTCCTATGCATTTTGTGATGGGCTGTAATTTATTAAAACCTCATTACCAAATTTTACTTATGAAAATAACATCCTAAAATATATTTTAGTAAGTAGTTAAAAATGTTTGAATAAATTATGTTTTCTCAGAGATACCCTGAGAAAGATAGATGGATGGACGGTGCTCCTGATTGTCTCCTTTTCATAGTGTGCAAAACATTCAGGAGGAGAAAAGCCCAGCTGTAAAATCAAGGTTTCCAGACCAGGCTATTTCTATTTATAGCACTGAAAATGGGACATGATACTAGCTATTTTAGAAAAGCCATTCCAAGGTGAATAATTTATGTGGGAAAAACTTTAAAGGCTTAATTATGTAAATATTATTCAAGTACTAAGTTTTACAACAGCACATTTTTATTTACTCTTCTTGGTTTAGATTGGCAATAGAATTTCAAAAGTTTGATATTAAAAACATTCAAGCTTAGGAACAAAGACTTTCATGTAAATTCTATATTGAAGGTATAGCTGAAAGCCCAAAGTTGTAGGTTCTTGTCTCTATATATTTTAAAATATAATTTATAACAAACTGTTCTTAAAAGAAATCTGTTTGCATTTTAGAGATTTTTTTGAGAGTTTTCTGTTTAAGGATTTTTGTGGTCATAGTTATTAGTATTTTTTAAATCAGTGTGTGAGTGTGTGAGAGAGAGAGTGTGTGTGTGTGTGTGTGTGTGTATGGTGGGCGTGTTTACTGAGGGATGACGTCAGGTATTACTCCTTGCTATCCACCTTGAGATGGTACCTTCTTTTGTTGTCACTATTACATGCACAAGGCTACCTGTCCGACAGGCTTTAAGGGATTCTCTTGTCTCTCCTCCAGTCTTGCTGGAGAAGCCCCGAGATTGCAGATGCTCATGGCTACATCCGATTTTATGTGGGTTCTGGGAATTTGAACTCAGGGCATCATGCTTGTGTGGCAAGGACCTTACCAACTGAGCATCTCCCCAGCTCTACTAGTAGTTTTTGATAGAATTTCTTTCAAATGCCCAAACTGCATTTTAGCAAAAGAATTTGCCCTTAAAACTAAGCAAAAATTTTATAAAATATAAAAAAATTAGCAATCCAGCAGTCATTATCGACACATACTCCTATGGAGAGAAGAAAACTGAGACCAGAAATGT
This sequence comes from Peromyscus eremicus, assembly GCF_949786415.1. NCBI lineage: Eukaryota > Metazoa > Chordata > Mammalia > Rodentia > Cricetidae > Peromyscus > Peromyscus eremicus. The sequence goes on along the minus strand of NC_081418.1, from coordinate 4,739,139 downwards.
GAAGTTGCCATTCCCACCAACACAGAAGCCTCAGTGAACAAGTTCATGAGGTCCTAGGGAATGGAATTTTCAGCGGTAACTCTTGCTTGTAGATCATACCATTTGGGGTGTAAAAACCCCTTGGAAGCCACAAATACAAATGTTTAAAGTTGAAACTTGGGATGGATTGATTATAGATGAAGAAATATTATAGATTCCAGTAGTGTATGGACCACCAGCTGATCTAGAAGCATGGCCATATGGAGTGCTTATTAATGTAGCACTGAGACTCAAGTGCAGCCACAGGGTTTGTCTTTACTCACTGGTTGTCAGTTTGAGTTGGCATGCGAGTGATATCAGGTCTAGGCTGACAAATAAGAACTTCACTATGACTCAGTTTTGTTTTGTACTATAGTTACATTTTTAAATGCACAAAAATTATTATGATTGTCTTTTTATTATTACTTTATAGCATATAAGTGATACATACTTATTTTTTCATTTTTATGACCCATTTTTTAAGCCAAGAAGTTATTTGGTGCATTGTGCCATAAGGAAGGGCATCATGGAAAATTAGAGGAACATACACATTTCAGAAAATTTGTTTTCACATTTGGTTTCTTGTTTTTTCTATCCCCTGCCTCTGCACATCAGTCCTAGCTTTTAAGGGTGTTCTCATCAAATTAAATTACTAGTTTAATTTTTAACTGTATTTTGAACCATAAGTTATAGAAAAGGCTGGGTAATTTTGATTTTTGTTTTCTTCACAGATGTTCACCAAGTTATACAAATATAGACTGATATTTTCTCAATAAGGACAGATGAATTCAAGGACAAATATATGAGATCTTACTTAAAGCAGAAAATGTCAACCATGGAAGAAGGAGAGCTGATTATCATGCCTTTGACAGGAACAGTAGCTATGAATCACAGAACCTATTAACTTGAACTCTCACAACCTCCTTGTCAACCTCCCAGGCTATGAAGAAATCCTCTTCTAACGTGGCTTGCACTTAGCAATGCTCTCAATCCCTGTTCTGTTACTGCTGCTGCTGAAGACCAAGCAAACACTGGTCCTGTCTTGGTGACTCTAATTGTCCTAATGTACAAGTGAAGAAGGAACCACTTTCTTGTAATTTGCCATCTTGTGGATTGAGTTCAATGTTTTATTGAAATCATTTTGAAAGTAGCACCTATGCCCCATTGTAGACCTTCACACTTTAAACATAATGTCTTTATAGTGGGTAAAGTGGCTCAGTGGATAACATGCTTGCTGTGTAAGTATGAGAGCTGGAGTTTAGAATGCTGGCACTTATATAAAAACCCAGGCAGGTGTATGAGCCCCCTGTGTTCTCAGCAGTCAGAGGTGGAAACAGATTCATTCCCAGACAAGCCTACTGGCAAGACTGAGAATGAGCAAGTTCTGAGTTAAGAAAGAGACCCTGGCATAATTCATAAAGTATAGAATGATCTAGAAGACATCCTATATCAACCATCAGCTTCAGTGTGTATATACACAACAACACAGGTGTGAGAATGTGCAAAAACACACACTTGCATGCACACCACAAACGTAAGTAAAATGTCTCATATTGCACATGTCTTATCTGGCTACACAATCTTGCTGTCCTCTATTCTCGGCATGCTCTCTTCTTTGTAAATTGCCCTTCCTTATTCAAAAGTGCTGACAAATATAGATGAACTTCAGCTGTAAAATAAGTATTATCTAGAAATAAATTGAAAAACGTAAACTTTCCAAGCTTGCTCTTTAATAGAGATTTTACAGCTAATTTGTAAGTCCCTATGATGTTGGAGTTCTTCATTATCCTTTCATGAGACTGCTTGTGTAGTCAGCTGCATAGGACAGAAAATCTGTAGCTGCATAGAAACAGCGCGGGATCTTCTGAGTTATCCTCAAATGTCATCAATTGCAAAGGGCTCTATATCTTTCAGTTATGATTACAAGGAGACTATTGCTCCACAGAGGACCCCCCCCCTAGAGGGTAGTGGCACGTGTTTCTTATCAGTGCAAAAGCTGTTGTAGGCTGCCAAACATATTAGAACAGTAAACCATAGAGGAAAAGACATTTTCTTTGACCCCGTTTACTTAAGTGATTTATCTAAACTTCAGACTTTAGTGTCTGAAATTACTCCTGATATTGAATCTGTTTTTTTTTTTAATTTGTTTCAAGTCCCATGGAGCTCATTTAAGTTCAGGGTATCCATTGACCTACAGGCTTAGGTACAGTGGTGATATCAGTACAGACTGTGGAGAGTGGAGGGACACCTGGAACGAATGAGCCACAGTGAAAACAAAGACATTGGGCTAGAAATTGAGACTTTTGTTTTGAAAGGTGAAGCATCCAGTACCAAGGTAGTTTTGATAAGGATTACTGCTTTTGTTTTGTTTGTTTTTGTTTTATTTTGTATTTATTAACCATGGAATCATGAAATCTGGCCACTACTGTCTGCAAGCTCTGAAGCTCTGTTCTTTTTTAAAAATTTGTTTTGTTTGTTTCATAATTAATATTCTTATTTATATTTATATATATTTTTAGTATTTCTCTTTTTAGTTTTCCTTTGAGAGGGATGCTACAAGGGTGAAGGGCAGATATGGAGATAATAGGAAATGAGTGAGATTGGGGTGCATGATGTAAAATTTCTAAAGAATCAGTTAAAAAAAAGTTATGTTAAAAAAATAAAGTCCTGGGTGGGGTTGTTAAGTTTTCATATGCTGAGGTTAAAAAATGGAGTTTACTGCTATTTGGGTAAAAAGACATTTGATGTAGATGAATCCTATTGCCTTTTCTCCTGCCTTGACCCCTAACCTTCACATTGCCTGGGCAGAGGAGCCAGTAGATACTATAAGTCTAAATATTTAAAGCTCCAAGTGAGTTATACATGATCTGATTATGTAAGATTTGGCTCCTGTCTTACCAAGCACCGATTTACACTGAGTAGGATAGCCAGGGGAAATGTAGGGATTTGTGAAACCTTAGGTTTGCTTCTGAGGGTAACTAGACCCCTACTCCTCACCCATAGCCTATTCTTTTTCTTCTCTTAGCTTTACGGCATTCAGTGCATGAAGAGACTTCCGTGCACTTTGTGCGCATGTCTTGCTGCATAACAAATCTCCAGAAATAACTGAACCCCTGCAAAAAAAAAAAATGTTTCTGTTAGTCTTTCTTGGCCTGGGGGCATGCATATGAGCACTGTGATTCCCCACAGGAGGATGCACTTTAAAAATCACCTTGGAAATAATATCAGGGCTATTTGATCCAGCAATTTGGAAGAGCCAACACCCAGAAAATAGTATAGAGAGAGGAAGATGGACTTTAGATAAGGTTCCTCATAGAACCTTAACTCTTTGAGGGGGTTGGGAAAGAGGAAGAACAGTGGTGAATTTCGGGTAAGAGCCCATGTCTTAGTAAGGTGCTATGAGATTCTTTGTAATACGTTTTTCCCAGAATATGAATTTGTTCCTCGGAATTGTATAAATATGTGTGATGAAGACGAGATGGCATTGTAGTTTCTGAAAAGGAAAATGTATTATTCATAGAACTGAAAGAGAATATTAGAGACAAGATTAATGGAAAAGTCTTCAAATAGCCTCAAACAAATGATACCCAACTGAGGTTATGGATATACCAATGACTGTGATTTGATCATTATTTAATGTATACATGTATTGCAATATCACATTCTACCCACAAATATATACAACCACTAGATTTCAATTAGACATTAAAATTATTCTTTTAAAAGCATATGGATGGAGATGGAACAAGCCTGTCCTTTCTTGTTCTTCCTGAGCAACATTTCCTGTTAATGAAGAGAAACGTGCCATAAGAAAACCTATCATTGTAAAAACCAGTAACGAAGCTCAGAATTGCCATGTCCTTGTCAGGCATCATTTTTCTGGCCCCTCTGGTCATAGGACAAGGCTGTGAGGCTGGCTGAAAGCAGGTGGCTATAATTAATTCTTCTGGTAAATATTAACATTGTCATCTCTCTGAGCAGGAGGGTTAAGGAGAATGTTTCTCCATTCTTACATTGGCCCTTAAAAATGGCTCTGGCATCCTGTTACCAGATGCCAGCAGATGCCAGTGTGCTGCAGGGTTCCAGTATCATTGCTGTGGGTGTCCTCAGTAGGAACTGGTAGTGTATGGCACCAGTGCCCCACTGCTGCTCCTGTTTTACAGAATGCAATCATCTCTGTCACCTTCAACATGGACCTATCAGACTGACATGGAATGCTTTTCATATTTGAAAATAAATTCTCTTTAAAGTCTCAATAGTAAGTTTAAAAATTGGCTCGATTAAGCATAAGATGATGGCTCTGTGTGCCTGGGAAGCAGAAAGCAAGTGTAGATTCTAAATTTTCAGTTTTGGCAAGCAGAGTGCTGAATGTGGCAGAGTTTCAAAATGTTTATTGGAAATAAAACATGAACTGAACTGAAAACTGTCCTTTCTGGAAAGCATTCATAAAAATTTGACTTTGGTTGTGTTTTTGCACCTAAAATATGTATTTGTACACTTCCTCTATAAACTGTTTTTAATTGTAGTTAAAGAATTACTGTTGAACTAGTGAGTTTAAACAAAAAGAAAGTTTAAAGGTGGTGCCTTAAGTTGTCAACATTCCTGCTGTGTTTCCATACCATCTCTGAGAGTATTAATAAAATTAGAAAAGTATCACTTGCATGTTATTCATTAAATGTTCATAAGACAGGCCCAGAATCACCTTTCCCTTCTCTTGTTGTTTTGAGATAAACTATCACTATGTAGCTCAGGCTGGCCTCAAATCCATCCTCCTGCCTCAACCTCCTTGCTGAGATTTCAAGCATGTTCCACCAATCCAAACTAAACAAACCTATAAATAAAACCTACATGAAACCATCCTCTATGGAAGTCCCAGGGGTTCCACGGTTTAGCTAAGTCCCGCATGGGATATCTACATTCTTATGTCTGTTAACTTTATTCCTCTAGGACAAAATTCTATCAATTCAGCTATAGCTCCCAGGCATTCAAGGCAAGAATAACTCTAGACATACCAAGCTCTATATCCATCTACTTTATTTCTCTGGGATGAAATCTTGTCTCCATAACTACAGTTCCATCCAGCTCCCTAGCTCATAGTCTTGCTATCGACTAAACTCCTATGCTTTCAGCCTCACCTTCGTCCTCTGTATCCTCTTTCTCCATCTCTGCTACTCTCTACTCCTGGCACTCAGAAAACTCTACCCAAAATCTGCTTGCCCTCTACAGAACCTCTGTCATCCTCTCTTCTCTCTCGCCATGCCATTCTGTTTCTACAGAAAAATGCTTGCCCTTTCTTTCCCTGGGCAGTGGTTCTCTCCCCCCTCAGGAGTGTTGTTCTACCTTCCACCTTGATATGTAAAATCCTCTTTTGTTCTCAGTCAATTGCTCTGGAGAGCAGCTAGACCTCAAGGCGAGGAGATGGTCTGAGCTTCTTTCTTTGCACAAGAAGCAAAGCTGTGTCTCCAGCCAGTTTGTCTCCTAGGCTCAGTAGGGGGGCAGGAGGGGGAATAGTAACCTAGAAGTTCAGCAGGTCTGGAAATATTTGGCCATTCAGGAATTTCATAGTAAAAGACAGCTGGAATATTAAAGGCTGGATAACACCAAATATTCATAATAAATAGCTTGCCTTTTGACAGACCCTTGGCCAGCCAAAGTATAGCTTTAATACACAGCTGAATCTCTATAATATATTCTTGCGGCCCGCAAGATTCCTCTAAATAAATGTGTTAGAGCTATCTTCAGTCAATAATGAGTAACATTGTATGACATTGAGGTCACTTCACTCTATTTAGGCTTCTTTTTCCTCATTTATAAATGTGGAAAACAATATTGTCTAATTGATGCATGAGCATTAATCAGATATGTGACATATATATATATATATGCGCACGTACATATCTATGTGTATAACACACACACACACACACACACACACACACACACACACACACACACATACTTCACAATGACTTTTGAAACACACAGCTAGGAACTGAAAGTCCCCTGCTTCTGATCCTAAGTTTTCATTGGCAAACATGGGAAAGTTGAGACAGATGATGTCATGTTTTTTCTGGTATTTCTGTATCTTGTTTTCATTTTTAAAATGGGGGGGATGCTAAAAAATATTCATGAGTTCATAGTTGGTAATTTCATTATCAGTTATTTCATTAAAACAGTATTAGAATTCAAAGACAGTGTTTGGAATGTAGAAGGAATTTAGAGAGCACAGATCCAGAGTGTCTCCCAAGACCATGTGTGTGTTAGTCTTAGTCCTCTTAGGATGTCAGCCATTTATTGTTTTTTTTTTTTTGGTTTTCCTGCTTACATGATACCCTACCATATGCATCATGCCATGATGTATGACCTTAGAAACAGCCCAGAGGCAGTGGTGCCAACCACCTATACACTAGACTGTCTGTAACTGTGTGCTAACATAAAATTTTACTCCTTTGGATTGGCTCAAGTATTTTGTTATAATAACAGAAATCAGAATAACACTAGTGATATACTTAATACAGTGTTGTTCAAGGATAGCAAAAGTTGCTTAGAATTTTATAAAATACTATGTTAGATTTCACTTGGATCTTGATGATCATAATATTTGAATCCATGAGTACTGAATTTTTTGTTAATCTAATTTTTTCTTATAACTAAGCCCATTCTTTTCAGGGGGTGGGGGTACTTGGTAAGGCTAAGACATACCTCAGTTGGATAAAGCTAAGTCATTTTAAAAAGATTTTGTACTAAGAAGGAATACTGTTCACTATTCCTTTTCTCATTTCTTAACTTTTTTGTTTGTTTGTTTGTTTGTTTGTTTGTTTTTGTTTTTGTTGTGTTGTTTTTTTGAGACAGGGTTTCTCTGTGTAGCTTTGGATCCTTTCCTGGAACTCGCTCTGTAGACCAGGCTGGCCTCAAACGCACAGAGATCCACCTGCTCTGCCTCCTGAGTGCTGGGATTAAAGGCGTGCTCTACCACTGCCCAGCTCATTTCTTAACTTTTGAACACTTTCTATTCATCAATTGTTCCTAGTACACTTGGACTATTAAAAAATATAAGTACATATTATTGGTTCTATAGAGGTCTCCTTACAAAGTCTCAGGATGTTTAGTGTAGAATAACAGTGAGGTGGTAATGCATTTTGAGGTGTTCTAACCTTATTTAGGGTCCATCCTTATGCTTCATGCTTTATCCCTACAGCTAACTTGGTATCTAATGAACTCTAAAAGACTGAGGGCCAATGAATTAAGTGCTAACTTAATACATACTTAGCAAGCAACACACAACCATGTTGGCAACACTTAACATCTGCCTGGAAAAATTTTCAAGTTATTCATTGAGAAAATTTTTCTGTGACCCCATACAGGTAACAGAGAGTCTGGTAAAGCAGCACAGCTGGCTTGTGTCTGCGTTAACCACGTCTTTCCCAAAGTGACAGAGAATGATTGTGCCAGGTGTGTCTACACAGAACTCAGGGCTCTGTGAGAATGTGTTCTCACTCATAAGCACTATCCATATTTGGAAGGGCTGAACACATAGTATTCATTTGTGAGGAATAATACAAATAATCCCTCTTTGTGTATAATTAATATCCTTGGCATTTGATCTAGAGATACAGGATTTAAAGAAGGGGTGTGAAGTAGGTCAAATGTATTCACCAGTGCTCCGGTGTGCATCCATAGCTGATTCAAGGACTGGCCCTTGTCATCAGTAAACATGACTACTGTAATGGAGGCAGGCACATAGGATGGTTTCATCTGTGTCTTCATAGTTGCTCATAGAACGTGCATTCACATACTGCAGTGACTATGTCATTTTTGTAAAATCATTTTATCTGAGATTATGCAATTACTTGAATCTCGAAAAACAAGCATGTTTAAAATCACTAGGAATTAAGACACATATCCTGACAAGGAAAAAAGAGCAGCTGGAAACTCATCCTAGAATGCGATTTTAATTACGGAGTTTTCATTTAGGGAAGTATGTAATAAAGCCACAGGGCAAAGATTTTATTCTGCTGCTGCCTTGCCACAGGCCCAAAGACACACATCTATCTACTCGTCCCTTGAGTGTACGTTAACTGTCAGCTCTAAATGACTTGCCTTAGCAGATAACTTTTGTAACTGCAAAGTCAGCACTATGGTCTTGTTCATAAGAATAAATTAGAATGATTCTTCTTCAAAGTGTGATTGGCTTTCTTGTTCTGAAGTGCGAATTTTCCTAAGCACACATCCATTGAATGTGCATGTGAGTCTTTGTTTTCTGTATGCTCACAACTGAGTCTTCAAACATGGCTTTATTAACTCAGGCATACTCTACACTTTAGGAAAATCGGTGCCCTGTGTTTCTTCAGTTTGTGCATTTTTTGATAGCCTTCTTCCTATTTCTCTTACATCTATCTGTTTATTGAATAGAAGCATAGCATTGGAAAAAAGGAAATAATGGAGAGAAATAGGTTATAATGAGACTGACAAATACTAATTCGTAGTTCCTATTCTTCCTGATATGTTCACTACACACCTATTTTCCTATTTTTCCTTATTGATAGATAAATAGTATTGAAACACTTTTATAAGTTTTGAGTGTACAAAGAAAAGAGTGCCAATGAAAACTCATACTGTATTATTAGGGTAACAGACGTGCAGTGTCAACACCCACATATGCAAGTGGAAGTTTGATGAGGAATCTTTGCCTGGTTGATTTTCAGATACATGCTTAATATTGTGGCAACTTTCATCCTGAGGTGCATTAGATCTTAACTTACTAGAGCACAAAAGAAGCATACCTTTGGCACATGTTAAGGTATTTATAGAAATTTCTAGATCTTACACCACATTGTAATTAACCAATTACTCAAAAGACACAAGGGGAGGATCCATTGTACAAAGAGGAATCTTCTAGAAGCATCCATTTGTATTATAGCTTTTGTGTTCTACATCTTGGATGCGTATTTCCAATGGTATAGTAACTAAACTTAATCTCTACACAGTCATAGGCGGCTCTCTCTACTTTTGGGTCAGTTATGCATCTGATCCTGCCACCTGCTGTGATGTAAACCCAGACCCAAGCCTCCTGCCAGCACAGCAATGATAAATTCTAGTGAATAGGAGGAAGGACAGACTCATGGGTTCCTGACAGGGTAGTAAAAACCAGAAAGATAGAAAGCAGATTGTGTGTGTATGTATGTTAAACAATAATAATTTTAAAAGAAGCCATAAACCTGTAGCGGCCACACACCAGAGGAATGGCAAGGGCATATGTAGCCCCCAAATGATATACAGTACTAATATATGAGATTCTCAAAAAAATGAAAAGAATAATATTAACGCTGTGTAAGTTCTTCCATTTAACTTTATGTATAACATTATTCAATAGAAATTTGAAAATTTATATTAATTTTTTTTCTGAGTACAGTTAAAAAATAAATAATTGAACCTTACAATGTTGGCTATTTTAGGTTTCTTAGAAAAAGCTGACATGGATGCTGAGGCAGAACCAATTAGAAAATATTCATTAAGATGTGTTTTTTACTAAAATACATATTGTTGTCTATAGATCCTGTTTTTGTCTGTGTTGTTTTATGGTGTTTTTTCGCTTGTTGTAGTTTGCTTATAATACTTTGTCCTTTGAGTCAACCAAAAAGTTCAGGAAAGAAAAAAAATAGCAGCTCTGATATTTTATAACCATTTCAGTGAGGGAACAGGAAGCTCAAAGATGAACTTGATAACTGTTTATTGATAGTAAACAAAGTCTCAGTTTCTAAGGATGCTATAAGGGGCTTCTGTTAGTGTAGAAGGAATTGGAATTTAGGAGAATGACTTTCTGTCCATATGCATTAATCATTGATGGAAAACAGAAGCACAGAGGACTCAGCCACAACCTGCAGTGTTCCATTACATTTGGTTGCTTTATGTCAGGGAATCACAGGCCATAGAGACATTGACAGATTTGAGATTTGTTTTAGGACATGCTTCTCAAAAATGTCATGAGCCCATAGAAGGTCACACCCTTCTTTTCAGCCATGAAAATCTAGGCCTGAAGAGGAAGAATGAAGGAACAAAAGGGTAGACACTGAATACAAACCAAATCAGCTCTGGGAAGTGCTCTGCCTTATCCTCAGAAAAACCTTGCTAGGCTCTCATGCATATTATCTGCTTAGAGTCAATACTGCTTAATCATTAAATAGCAACTTTAAATACATAGCCTTACCCCTAGTGATAAGTAATGGCTAGGTTAAAGTTTTTTTTACAACTGGAGTATTATAGTTCTGTTTAGGCTTTTTGGGAAAGAAAATATTTGAATCCCCTTAGCCCATGGTGAAGTAATTTTCCTGTATCAAGGCTGTGCATTATGGCCATGCCTAGTTTGCTGTTATGGTCCTTATGTCCCTTTTTAAAAGCAGCACAATTTCCAAAATTCAAGTAGTGACACACACATGAAGGAGTCTTATATGAAAATGTATGTATTCAAGAGACTAGATACAAACAAAATTTAAAAGCTCATGGCCGGGCGGTGGTGGCGCACGCCTTTAATCCCAGCACTCGGGAGGCAGAGCCAGGTGGATCTCTGTGAGTTCGAGGCCAGCCTGGGCTACCAAGTGAGTTCCAGGAAAGGCGCAGAGCTACACAGAGAAACCCTGTCTCGAAAAACCAGAAAAAAAAAAAAAAAAAAAAAAAGCTCATGGATGGAAATGTGTGAGAACAATTATATATTCCTTCAATAGGAGACATAAGCATCAAAATAAAGAATAAAGATCTGGGAGAAGTTCAAATTTGATTATCTAAAAATTGAAATTACTTTATAAAATAAAATATAATAAATGACAGCCTGATATAAGATATTCTCCTTTATGTTCTAATTATCAAAGCATTGTGTAAATATATATATAGTAGCTAGAGTTTTCCTGCCTGGCCCAAGGTCAGGGCAAATCTCTCTCACCTGCCAGGCCCACAGCCGCTCAGACCCGACCAAGTAAACACAGAGACTTATATTGTTTACAAACTGTACGGCCGTGGCAGGCTTCTTGCTAACTCTTCTTATATCTTAAATTAATCCATTTCTATAAATCTATACCTTGCCAAGTAGCTCGTGGCTTACCAGCATCTTCACATGCTGTTTGTCATCGTGGCGGCTGGCAGTGTCTCTCTGACTCAGCCTTCCACTTCCCAGCTTTATTCTCCTCCTTGTTCCGTCTACACTTCCTGCCTAGCCAATGGCCAATTAGTGTTTTATTTATTGACTAATCAGCAACACATTTGCCATACAGAACATCCCACAGCAATATATATATATATATATATATATATATATATATATATATATGTATGTATGTATGTACATATGAACTTTGGCTTTGTATACAAACATGTGCACTCTTCATATGCATGCATACCATACCAAAAACATTGTAAAAAGTATAATTTTAAAGTTATTAAATAATAAAGAGTTAACTGTTGGTAATGGAAAAATAGAATAAAATCTATGTTGTCTAATGCTGGTGATATTTTATTTTATTTCAGGCAGTAGGGATAATCAAACATAATCTTGTTCATGCTATACAAAGTGTGTGTGTGTGTGTGTGTGTGTGTGTGTGTGTGTGTGTGTGTGCATTAAAAACAAAATTAGTGGGATAAGATAGTATAGATCTTGCAGAGCCAGCAGTTTTATTTATGTATTTCATAGAGATATAAAGAAATAATTTTATTTTACCCTATAATTTCTGCCTCTTTAAAATTCTTACTCTTTTAAAGGACATTTTAAACACTAACTTTCAAGGAGTTTCATTTAGTAAATGTGATCTTTCAGGTCGATGCTATCAGCTTTAAGAAGCATATTATATGAGTCATGAGAATATTTCCATGAATAATAAGTCTTTTTAAAGTAATCTCCATTAGGCCTTAAACCAGGCAGGGTATTTGTTCCAAATTCTGCTCGTGACGTTTGAACCCTCTACACCAGAGAATTTTGCTTTTTCTCTACCATGTTTTTCCAGTGCATATAAAAACTTAAGCTTTTAGCTGGATAATGAAGATTAGCTTCCATTTCCCCACTGGATGGTATATGGCCACCAGGAGTATCATGTGATGGCAGGAAGCCTGTTTTCCTTCCACAGAAAACATTTCAGTGTCTAGAACCTTGCCTGGGCATGAAGACACTGCTTTGAAATGTGTCACCTGTGTCCATCTCCTGCTTCTCTCTCTAGGCATGGTCACCAAGCAGTCACCTTACTCCTAGGTGTTTCAAGGCCTCATCTCTTCTATGGGTCTTCCTAACATTTGTGACTTCTTGTAGAATTAAGAGGAGACTATGGAACAGAAAAACATTTCCCAAGAGTAAATCCTAGTAATGACACAGTTTGTTGCTAAGAATGTGGTTGGACTCAACTGCAGGGCATGGTGGGAAAGTCATATGTGTTTATGCTCTCAGGAATTGGATTTTGGGTGAATGCTTCCACTCCATTATTTTAGTGGTTACTGTACTAAGTCATGGGGTACATGTAAAAACAATAAATGAGTCAAGATTCTTTAGACTCTAGAGAACCCCCAGACTTGTTCAACAGAGTAAGGAAAGAAGGAAGGAGGGAGGGAGGGAGAGAGAGAGAGAGAGAGAGAGAGAGAGAGAGAGAGAGAGAGAGAGAGAAGAAAAGGAAGGGAGAAAAATAAGATCCGTGTTCTTTTGTGCACAGGAACTTACATTCTAAGAGCAAGCTATACATTCATGTGTTTATCTATTTGTAGGTCATGTCTTGCTCATTCACTTACACAGCATTCTTCTCACATTGAGTAGTGTATCTAGCTGCACCAGAAATGACAAAAAGAACTTACATGCATAAAGCAAACCTGTTCTGACTTCACGTTTCATATTCAAGTTTGATCTGTGTATCTAAACATGAATACAACCTTTGTGAGATTACAGTGCTTATATTTTTACAGATGAGGATGCACAGCGACATTGTCAACATAGAACAATGTGAGTCATTGTACATTGTACAGCCTCCAGCTTCAGGCTTCCCAGGGCCCTCCGTAGAAAGAACAGAAAAGTCAAACAAAAGGTCATGCTCACGGAATTTCCTGTTGCCTTGCCTCTGTGTCATGTTATGGGCTGATAAAACTCTCCTGATACCCGGAATTATGACATTTGAAAGGTGGAAGAGGATCAGAAGTTCAAGTCTGTCCTTGGCTACGTAAGGACTTCAGAAAAGCCTGGATACATGAGAATGTGTCTTGAATTGAATAAATAAATGTGTCATTAAGTTCCCCTCAGTAAATTATTTACTCTCAGCGAGACAAATGTGTCCCTGGAAAAGGGGAGTGAAGATTCGCATGAGATAAGACGTTGGCTTCCAGTTGTTAGTATAATGAAATCAGTGCCTAATGTACACAGTTAGAGAAGCGTGTTATGTGTTTCTTTTCCGGTTATATGTTGTTTTATATAGCTTTATTTGTACCTTTTCTTTACTAACACAGGCTGGTTAGATCAAAGAGTAACTAAAACATCTTAGAATTCTGATTTTTCTGAAAATTAAGAACTATGTTTTATCCGAACAAGCACTCCATAAACAGGAAAGAAAGAAATAAAGCTAATTTTAAACAATTTTTATCAGCTCCTTCTTTTCCCTTTAAATATCAGGTGCTTTATTTGGCAATTACCATTACACAGCCTGCCTGATGTAACCATTACACAGCTTACTTTACATAACCATTACACAACCTGCTGCCTGATGTAAAGCTCTTCAATTGTTATTATAGAACCTATGATTATAGGATTCTTCCACTTAAACCTTTATAAAGATGAGCAAAATGGGAAACTATACCTTTGCTGCCATTTAATGAATCCAATTTAAAACACTGCCAAACTCTATAGCAATGTAAAGATTAAGATCAAATTTCCTAGCCAAATAGATACTGCCAGGAGTTACTTACTAGCAATGGAGAAATGTCTGAAGTATCCCTTTATAAAGAGAACAAAGGTATCTCCTAGTTCATGTCATGTCTCTGGATTGTAATTTGTGAGCATTAAAAGGGAAATAATCTTATCAAATGTGTGTGTCTGTGTGTGTGACGGGATCTTTTCTCCACTCATCTCCCATCCTTCCTACGAATGTTACTTCAGCTCATCCCAGGAGAACTCTATGCTTGCTATCTTTCCCAACATGAGGAAGTATTGTTATTTATTTATAGGTGAAAGAAGAGGACACTTTTGCATATTTAAACTGAAATTAGGCCCTGGTTAATTTTGTCTTAAAATAGGAATTATTGAAATTTGAGGGAAGGTAATAGCTTTAAGATTTTTTTTTAACATTTGTTTTTATTTTTCTGATTTTATCTAATGATTTTATTTTTTTCTTCTTTTTTACATTATTTTTTCTTTACTCACTCCACATACTATCCACAGATCACCCCTCCTCCTTCCTCCCACCCCTAGCCTACCCATCTTAGCATTTTATTTTTAAATATATTCTTTATTATTTAATTTTTTAAATTTAAGTATACTTTTATCATGTTCTTCACATTCCCCAAGTTCTTCTGGATCCTCTTCCTCTCCCTAACTACCTAACTTTAATTTCTCTCTCAAAAAATAAAAAACTCAATACAACAAAACCAAGAAAACAAAGTAAACCTACCTACCCAAAAACAAAAACAAAAACAAAAGACACCAAACTGTAACAGGTAAAAGCACAAACAAAAAAGTATGGGGTTATTTACTCTATATCTACCTTTTGTGGCTCTATGGATTGTAGCTTGGTTATCATTGACTTCACAGCTAATATCCACATATAATCAAATATATAACATGTTCAATGGGTGTATTATTCAGCTGTTAAAAAATGACATCATGAAATTTAAAGGCAAATGGATGGGACTAGGAAAAAAACATCCTGAGTGAGGCATTCCAGACTCAGAAAAATAAATGTAGAATGTATTTCATTTTTTTTTAACCTTTGGTTTTTTCCATGCCAAGGCAAGGCTTTCTACCATGATGGAGTCAAAACTAGAGTAGAACTGTTTTTTGAGTTATATTTCATGTTTGTGTTGCTTTTGGTCTTTGTATAATTTCCCATAAGTCAAAGTGAGGTGGCATTCTTTTTTTTTCCTTAGTTTTCATTTCTTGTTTTACTTTTTGACAGTTTTGTATATGAGCACTGTATTTACATCAATCCTCCATCTCTTCCCTCCAGGTCTTCCCATAACCCCCACTCATCCTCAAATTCATGGCCTTTAATTTTTTTATTGTAACTGTTACACATTTATGTACATGTATATTTATAATTAGAATCTGCTGAAATCATTTACTGCTGCTCATGTGTGTTTAAGGCTGACCTCTTTGCTAGCCTGTAAGGGAGCTTGTCCCTGGAGAATGACTCTCCCTTTCACAGCTGTGGTGGTATACTTACCTTAGTAAAACTACTCTTGCAAAACTCGCAAATTATTTCATCAAGCCAACTCTTTCTACATGTACAGAAATGAACCTTGCTTTCACTCAATCTGCATATCTGATCCATTTATGTTAAAATATAGCATCTTCCTTCATTTGTTATCATGAAAGTCAACACGGGCACCAGAGTTCCCAGCTCTTCTAAGGGTTCCCAAAGTTCTCTGCAAATAAAATCAATGGCAACAATCCCCAGAAGAAGGTGAAGTATTAATATAGCAAAATTTCTCTATCTACATTATTTGTGTTGAGTTGCAAGCTTTCCTCCCAGAAAATGCTAATAAATTTTGGATTCCATGAACTTGTCCTTCTATCCTGGGCCATGAGACCCTCTATACAAACGATGCATGGGAATCTAGTAGGCAAGGCAGTTTTCACAAGTGGTGTAGCACAGTGTTCTTTCCGATCTAAGGACCCTTCTGAAATATGTGGCATGTCTTCTGACCTGCTTCTCTTTTCCACCTTAAAATGACAGAGAATCACACCTTGAATTTATAAATCTCATGCTTTGGGTAGTGGGAGGAAGTGATTGCACTAAATGATGCTCTGGGATGAGGAACTTTAGAGATGATGCTTTGGCAATTTCCAAGTACTATAGTTGCAGAAAGAAAAATTTTCTACCCCCTATTAAAGTTCCCCAATCTACTTATAACAACCTTTTCTATATCCTATAATCCTTCATCTCATATACAGGGTAAAGTTTCCTGGATATAACATGTAAATGCAGTTCATAATTGACATCTAAATAAAATAGGATTTCTTTAATCATCTAAATTGCTTTAGTATTTCATTCAACAAAGATAAGCATTCTTCCACTAAGTGTTTCTGCAACTATATTTGTTGAATTCTAATACTTTACAGAGAAGTACAAGCTTGGTGACTCTATCCTTAAAGAAAAGAACACTGGACAGAGTTGAGCCCATGTCTGAAGTCTCAGCACTTGTCAGGCAGCAAGATCAGAAGTGAAGGTTAGCACTCAGCCCCAGCTGTGTGGGTTCCATCTCAACACAAACACAAGGAAAGGAAGGACAGAGTGTACCTGAAGGGTTTGTCTGCTCGCTGCTACTCTCCATTGAGGAAATATGTCCCGAGTTTTATTTTTTTTATTTATTTTTTGTGTTTGAAATTATTTAATCTTTATTCTATTATAAATCTATGCGACAAAACATACATACACATTTAAATAGTGTTTCTGAAACAGCTATCCTATACAATTATTAAAGAGTCCATGAATTTGAAAAAGAACAAGTCAGGTAGGTATACAGGAGGGTTTGGATGGAGAAGAGGGAAGGGAAGCATGATGTAATTATAATCTCAAAAAATAAAGGAAGTAGCTTAAAAAAATAAAAAGTACATTTAGCATATAATTTATGTAAACAATAGACACATTGAAACTTTACATTACATGAAAAATCTAAATAAGAAATGATCTCTTAATGATATGAATAGTTTTTTTGATTGAAAATAGTTGTTAATAAATGAGGCCGAGGTTGGCCTGCATTTTACTTTTTTTTTTCCCTGTAGATGCTAATACTGGAAAGCTTGATAATAGACATAAGATGATATCAGAGTTGCTTGATAACAGATATACGAAGTTGATATCAGAGTTGCTCTGTTACTATTTAGAGCCATTGCTTAGTGGATGCTTCTGGAACCAAATACAATTTAAGTGAACTCTGCATGAAATTAGTTAAACTGTTTCTCACATTCCTTTCTTTTCTTTTTTTATTAAGAATTTTTTTTTAATTTATTTTTATATACCAACCACAGACCTGCCTCAAATGAATGTACCAGGCTCTACTGACTCTCCAGGGCCTTACCTTGTTGGAGAAGGGAATCGGGGATGGGTTGGGGTGGGAAGGCTGGGGGTGGGAGGAGGGAAGAGAGGGGGATCTGTTGTGGGTATGTGTCCTGAGTTTTAATTCTAATAAGTCATTCATGCTTAGGAGTCATGCACTGTTAGATGTCAAAAGAGCAATTTTTGTCGACTAGGATGATTGGCACTGACACGGGAGTTTCCTTTTCTATTACTTCCTGCTTTTGCTTACCACACATCTGAATCCTAAACTGATAATTCTTATTTTCAGTGTTTTCCTGGTCTGTTTGATAAGGAATTTATACTTATTACATTGAAATTCTCTTATTGGATTAAAATCAAATGAACATTTCACAACTAATTATAAAATGTAAACTACATTGCTGGTGTTGTCTACAATCATATCCTGAATGTCCAGGGAAGTTCTGGTTATGTTTGTCACCAATATATTTGTGATGTGAGTGATATGAGTGGTTTCTTCTTTGCACACAGATATTTTCCTCTCTAGGAGCACTCCCTGTCTGCCTGAGATCTCACAGGCCTGAGGTCTCATGAGCTGGACACTGGGGAAAGGGGAAGACTCTGGATGTGTCGAATCCAGCCTAGCTCCAGACAGCATAATTCTCATGACAATAGGGAGGACTCACACAGGAAATCATTTATCTCCTCCATTATCTGTATGAAGATAATTTTTACTCTCAGAATTCATTGCCATTTTTGTATCAAATACAATGACGTATTTCTAGGTCACCTAGAAATAGATTTTCTTAATGTCTGGGAGCAATTTAAAATTATTTCCAAGACAATTAGAAAGTAAAGAATTTCAAATACAAATATTTAAAAAATTAGATATATTATACCTATTTGGGGGTTATTTAAGAATGTTCTTATTGATGTATAATTTTCTATTAAACAGTTATTAAAGTCAAACATAGGAAAGATTTTTAAAATGCAACATAATGGAAGATAATAGCATATCATAAGCAAATATTTTGATTCTTGTAAATATATTTTGTTTTTATTTGATTTCAAAAAATTTGATTTTTTTTGGCAATTTAGAGTCTTGTAATTTAGCTTTTCCATACGGGATTTTGAGACATTACCATGATATTAAATTACTAAGCAGCACAGGAGATCACCCTGCATGTCAGTTCCAGAGATAAACATAGAAAATAGTATAATTAATTGATTAATTATCCATATGAGTAGAGTATGTTCATTTCATTTAACACCTTAGGTACCAGAAGTCATTCTTAGTTTATTTGTGAGTCTTATTTTAAATATTTAAAGAGAAACAAAATTACTTTAGATCTTCAATAAAAACTAGTGATTGTGCACACCGAAGCTCTAAATTTTCTGAGCTTTGAAAGTCACAGCATAAGCCTTTTAAGATGTTAGTGTTCCAAGCACACTAAATATTGGAAGATTTGGCTGTATTTTGTTAAAAACCGTTGCTAAAATACTTTAAAACATGTTAGTTTATAATTTATATCACTTTTAGCCAAAGTTGTAAATGATATTTTAAATTTTCTTGGTATATATTGTTCATAAAGTTGAATCTGATTTTGAAGACATGTACTAGGAATTATCTTTTGTTCTTCTTGTTGTTAAGGCTGTGAAGTAAGTTTGATTTTTTTTTTTTTATTATTCACCTTTTCCCTGAAAGTAGATTGTACTTTGTGGCCTGTATGACCTCTTAGTCTGTGAAACCATCTGTCTTTCTGGAAAATTAATTATTGATTCAAATGTTGAACCAGACACTGTCTACATTTTCTCACTATAAAATAAAAACTATCACCTTTATTGTATTTCTGTTTTTACTTTACCATGATTTTAAATTTTTTTTTTATTTGAAAGTTATTTGATCTCTAGTGACCAAGTAAATCTCAGATGGCTTTCCAATGAACTAAGAATAATTTTCTTGGGATCCAGTGAGCTGTCTCTGTAGGTAAAAGTGCTTGCTACTCTGCCTGAAGACCAGAGTGCCATCCCAGGAACATACAAGTTAGAAGGAGGGAGCCAATGGCTGAAAGTTGTCCTTTGTCTTCCAAAAGTGCACCCTGGAACATGTACACACACACACACACACACACACACACACACACACACACACACGAGTAAACAAATATATGCAAAATATAAGGAATGGGCTGCTTGATAAAATCCATATTCTAGAGGATATTTGGTTGATGACAATTGAGTATATGATTTTCTGAATATTGGTATACAGTGCACTCTTTATGTTTTGACAGATACTTGTGTCTAATTATTAACTGAAGTGTTGTTGTGACTCAAATTAAAAGTAAATAAATTTAACATAGTAGAATTAATTTGACTCAGTTACTCTTCATTCAGCATGCAGGACACAGATTTTAAGGGACATGTGTATGTATATTTAGCAAAGTGAATGATGTCTAATAAGGAAGAATTGATCGTGTTCTAACAAAAGGAAAAGCCATCACTATGATCTGAATCTAGAAAGAAAACTAGGAAGATTCTAATTTTGCAAGTAACTTAATTTCACATTGCACATTTCCCTAAGTATCATCATGGACCAGGTAGGAAAACCAATATTTCATGTTAGAGAACTACTACTGTCATTAGTGGCTAGCAGCAATATGATTTTTATTACTTTCAGGTTAAATTGTGTCATATCATATATCGTTCATGTGAAAAGGTGCTCAACATTTTTAAGATATTACATTGTTTTAATTTTTGAGAATTTTATACTTGTAAATATTATCATATCTACTCCCTTCCCCCTCCAACTTTCCTCATGTCTTCTTTTCCCAAAGTTACCAGATCTTTGTTTTTTTTTTTCTTTTTTAAACTTTGATACTGCTAAGTCCAATTAATGCTGCTCATTTGTGCATGGGTGTGATGTCATCCACTAGATCATGGGAAACTAACTTATGGTCCCATATAGAAAAGAACTCCCTCCATCAACAACTATCCATTGACAATAACTCATCAGTGAGTTGTGTGTGTGTGTGTGTGTAGGCAACCGAGTGTATGGACTACGCTGTGTATATGGAGATGAAAGAATAGCCTGTAGGGGTCAGTTTTCTTCTTCTGTTAATGGATCTGGGGAATTGAACTGAGTGAGATGGCTCACTGGTAAACACCTTTACATACTGAGTCATCTCACTGGCTCATGCTCAACACTTAAGTTATATCTTTACCTTATGGGCTCACTGGTGTTTGTTTCCTGAGAAAATACAAGTATATTTTCCATAATATTGCAGATTATAAAGAGGCATAAACAGGACAGTACTAGAAGAAAATCTATGGTCATACCATAGTATATTCTGTAGCATATGATTCTTTAATAGGTAAGTTTGAGGAATAAGTCTTAAATTTGAAGTTAAATTATTTAAAACAGGCAGCTAAATTTAGTACATATGATAACTACAATAAAATATAAAAAGAACCAATTAAAAAATTAGGAAGTGTGAAACAGGACTTCTGGGGGAGAAGAAGAGACCTCAAAGTTTCAGGATAAATCATTTTGTTGGAAAGAATATTTGTGGCAAAACATCAGTGGAGAGAGATGTGAGTTTGGGAGAGGACTAAGTTCCAGGTCAGGGTAAAAGATGGACAGATAGAAATGGTCCATTGAAGCCGCGGTTCTCAACCTTCCTAATGCTGCGACCCTTTAGTAGAGTTGCTTATGTTGTGGTGACCCCAACCATAAAATTATTTTGTTGCTACTTCATAACTGTAATTTTTTAATGTTATGAATTGTAATGTAAATATTTTTGGTATAGAGGTTTGCCAAAGGGGTTGTGACCCACAGGTTGAGAACCACAGCCTCAGAGGAGGCATCAGTGGAGAATATGACAGAATAGAAAAGCTAGAGAAAGGTGAACAATTCTGGCCGGAAACAAATGTATAAATCCTAGCCACGGGAAGATAAAGTGACTGCAGGTGAATCATAAGATTCATGTTCTGCTGGGAGGCTCTTGGCAGCACAGAAGCAAAATCCAAACCGAGACTTCTAGTCTTTCCAGGCTAACGTTAACACAAAGAAAAACTGGCATACAAATTTATATGTGATTTCTTGTCATGTGACTGCATCTTGAACAGACTTTGTACTAACTATTCACATGTGTGTATACATCTGTACATATATGTATGCATAATATATATATATATATATATATAAAATAATGACAAATTTTCAAATTTCTGAATGAAGAATGTATATGTGTAATTTAATGGTATTGTATATTTTGCATGTATCTCATATTTTACTTGTCAAATTATCTGGAAAGGGTTTAACTATGTCTTAGTCTACTGAGGTTTCTATAACAAAATACAGACTAGGCTGTTTGTAAGCACTGAAAAGTTTTATATGGAAGACCTCAACAAAGGCTCTGACAAACTGTGCTGGTGAGGCTTTCTCTCCGCTTTAGAAGGACAGCTTGTTGCTGTGTTCTTTTGCAGGGAAAGGGAAAACCAGATCCCTTCAACCTGTTTTATAAAACACTCATCCCATTCAGGTCCTAGCAGGCTGTCACTCATTTCAAGCTGTCCTTACACTCACTGTGCATCCAAGGGTAGTCTTGAACCTTGCTCCTCCTGCCTCTGCCTACTTCCTCGGTGCTAGGATTGCAGACCTACCTCAGCACACCAGGTTTATATGGTGCTAGGAATTAAATGCAGGGCTCCCTGCCTGCACACTAGGCAAGCACTCCAGCATCTGAGACTCAGCACACCTACCCTCCCTACACATACTTTAGTACTACCATAGTGAGGATTAGGCTTAAAAATGAATTTGAAAAAGGCCATTGAGACCATAGCAGTCTGTTAGGGAAGGGGTGCAACTGTCCCCAGCAGTGTTCCATAAACCTCGTTATATAAGGAAAGTAATGAAAGCATCCAAAGGGTGATATGTACCTGCCAACTTCAAATAAATCAGCCACAAGAATTACTGAAGAAATACAAATATTGTATTTATTTTGACTTTTTCATGTTGGCTTTTGCTGTCAAACACAAGCCAGTGTTTCCTTTCCCAATTGCAGATGGTGTGGCACTCCGAATTTTTTATTAGACTGATAAAACATATTTAATGTTAAAAACTTGCATCTAAAGTTTTCAGCATGGATGTAAGTTGATTTAAGAAAGCTGCACTCACAGAATGGAAGATATTCCTTTAATTGTTAGCTATGATTACAGAAATAAGTGGAAAATTCTCAAGTCTGACTTTTTACATACATCTCTACATGGTAATTTCTCTTCTGCCAGTTTTGACTACAGACATTTTACTAAGTTTAATGACATTTTGAAATTTTCACCATTAGTATAAGTTATTATTAATGGTATTGTTATAGTTTTTAAGAGTGCAGAATTGGAAAGAAAACAAAGTCAGTGTTTTTTCCTGCTTTAAAAATGCTTGCTTACTTATCTCGAAGCTCTAAAAGAATGTAGTAAATAAACTTCAATTAATCACAATCATGCTGCCTCAGAGAAGGGCATCTTTTCTTGAATGAAGATAAAGTACTTTTATAAGGTCGAACATAGGCAAGGAGGGGATGCTTTCACTGAAGGGTGTGAGAGGAAAATAGTGTTGGCATCCTTGGAACAAGAGAGGTTGTTATATACTTTCAAATAGACTTTCTGTTTTCATTAATTTGGATCTAAAAGTGTGAAGGAAAGTCAGTCTCAAAGCTTTATTTATTTATGTTCACTAATACTTCACTCTGATTTCATTCCTGGTTCTGCAGGCATGTTATCCAAATTCACTAGTGTTGTTAAGGAGCACTCCGGGTTTACTTCGGGTTCACTCTGGGTTTAGTAGCTACCTCCTTTTTTATCTTTTTTATTGTAACCTCCCTTTTCTGTATACAGCTTTAACAGAGACTGGCCCACTGCAGAACTCCATTTTCTGCAGTGTATGGACATGCTCCCTTTTGTACTGAGCAAACATTCTGTATGCTTAGATGTTTTTACAGCTCCTTTAAACTTGCTCCTGACTATAA
This sequence comes from Peromyscus eremicus, assembly GCF_949786415.1. NCBI lineage: Eukaryota > Metazoa > Chordata > Mammalia > Rodentia > Cricetidae > Peromyscus > Peromyscus eremicus. The sequence continues at coordinate 4,715,894 of NC_081418.1, read as the reverse complement.
TGCTGTAAAGAAAACAAAGGGGCTGCTATTGTGAGTAAAACTCCCGTTTTCCTATAAGCTTCCATCAGTGGTTTGTGAACACATTACATGAAGCATGCTGATTGTCAGCTAGTTCCATACAACCACACCCTTGATGGTTTTTACCATGGTAGATATAACTCTCAAAGGATAATGGGAAATTGCTGGTAAAATAATACACTGTTTGGGTATTTGTGGGAAGACTGGATTTCCATCTATGTAAGAACATTCAGTATGTTTTCCTAACACAGGAATTTGCACAGGCAATATAATAAAAATGTTTTTTATCTATGCATCATAAATGGATGAAATATCATTAAATTCTTTTTACTGAACCCCTGAGAAATTTTGTGTTTGCTGCTCTCCTGAGGTATTGTTGACAAAAGAAATGCAGTATACATTTAGGAAATACAACTGAAGGGCTTGTATGTATGTTAGATGCTCATGAAGCTCTTACTTCCTGAGTGCAGTTTGATACCTAGCTACAAAAATTAGTGTTCTACAATCCAGAACTATGAAATGTTGCTGAATTCTGTTTATTTAAACTATTTTTGAAAGTATAATTTATTTGTTTAAAGAAAATTAATAAAGAGTGTTATCTCAGTGGCAAATAACCCAACAAAAATTATTTGTTCTAATATTGTTTAGTACCACTTTTACAGAAGTACTGGGCTCTTGTCCACAGACTTCACTTAATAAAGTAGACCTTAAAGCAGACTTATAGCTAATTTATTTTTTCACATTTTTATGGACAATGAATCACACATTTCATAAAAACTTTTAAAATAATATAATATTTTATTCATTCTTTGACACTGTCATGCAGCGTATCTTGGTCATATTCATTCCCTACTCTTCCCTTCAACACCTTCCAGATCCCCCCTTCCTCCCTATCCCCTTGACACTTCTCATCCTTTTTTTATATTTTCCAGTGAAAAATGTATTTTCAGTACCAATTGGTGTCAAACAGTCTTTTGACTAAGAGTCGGAGCTACAGAGAGGATAGCTGATTCATCCAGCAGCGCAGTAGGAATGAAAGGCTATCCTGAAGCAGATGGGCCTGGGCTGTATAACAAGCTAGAGGAGAAAATCGGACATAGCTAGTAAGCCATGTGCCTACTGGTCTCTGATTCAGTTTCTTGTCTTGGCTCCTGCATTTCAGGTGCTGCCTTAGCTTTCCATGATGATGGATGGTAATCTGTAAGAAGAAATAAAATCTTCTCTTTCACCTCCACCAACAAAAAAAGTTGGCCTAGAAGAGACTATCTCACAGCAAATGCCCTGATCCTCTATCTCTCACAATCTTTATGCATGTCCCCTGGGCTTCAGCTGTAGGGGTTGTGTTGTTGATGACCTAGTTGGGGTGGGCACCCCTTGGCTGCTGTTGAATAGATTCATTTATTGTATTAATGTCTTTCCCATTGTGAGTCTGCTTTCTTTTGTTGTGTATTTTGGTGACATTTTAGTTTTTAAAATACCTCTAATCTATCATTACATTTGTTAAGCAGATGCATTGTGTTTTTCTAGTGAATTTCATTTGTTGTCTTCCTTTGTGATGAGTTTAACATAAATTATTTGTTAATATATACTTGTTTTTTAATATAATATTTATGAATTTATTCCATTTAAAATCTATATTATATTGACTTGCACATCCATAATATTCTTTGCTTATCCTTCTTTTATTTGAATTTTTTAATCATTGAGTAGTATCAGTGGGTCAGTTGCTGATTAAAGGAAATATGCCTTTGATCCTCCTGTGCCTATCATATGATGGATATGGCATACCTCCAGGTAGCAGATATTTTCATTTTTATTTATTGATCTTAAATTTTAATATTAATCTATTTCCTAACATTTAACTGTCCTTGCATGCCTTGCCACAATGTCTGATTTAACATTAACAACATGAACAAACAACATGATTATATGATGTTTCATCTTTTGGAATGTACAACTTATATTTTATACAGTTTTGAAAATTACCTTTCTCAGATATAATGTAAGAAATTAAGCTACAGATATTCATTAAAGCATTCTATAGGCTATCACTAACACAAAAATTTATCTTTAGCTCTATGTATTTTTTTATTTAAATGTTATAAAATATTATATTTCGTATTTGTAGCCTGAAGAGTGTCTCCCACTCACATCCCCCAAGTAAACACATATTAATTATAACTGCATGCCCATGGTCAAGCCTTTGGCTAGCTACCTCTTATATCTTAAATTAGCCTATAATATTAATCTACGTATTACCACGTTCAGTGGCTTTACCTGTGTCCCATTACATGTTGCTCCTTGGGCGGCTCACTCATGTCTCCCCGCCTTCTTCCTGTTTCTCTCTTTGAATTTCCTGCCTGCCTCTAAGCTGCCTTGCCATAGACCAAATGGCTTTATTTATCAACCAATAAGAGTAACACATATTCACAGTGTACAGAAAGACATTCTGCCATCAACTGATGACCTAGCTTAAACTTTTTTTGTGAATGAATTTATAATTCATGCCTATGACAGTCTAAGTTCAAATGAATCAATTATTCTTGTTCAATGTGAGCACAAAGCAAAGCATGATAGACATTCCTGTTTGGAACCAGCTTCACAGACTATGAATCAAAATGAAAATAACTGGATCTAAAGCTCAGTGTCCTGATAGAGTCGGAGCCATGGATGTCCTGCAATCATGAACTCATGTCTTCACTTTTGCTCCTAAGTGAAAACTTAATTCCTCATGAAAATTTAATTCTACAAAATCCATTGAAATTTTCATTTCAATCATCTTTAAGAAAAAACAACTTACTTTTTCATCTCTTTTAAAAAAACAATTAAAAGGTCATTCTATATTGTTACTGTTCCTAAAGAACTTACTTTATTTTTTCTTAGAGGAGATTCATACATGAAATATTTTTGGTCTTCAAAGGGCTAAAAACTGTAGTGAAAGTTCACTTTTATAGTTACAGCCACACATTCATGCACTTATAATCTCTTTCTATGAAATCCATTAAATTCAGAAAGAATCATAATTTCTTTGTAAAAGATACAAAAACATCTGAACTATTTGGACTTTTTTAACACTCATATAGTCACATCATATAAAAATATGAACGTTATTGAAGGTGCTGATCATGGAAAAGTCTTGTCTTAATGTAAAAGAATACATTGTAACATATAGACTGAGGGAATAGTCAACAATACAAGAATGGCTTGGTCAGTTAATCTAGAAGAGACTATTCCAGGAACCTCCTGATCATTAGCTGTACGTTACTTTGGTTAATTTCATTGGACTGACACTACTAGTTTTTGCTTTCATGCAGATAGGAAGCTGAGGAAGAGGTAAATAGAAGAACTACCTGAAATCACCCAGCTGCAAAGCAATGAGTCAGTCATCTGATAGCCTACATGTTAATGACTCAAACTAACCTGGCGCTGTACTCTGGCTACTGGCAATGAAGAATGTTATGGTGCAATGAAATTAATTTCATTAAATTCTGATGATGACAAATCATAGAAGGTCATAGAATGTGGGAAGAGAATATGAAGCACTGCTTTTCTTTTTCTTTTAATTTAAAATAGACTCTTCTCTCATATAATACATCCTGAAATAGTTACCCCTCCCTTCACTCCTCCAAGCCCCCCCTACCACAGCTTACCTCTCTCCCAGATCCATTCTCCTTTCCACTTCCCTTCAGAAAAGAGCAGGCCTCCAAGAGACAAAAACCAAACAAGATAAAACAAGAAACAATAAGACAAGGCAAAAGCCATCACACCAAGGCTGGAGAAGGCAACCCAACAGGAAGAAAGGAGTCTGAAGAGCAGCCAAAACAGTCAGAAACATACCAGCTCCCACAGGAGTACCACAAAAACACTAGTTTAACAGTTATGACATGTGGAAAGGAACTGGAGCAGACACATTTCAGACCCCTTGCTTGCTGTTTCAGCCTCTGTGAGCTCACATGAGTCTTGCTTAGTTGATTGGCCGTTGGCCATATGGCCATATTCTCCAGGTATCCTCCACCTGCTCTGACTTCTACAGGCTTCCCCTACCCCCTCTTCTGCAGGGTTCCACAAACTTCGAGAGAAGGGACCTGATTAGGCCCTGCAATTTATTTATCTTTCTGCATAGTGTCTGATTGTGTGTGTCTGCACCTGCTCCCATCTGCTGCTAGAGGAAACATTTTTAATAACAACTGCAGAATGCCTTAGAAATCTTTTTTCTTTCTTTTTTTACTCCAGTCCTATTTGGTTCTATCATAGGTCTCTGGACTATATATATATTTTGTTCCAAGACTTGATTTGGGCCATTCTTCACTCTTGTGAATTCAGGTCATAATAAAATCCTCACTATATTATAATTCTAAGAAACTCTGCTTAAAAAAAATAAACAGTCATCATTAAACAAATGTAAGATTTTTTTTAAATTCTATTTTAGAAAAAATGATCATTGAGCATAAAAAGGTGTAAGCGTAGTTTTTATCCTCACCAAAGAAGCTTGTTTTCCCAATATATAAAGACCATTACAGAAAGCCACAACTAGTCAAAATGCAGAGAACTGGCTGTGGGTACTTAGCTCCAGCTGATATCTCTACAGCATAACTCTTAACACCTATGACTCAGTGAACATCATAGGTGAGATGAAGAAAGATCACAAGAGCTAGAGAACCAAGAAGTCTCTTCAAAGACTGTGTCTTCTATATATGACAGGGAAGCATAACCCATGTAATCTCAGCAACATGGCTGTCTAAACAAGACCTAAATGACAAACCCAGTGGACAGGCCAACATGGATGGGAGTGATCTCCTAGGGCCCTGCTCCTTGATGAAGAGCTTCAGGCAACTGAAAACTGAGAGAGGAAAGTGTAGTATTTACAAGAGATGACAATCCTAAGAGGTTATCCAATCTCAAGTGATCATCTCTAAAGAAAAATATATTAAAAGACACTAAACAGACTCATCAGATTGGAATTATATATTTATTCATATATTTATAAATATATATGTGTGCGTTGGTGTATATTGTGGTAATAATGAAAGAATAAGAGGCCAGGGATTTAAAAATGAGTGGGGGCCATGATGGAGGGGTTGGAGGGAGAAGAGAGAGGGAATAAATCTTCTAATTACATATTAATTACATATAAAGATAAACTAATTAAAATGCAATATTTATATGCAAAACTTTAAGAGAGCCCATTAATTATTTTTTCTTTGGCTTACAAAGAGCTATTAGACTGTCACAGACAATGGATTGAAAAAAATCCTGCTTCTCTCTGTCACCTGGCAATGTCAGGGTTACATTAGTGTTGTAATGACAGAACATTCTAGCTGTATTCTTACAGTAGAATGATTATGAGACAAAAGGGCAGATAAGTAGTATAAAATTTTCATCTCAATTCAGGAACAAAATTTTAAGTGTACTTTGTTACAACTAATTGTATCAGCACATTTGCATTATAATAACATACACACAATGGAAATAATCAAAACATGAAGACCATAGTTGTGCAGTAACCAACTTGTGTTAAATGTTTAGTAGGTTGGCTAAGTCTTCCCTTTGTTTTCTCCTACGGTCCTCATTACTGTCCCTGCTGTGCAAGGTATAGGGAACTTCAGTAAGATGCTCTGAACTCAATCATCCCTTTTTCCTCATCTCATAGCTGCTGCATAACACGTTTTCACTGCATCATTAGTCACTTACTGATATCTGTGGTATAGCTTGCTTTAAAATCATTGTATAAAGGAAAATCAAACTTGTGCCATACCTTTCTGCAGATAGGTACATTTGAGTCCTCATAGGACATATTATGAAAGAATTGGAACTATTTCAAAAATGAAATAGAGTATACATAGTTTCATTATAATGAGCGTTTTGTTTTATAACAAAGTCTATAAGACATGTAGTGGAATAGAAAATTTATTATGAAAATGGAATATATTATAAAATTTCCCTTAAGAGATCAAGAAAAGGGGTAATTACAGAAGCAAGGCAGGGAGAATATTCAAAATCATAAGGAGAAAGGAGAAATAATATCTGGTTGTACAGGTTGTACCTAGCGCCCTCTGCCCATCAGCACAGACCTTGGTGAGCATGTTGCCTAAAGTCCTTACACTTGAAACAAGGAAACAAAGTGTCTTGAGATCATGGACCATCTTGACAGGAAACCATTACTAACTCAAGTTTGATCAATGGCATCTTTGGATTTTATGCAAGAAAGAATAATCCACTATTTCCAAAAATAAAACTTTAAAAAATTATTTTAAACATTTTGTTTACCATCATGATTTGAAGATGAATGTCTTTTAATGGTTTGCACAAACTTATATTTTAACCACCAAAAAGAAGTTTTCTTTTGCAAGCCAAAATCTGTTCTCCTCTCTTGGAGATTCTGAGTTTTGTTACCCTTGTATGCCTTGGCCAAAGTGGTTTTTCATTTAGGAACAAGTAAGAAAATACTGATAAAATTATAATTTAAAAGACTTAATATGGAGAAAATATGAAATAAAAATTAAAAATACTGCTAAGTAAAAGTGCAAAACAGTAATAGTGAATAATCAAAAGAAGTCTTTAATTTACATACCTTTTAAACCACTAAAATGATAGACAGCAGAAGTATTTTTCTCCTTCAGCCCCCGCAAGGTGTGAGTGGTCTTAGCTGTGGTACCACATTGTGCCAATCCAGAACTAAAGGGCAAAGCAATGTAGCCATTCTGAATGGCATACATTTTGTGCAGACCACAAACCATGTTCTCTTTAAACATCAATATCAATAAAAATCATGAGGCTTCAACCCTAACAAAGAACATAAACAATTGAGGAAAACTGAGAGTGGGAGAGGTGGTCTTCCCAGAAAAGAGCACTTTAGGGATAATATATATCCATATATATATATATATATATATATATATATATATATATATATATATATATATGAGCTTAAAACAAAGAAAAAAATCAAAATACTTGGCATTCTGATTGGTACAAAAGAAGAATGTGTCAATAACAGTTCTGTAGCTGTGATAGGAACTATGGCCAGAAGTCCCTTATAAAAAGATGCTAGATTTAGGCTCACATCCAAGGGAAAGTCCTTGGTATTGAGGAAGGCATGATAGCAGACCCTGGAACAAGAAGCTGAGAAATTACAAACCTCAACCAGAAGCACAAAGCAGAGGGAATGAACTCAAAGTAGAATGGAGCGACGAACAAAGCTAGAGCAAGGCTCTACCTACTAAAAGTCTGATTCCCTCCCCAAACAGTGCCACCAACCAGGGACTGAGTATTCAAATATCTGAGCCTATGGGAATACTTATTCAAACTATCACAAAGCAATAAAGAAAATTAAGGGGAAATAGTTACAAACAAAATAAAAAATTGTTTAAGGTTTTAAAACAGGAAGGGACAGTAAGAAAGTCCTTGAGGAAGAAGTAGAAAAAAACTGGAGGGGTGAAAACTATGGTGTGGTAGTTTGTACATAATTGGCCCCCATAATCTTATAGGGAGTGACACTATTAAGAGATGTGGTTTTGCTAAAGTGAGTGTAACCTTGTTGGAGGAAGTGTGTCTCTGTGGGGCTGGCTTTGAGGTTTCCTATGCTCAAGGATACCGCCCAGTGTCTCAGTAGACTTCCTGTTGTCTACAAGAGGTAGAAATCTCAGTTACTCCAGCACCACATTTGCCTGCACACTGTCATGCTCCCCATCATGATGATTATAGACTAAACTTTAGAAACTGTAACCGAGCCACCAAAATTAAATGTTTTCTTTATAAAATTTTCAATGTTCATGGTATCTCTTCACAGCAATGAAAACTCTAAGACATCTGGGATCATAAAGCATTGTGGGGCTCTGAAGACCAGGCCCTCTACCCATTGGCTTCAGGAGGAATTGTGACCTCAATGAGCCTTGGACCTGTGTTCACAATGTGTTGTTTCCCATCCTTCAAAAATGCCCACAACAACTTACAAACACTGGTCTCATAAAAAGAAGCAGCTGATTTCCAACCTTGGTCATCTTTCAGTCTCATAGCTGAAAAAAATAGATTTCATATTACTGTTTTTTCCCATTATGTTCATAGTTTTCAGGCATTAAGGACACTTAATAAATATATCTTGAAATAACTTGTTAACTGTATTAAAAATGTATGTTGTGATAACCACATAAATAGCTTAAGCTTGATGTTCCTCTAGTTTGAAAGTTGCTGGACATTGACAGGGAATACATAGAAAAATCAATGCCAGTGTGCTATTCTCTTGTTGCACTTTATGCCACTGTTGGCTGTGTAACTTTGTGCAAGTCCCTTTATTTACCTCCAATATTTCAGAAAATTAGCTTAGGTCTACTACAAATAAGTTTTGAGAGGACTGAATGGGTTGATATTTGAGAATAGTTAGACTAGTCCCTGCTGTGACTAAAACTTCTAAATGTCCTTTTCCTTTATGAGATAACGACATCAAACTTTATTTACTCTACATATCTGTTCAAATTTGAACAGCATCCAACAAATCAGAGACCTTTTCCATATTTACATCACATCTGCCTAAGATAAAAATCATGAGATGGCTTGACCCCCCAAATTTTTGAGAAACTGGAAGGTATAGCATCTGTCTTCTCCATCTTTTGAACCAGGGTTTTGTAATTACCTGGGAAAACATCCCTAGTCTGAATCACTCACTTTCAACTAATGAACTGTTTCTGTGACATATCTCAGATCATGTGCATTCATATTCATTATATTGCAGTGGTATTTTTCCATGGGATGAAGAAAGGGAAAGTCGACCCCCACCTGACCCACCTACATTATGACTTTGATGAACATGACTAAGGATGCTTCTCGCATGGTTTTCTTTTGGGGCATTAGCTCCTATTTTTATTGTGAGCACTCATCTTTCTGCAATCACGTCGCTGTCACTAATTGTTCCCTCCAGTGACGCCTGGCTGCTGATGTTCTGAAGCAGTTTGTACTGATGTTATGTTGGTTCAAATTATACTTTCATTTGCCCTTGAAGCCTTTTGGCTGTCCATCTTGTGCTAGATTGCACTCCTCACCTCATCATGGAACAGCTGTCCTGGCATTCATTTTTCTATTTTTCATCTGTTTCACTAGCTGAAATATAAGAGCCCTGCTTCATTGCCAGTTCCTTAATAGTGTTCAGAATTATCACTATCAATTTTGATATTGATGTTATCTGATAATGGGTGGCAATGAATCTTGTCCTGCAGCTGTAAATGTCTCTAAATCTCTTGCCTTTAGAGCTCCTTGGGAGAACATCATATCATAAGCCTATCATGCAGGGTAAAGCTGGAAGCTTGTTGTGGAACAATGTTCAGGTTTCCTATCACAGAACCAAGTTGTGCTCACTTGACATGTCTGTGATAGCAAAACAGCAGAGCGGACTCTGTTTATAGTTTTGCTTGTGGTATAAAAGTATCACAAAACAGCTCAAACATCTGATTTTTGAATGTGTAGTCATTAGTTATTGAGTCTTTTTGAGAATGAAACAACAAGACATTTTAAGATATAACTTTATTTTTGGAAAAGTTCTCTTTGTAACATTCTAATACAGAATGGTATATGTCACACTATACGCAGTATAGCCTAATGTGGTTCACTTCTTATATTCTTTTTTAAAATGTGTTGTTCTTTCCTTTTAGTAGACTTGATCTAAGACAGCTTCTAAGCAATGGTCTCGTAAACGGAAATGTGATTAAAGTTGTTTGATACAATTGATTTGCAGCAACCGTATCAGTGGGTTTCAGTGTCTTCTAAATTTAATTATCTCTTGCAGGTTAATATGTTATTAGTTAAACATAGGCATAAGTATAGTTTCTCATTAACCTTTACATTTCTCAAAGCATGTACTCAGGAAACCACAGATGGGTGATGATAAGTACTTACTGTCACTTGTGTTAAATACACAGACACAGACACAGACATAGACACACACACACACACACAACACACACACACACACACACGAGAGAGAGAGAGAGAGAGAGAGAGAGAGAGAGAGAGAGAAAGAGACAGAGAGAGAGAGAGACAGACAGACAGATAGACAGACAGACAGAGCTGCTTATTTCTATGTATCATGTATAAAATATTAGAAAATTGTCCTAAAAGAATGCTTTGAACTAACAAGAAAATAAGATTTTCTTAGGTAAACTAATGACATGTTAATGTATAAGAGATAATCATTTTGAGAAGGTGTTGAAAAGCCACCTATATGATTGCTGGACATCAATTGTCTCTGTCACTTAAATCACATATCTACAGCACCATCACTTGGAAGCAGTCAACTCGAAAAAGAATAGAAAATATTTCGAACACAAATAGTTTAAGACGACTTTCTTGAATGTTCTATAGTTTGGTATCTCCACCATTTAGGCTGGTCTCTCCCCAGGTGCTGTGCATGTCTCTTCTCTGCCTGCTTGCTCGCTTCTCGATGCATCCATGTTTGGTTGTCCTTAGTGGGAGGTTCATTCCCGCTCATCTGAATTATCAGTCAGACCTGGGATAATTAGAAACCTGGCTAGCCTGCTTCAGAACATCTTCCTGAAAATCAAATTGGGCAAATGTGTAAAATTACACAGACAGGGATCAAATGCTACTAATATCTAGGTTCCATTATTAAAGCATGTGAGGTATAAATTAAACAACATGGCTATTTCAGCTCAATGAGAAAATAATTCTAATCATCTTCTCTTGGACTTGTGGATTTTCTAATCGTATACATAGTAAAATGCTGCAGTCTCTATGCTCAGAAGTATCTCCAGTTGTGAATTCTCATTGGTAGAAGTGGACTTAGACAGTGGGCATAGAATCAATTCAATTTATCAAAATCTTTGTGTTTAATTATAGACATCAAGCCCAGGAAATGAACATTCTACTTGTTTTTATTTATTTTTAATTTTTTTAAAAAATTGAAAATACATTCTTCTCTCATATAATACATCCCTACCACAGTTTCCTCTCCATACACTCCCCCAGACCCCCCACCTGCCATCTTACCAAGATCCACTCCCCCTCCTGTTTCCCCTCAGAAAGGAGCAGGCCTCTCAGAGACAACAATCAAACACGACAAAACAAGATACAATAAGACGAAGCAAAAGCCATCACACTAAGTCTGTACAAGACAACTGAAAAGGAAGAAAAGAGTCCCAAGGACAGGCAAAATGTTCAGAGGCACACCTTCTCCCATGGTTAGGAGTCTCACAAAAACACCAGGCTACCCACCATGACGTATATGCAGAGGACCTGGTGCAGATCCACGCAGGCCCCGTGATTGCTACATCAGTCTTTGTGAACCCCATTAGCCCTGCTTAGCTGCTATAATAGTTCATGTTCTTCTGGTGTCTTTGATGCCTCTTTCCTATCCCTCTTCTGTAGGATTCCCCAATATTCATGAGGAGGACCTGATGAAGACCTCCAATTTAGACCTCCAATTTAATAATTTACTATTAAGCCTCTAAATATCTTTCTGATGGTAATACAAATTAAAATACACTCAACATATGTGGTGATGTACTGTTTACCCCAATATATTGTGTACCCTCATAAACTTATCTAGGGATCAGAGGACAGAGTCAGCCATTAGATTAGATATAGGGGCCAGATAGTGGTGGCACACACCCTTAATCCTATCATTCACGAGGCAGAGATCTGTCTGGATCTCCGTGAGTTCAAGGCAACACTGGAAACAGCCAGGCAGTAGTGGCACATGACTTTAATCCCAGCATTTGAGATCTCATGTCTTTGCTACCAAGTATTTGGGAAGCACACATGCCTTTAATCCCAGCACTAGTTAACAATAGAGGTCTGGAGGTCTGTACAGACAGACAGGAAGTGATAGAGCTGGGCAGAAAGTGAAAGTGATGTAACTGGGTGGAGAGAGGAAGTAAGATGTCAGGACACAGAAAGGTATATAAGGTGTGAGTACACAGGAGGTAGCTCTCTTGAGGCTAAAGATTTCAGTCAGAGGATTTGTGGAGTTGGTGAGGTAATACCTTGTGGCTGTGGCTTGCTCTGTTTCTCTAATCTTTCAGCTTTAACCTCAATATCTGGCTCCGGGTTTTCTACTAATAAGACCATTTAGCAATTTGTGTTACAAACATACATATATTAACTTCCCTTAAAAATTTATTTCTATTTGCCAGCAATTCAAAGAACAAGAGATCTGTCAACTACTCAGAATTCAGTTATTTTCTTTTTTATTAGAAATTAACAATGGAGAATCATATCAGAAATTAGATTATATGATATAGAGAAAGAAAGGAATTTAAAACATTAGATCTCTGGGAAGCATGAGAGAAGCCAGAGAGAGAAGCAACTAGTTTTCCATGACATGCACTCTGCACACACAGCCATTTTCTGAGTACTGTGCACATGGCAAAGGGACAGCCTAGACAGATGGGTTAATAACACTACAGTAGTAGTGCCACTGAGCACCGAAGAACAAAGAGACTGTAAAGAGAAAACGTGAGAAGACCCAGGGGAAAGTTCCTAACGCCTAGACTGAAAGCTAATGTGGAAATCAAAACACAGAACACCAGAAGGAAAACCAGCTTTCTTTTGGCATTTCACTTTTAGTGCTGGGCATTTTCTGGAATCAGAGCCCTCGAGGTTTGTTGAGTGTTTAATATCGTAGCACACTGTTATGTTATTTTGTTAGTTAACTATGTTTTAAAATTGTCACTGTAGCTAAGTTGAGAATTAGTTTCAACCATGAGTGCTTTACCCCAATAACTAGGCAAGAAAGAGAAGAAGTTGATACCAGTTCAGTCATAACTTGCTTTCTGTTTTCTCTCACATAATCCCTTTTCCTGGTTCAGCCTTGTTCTACAACATACTGTTCCCCGATAATTATATTAAAAAGGCTCCTAGTAATAGGCAATATTGCATTTGAAAATTCAAAGCCTAACTTTGCATATAAAATGAAATAATCATGTTGTTTAGTTTATTCTTCAGCAAAACTGTAGATAAGTAATCTTATATAATGTAATATAAGATAAGCCACTTACAAGCTTATGTATAATATATAATAATATATAATGTAATATATACATAATGTAATAACATTGTATATATTATACCTTAAAAGAAATAGAGAATGGCTAAGCAATCCATGTAAGGTTCACAACTAGAAAGTATCAAACACAATAACTAAACATGGATGCTTCAAATCATTTCTATGGCAGTTATTTCACACATTGGTTTCACCATCCTGGTGGCAGAGATGTTGTCTCTAGCACTTATAGATCTTGTAACATTTTGATCAGTGCATATTTATTTAGAAAATAATTCAGTTATCTTGAAAAATAATATTCATTTCTATCATAGACAGAACAAAAGCTGTGTCTTTTCCTACATCTGTGAGAAGATGGATTTGGGCATATGCTTATAACCTTTCTCGATCTGTTTTTCCTGATGGAAATATAGAAACTAGGAAAAAACTTTCTTTTGTTTTAATTGAAAAAAAAATGTTTTTCATATAGTACCTGCCCAACAGAGTTTCCATTTCCTCAAGTCCTCCCAGATCCCTTATGTCCCCACCCACCCAACTTCACACCCTTTCTCTCTCTCTTTCTCACAGGCAAACAGTCAACAAACAAAAACAACCATAATAATAATTTTAAAAACAAGAGAGATACACACAAAAAGCACAAACTCCATAAAAACACAAAATTGGAAAGCATAATATGCTTTGAAGAGGCCAGTATTAAAAAAAAAATAGAAATTCCACAACGGAGCTATATTCTATAGAAAGTCTGTAAGAAAAAAGTTCATTACATATTAGCTATTGTCTACCTACTACTGGCATGGGACCTATACTTACGTAGAGTTAATATACCCAGTGTCTTTCCACTGGAGAAAACTAATCTTTCCTTGGCAACCAGATGGTCAGTTGGAGATAGCTTCTTGGTTGGGGATGGGAGCTCATGTCTATTTCCCCCACTCAGTGCTGTGACCCACGTCCGGCTTGAGCCTGTGCGGGACTGTGCCTGCTGCCACAGTTGCTGTGAGTTCATATGTGTGTTTTTCCTGTTGTGTCTTGAAGACACTGTTTTCTTCATGTTCCCCATCCCCTCTGGCTCTTACAGTCTTTCCACCTTCTCTTCCGCTTAGCTCCTTGAGCACTGAGGAGAAAGGTTTGATGAAGAAATCCCATCAAGAACTGAGTGTTAGGGCTGGAGAGATGGCTCAGCAGTTAAGAGCACTGGTTGCTCTTCCAGAGGACCTGGGTTCAATTCCCAGCACCCACATGGCAGCTCACAACTGTCTGTAACTCCAAGATCTGACACCCTCACACATACATACAAGCACACAAAACATGAATTCACACAAAATAAAGATAATGTTTTTTAAAAAAGGAAACATGTCATTAAAAATAAAGTACTGGGTATTCACGCAGGGTGGTGGTGGCACATGTCTTCGATCTCAGCATTCAAGAGGCAGAGGCAGGTGAATCTCTGAGTTTGAGGCCAGTCAGGTCTACAGAGTGAGTTCTAGGATACAAAGAAACCCTGTCTCAAAACAAAAAAATTGAATATTCCAAGGTCCCCTTCTCTCTATACCATGTCCAGTTATGTGTCTTTGTGTTAGCTCCCATCTACTGCTAGAAAAAACTTCTCTGATGATGACTGAGCAAGGCACTGATCTATGGGTATAGCAGAATGTCATTAGGAGTCATTCTGTTGCTGTGTTCACTTAACAGAACAATAGTATTTTAATTTTCCCTATGCTAATGACCTATCCAGTCTTAGTTTCTTGGCTACCTGAGCAATGTCAGGCATGGTAGAACAATTTCTAAAGCTCCATTAGGTTTGAATATCTTTAATGTCACCAGAATTAGTTCTGGATGTGTAGGGCAGTTCTCAGCAAGATAATCTGCTGTTGGAACAAAACCTCTGTATACTGTGTGTTGTTGTTAATTCTAGTTATTTTCTTTCTCCTTGAAAATTTGTAATTTATGGTTAACTGTAATATTATTGTCAATCTTTATAACAAAAGGACATCTGTACACATGAAAATAAACTTACTTTCCATGTAATATGCAAATATAATCTGGTAGTGCTTTTAGTCAATACTATTTTCAAAATGGAATATAATGTTTGCAGTTCTTTGTTATGATCTAAGTTTTAAGAACTTCATATTTTAAAAAAGAATTTGCCAATGATGATATTTTAGCTGCTTATATAGCAGTTTGCATTAAGTTGTTCTCTTCTTTGAGCACAAAATGACTATGCTCTAAGTGAAGTGTTTGTTAACCAATCTATATGACATCTATAGATATAAGTTCTTGAGTCTCTTCAAATTGTGTAGACCTTAAAGAATCTCTTGAAAACAGGGATTCAGAACCTGGTTGAGATGTGTTCAGAAACATCAGTGAGCCAGTGAGAAACAAAGATGTTCATTCTCTGAGCTTTAACTTACCATATTCAGACAAAAGTTTGTGGCAATAGTTTATGTAAAAAAGAAATGTTCATCCAGTAAAATAAGATGAAGAATGGCTGAGGATAAACTTAGAATTACTAACAATTAGGAGTGATGGATCTCACTGTACACTGCTTTAAAATCCTGAATAGAGATTAATTTTTTCAGAACATTTTTGAATGTTCTCTACAGGACAGCCACTGTAGCCCTTGTGGTTGTGTAGTTACTTTTCCTGTGATCTTGGTGACTGTCTGATAAGAAGGAACTTAGGAGAGAGAAAGTGACAGCTCATGATCTGAGAAGATGTGGTCCGTCACGATGAGGCAGGCATTGCCAATCACAGCTCACAGTGTCAGCAACCTGCAGCTGCTGTCTGTTCACTTCTACCTCTGTGGGACTGGAGCAGAAAGAGGTCAACCTGCCAGGTCATTATACTAAAGGCTCACCCCCTCCCCCACCGCCCCACTGGGGACCACCTCCTCCAGCTAGGGCTTACCTTCCAAAGGTTCCAGGACTTCCTCAAAGACTTAAACAGCTGGGTAAGATGCCAAGAGTTGAAACACATGAGCTTGTAAAGGACAACTCTCATTTAAGAGCCAAAAAAAAAAATATAGGATTTAAGTAAAAATCACTGCTACCATGGAGCTTACTCTTTAAACTCTATTCTCTGTGTTTTCTACTTTCTAGTCTACTTGACTATCTTTTGAGCAACATTAATTTTAAATCCTCAGTGGATCAGACTGTGCTCTCTCTCTCTCTGTCTTCATTGCATTAACCTCCCTCGTCACTCATTACATCCTGTCCTGCCAAGCCCCTTTAACCTAGCTACCTGATGGATCGCTTATCTCTTAGTTGCAGTTTATAACAAATTTCTCTGGGATGACACACGTGTGAAGACAACAGCAGGAGGATTACACCAATTCCTTTAAAGTTCAAAGAATGCAGAGCCATTGATTGTGTCAGCCTTTCCTATCATGATCATGTATTAAAGAAATATAAAACAACTTTCCAAAATGAACAATTTAATTTTTTTCTGCAATATAGGAATGGGCCCATATTTTCCAGTTCTGCCAAGATACTTTTATTTTATGTATTAATTGATTCTTTTCCTTTTTGTGATAATTGAAAGATTGTAACATTTATTGATTTAAGTGTAATAATCAAAATGAAAATGATAAGTATCTTTTATTAAATATAAAACACACCAAAAAGAATTAACTGCTTTCCAAAGTAGCTTGCCAGACTTTCCAGTTTCCATAATTCAACACAATAAATGTGATTTTTTAAAAAACTTTAGTGAAATGTAGTAAGATTGTCTAATATGGTAAGATCTCCACTGATTACACAAATAAGAATATGTGAGCAAATTCTTGTAGTCAAAAATAAAATCAAAGAAAATGCTATATGATTTTTAGATATTTCTCAATACACTATAAACAGTTTTTCAGGGGCTTTTCAAAAACTAAACTCACACAAAATATAAACATGCAACTGAGTAGTCATTACAAATAATTTACCTTCTCTTTTTTTTATTTTTGACAACAGTGTCATAAATTACCACTAAAAAACGAACTGCATAATTAATATACACCTTACTTCAGAAAACATAATCTTAAGGATAGACACAGGAATTGACATAATAGATGATTTATGAAAAATATAAAATGCACATTGGTTTATCCTCTTAAATTTCATATGTAATTTGCCTCTTGTCATGGATTGGATGGTGGTATTGATGATGGAAGAAACTAGATTTTTCTGTGCCATTTTATTCTGTTTATTAAAACTACATAATTACCATCAACTATCTATTCTATATGATGGTATGTCCATATTTTTCCTCACTTTTGCAAATACCTTATAAAATTAGCACCCATGCATATTATATGCATATTTATTAGCTATTTCACATGTAATACTGAAAATACCCCACAAATAGCCTTTGCCCCATCTCAAAATGTTCCAATTCTGTGTTTTACATGAACATGTGTAAACCTAGGAAATGTGTGTGGAATCAGGATTCAGCAAGTGCCGGCTTCTGTGCCACACTGCATCGGCCACTTCTCGTCCTCTGGGTCCAGGGGGTCTTTCTGTCAACTGCAGCCAGCCTTCCTGGCCGTGCTGAGAGGACGGGCGGGGGCAGGGGGAATGGAGAAGCTTTTGCATTTCTTCACACAGTGAATCAGGTACCAACCCCGGTGGGAGAATTCAGAGCAAGCTGAGTTGTTTCATCAGAGATAATGCTAGGACGGAACAAGAAAAGACTGCTGGCCGAGCAGAGTGGAAACGGAATCAAGCGGGAAGGATTACATCCCTGCACAAGAATTACCAAACACCCTACGCAGCTCTGCTCTCATCTGTACTCACAAGAAGTTGCTTTCCAGGTCTGAGGTATTTATCTAAAGCCTGGTATAAAATCCCTCTTCTGAAGTGTAGGAGCTACGCCCTTCAGGGGCGATGCTTAGAAGTGCTTCCCAGTTCTTCCTAAAATTATGCCTTGCTAAGATGTGCTGTATTTTCTAAATTTAGAAAACATAGAACTACTTTTCTCTTATATTTTGACCAATAATATTGTTACAAATCTTTAGCCTTTAGAGATAGACACAGACATGGGGTGCGAAGGAATAGAAGAGCCGTGTATTTTAGGTCGCAGGTGACCGAAACTTTAAGTAAGCATTTTAACGTCCACATTCTTCAAATTCGAGGATAAATGGGGATTATGTTTCTTTCCTCCCTGTCACCTGAAAGAAATTAGTTCAAAAAATTTGTCCTAAAAAATGACATTCCCGTGGATTGTGAAGAGCTTCATCTATCTTCAGGGAAATTCCACCATGGGCAAAGTCGTATTGTCCCAGTCATCCTGGGTGAGGCCGATCTGAGAGAACGCCAGGGCTGCTATGGGGGGGGGGGGGGGGGAGGGTCAGGGGCTGGGCATGTTGCACATGCCCTGAGCCTCTTCAAAGCAGGAAAAGTTAAATAAAAACATGAAGTACAGCAAGAGAAGAGAAAATAGATATTAAAAGAAGAAATGAGTAGTATAATATGAAAATGTAAGTAACATGCATGACACATAAAAGTACCAGCATATACCTGAATATAAAAAGATTAAAATAATCAACAACACTATAATGAATATTCAAATAAAAAAGATAGAATCAAGTAAAAATTGAGTATATGAAAATATAGAAGATACATTAAAGATTAAAGAGAAAAATATAACAAATAATGTGATAAATGATAGTGTAAAAAAAAGAAAATACTTAGCTGAGTATGGACGCAAACACTTTTTTTTTTTAAAGATTTATTTATTTATTATGTACACAGAAGAGGGCGCCAGATGGTTGTGAGCCACCATGTGGGTGCTGGGAATTGAACTCAGGACCTCTGGAAGAGCAGTCGGTGCTCTTAACCTCTGAGCCATCTCTCCAGCCCGGAAGCAAACACTTTTATTCCCATCAATCAGGAAACAGAGGACAGTGGGGTTTATGGGAAGTTTCAAAATAGCCAGGTTTACAAAGACCCTTTCTCAAAAATAATTAATAAATAATAAATAAATATAAATAAATACAATGTATTTTAAAATGTAAATAATAAAGGGGAGTTTATTTTTCCTAATACTCATTGATTATAAAAATTCATTGTCTTAAGAAAGGTCATCAGGAATAAAATCTAAGAATGCTAGTGTTAATAAGTAATTTTAGTTAGTATTAAGCTCTTTTTAAAATAATTGTTTTATTAAAAAATTCTTTCCTTTTACAATAACAACTCCTGTTTCCCCTCTCTCGCCTTCTCCTGCTCCCCCCCCCACACCTACCCCCATCCCACCACTATCCCTTCCTCATAGAGGGTAAGGCCTCCATTGGGTAGTAAGCACAGGCTGGCATACCAAATTGGGGCCAGACCTAGCCCCTCACCCCTGCATCAAGGCTGAGTAAGGTATGGCACCATAGGGAATGGGCTCTAAAATGTCAGTTCATGACCTTGGATAAGTCCTGGTCCCATTGCCAGGGGGCTCACAAACAGATCAAGCCATGCAGCTTTCACATACATTCAGAGGGTACAGTCCAGAGTCCATGAGCTCCTACTATCTTGGGTTAGCTCTCTCTGTGGTTTTCTCCATCATGATTCTGATTCCCTTTGCTCTTATAATCCTTCCTCCCTCTCTCTCATGTTCTTGGATAGGTAGGATCAACATAGTAAAAATTGCAATCTTACCAAAATCAATCTACAGATTCAATGCAATCTCCATCAAAATCCCAATGCAATTCTTCACAGACCTTGAAAAAACAATACTCATATAGAAAAACAAAAAACTC
This sequence comes from Peromyscus eremicus, assembly GCF_949786415.1. Classification (NCBI taxonomy): domain Eukaryota; kingdom Metazoa; phylum Chordata; class Mammalia; order Rodentia; family Cricetidae; genus Peromyscus; species Peromyscus eremicus. The sequence continues at coordinate 4,696,143 of NC_081418.1, read as the reverse complement.
AGTATAGCCAAAACAATCCTATACAATAAAAGAATTTCTGGAGGCATCACCATCCCTGACTTCAAGCTCTACTATAGAGCTATAATAATAAAAACAGCTTGGTATTGGTATTAAAAACAGACACATTGATCAATGGAATCAAATTGAAGACCCTGACAGTAATCCACACACCTATGAACACCTGATCTTTGACAAAGTATTAAGCTTTTTATAGACTTATTCATTTGTATTTTAAGTGTATGAAGGTCTTGTCTGTGTCCTTCTATGTGCCATGCACATTCAGTATCCTCAGAGGCCATAAGAAAGTGGCTGATCCTCTAGAACTTGACAGGGCTGTGAGCCTCCACATGACAATTGAACCCAGGTCCTCTGGAAGAGCAGCAGTGCTTTTTACTGCTGAACCATCTCTCCAGTCTAGAATTAATTTATATATAAGAAAAATTCAATTAATTTAAATCTAGTATACTTTAGAGTGCTGAAAATTCATATGCAAAGATGAGATAACTTCACAGTAAGAATCAGCTATTACCTATTGCTGCCTGGGGGATCAGCCTCCTGCAGAGTAGGGCTAAAAGAGAATCCGTGGAGTTGGTCCATACGATGACCTTTTTATCTTAGGGGGTTAGGGAAAAAACACACACTCTTTCTTGACGATTTCCTTCTTTATTCTTCTATAGTCTTCATTCTATGCTTTATAGTCTTTTTTCTTATCTCTATCCAGAAATGTCCCTTCCATCTCTCTTGATGTTTTCTTTATACTCTATCTTTATTCTTGATATTTTCTTTCTACTCTATTCTTGATGTTTTCCTTCTAACTTATTTTTAACTTTATCTTTATTCTTTCCCTTACAGCTTATATGCTCCAGCAAAATCTTTCAGGCAATATAAAAATTACAATGAGGTTACTTTCTGCTTTTCAAGTGAATGCTTACAATGAATACAAGCAAAAAATAGCGTGTTTTACATATCCCTTACATGATTAAACATTTTATGTATTACAGGTGAAAAACAAATTATCCCAAGAGCCATGTACATTCATACCCAAGCAACTTGTTATATATTAACAGAGTGTAAGCAAGCAAAATATTCTTTTACTGGCAGGCTGTACTTTGCAGTTGCAAAGAAAGGACCAATCACTTTATTACTTATCTTGAAAGGTAATCTTATAAGCAATCTTAAAGTAATCACATATCTAAACTTTTATATATGAAAAGGAATCAGCCAGGTCTACTTTAAACCTTTAGGTAGCATACCCACTCAGCAATAGTTTTTATATCAGAAGATTAAGGATAGAAATGGGTATAAGGAACTAATAATCACTTTTTGGTCATCAACCAATCCTAGCAAGAAAAGTGCAAAAGCTAGTAATAATTGGGCTGGTTTGTTTTTGTTCCCTGGCCTTAAAGAGTTCCTCAGTCACCTATATACCTTTCTAAACCTTTGGATGGTCTTCTTGGGTTTTTCACCTCAAAGCTATTTGACAAATACATCTTAGTCTAACTTTAAGTTATTTTCAAAGTTTTGTTTCAGCTATGATGCACTCAGAAACCTGTGAACACATCTCCTAATATTAAGCTAGCTGGGCTACTGAGACTCAATTCTTTTTGTTAGTCATTAACCTAAGCCACAGTCTATATGGCTCCTCAATAGAAACTCATGTGTTTTAGCTGTATAACACTTCACTGTTTATATTTTTAATCATCAAAACTAGTTAAACTAGCATTATTATTATCAATTTGACAGTACAGCTTAGGAAGAAATCATCTTCATAATAATCCACAGGTAAAAATGACCAGTAGAATAGGATATTTCCATGAAATAAACACACTAAGTTACAGGTAGTGGGGATCTCCCAACACCCATTCACACCATGCCAGATTCCAGAGAAAGATAGCAGCAGCAAACATGTGAAGGCACAGCAGAAGCAAGACATTCTGGAGTCTGTGGTCTTGGGGCCTTGCCTATCTGAAATTCACCCAGTAGGAATTCTCCTGGTGGGCTGACACCCTGAAATCAACTGCCATCTGCTGCTTCTCTGACATGGCCACTGGCAATTTCCAAAATGAAACAGAGAAGCAAAAATAATCAACAAAGGGAAAGTACATGAGCATGGTAATCACAGCTAGGCACGATGAATATATTCCTGTTATGCTAGCAGCAGGGTGTCTGAGACTAGAGAATTACCATGAGGCCAAGGTCAGACCAGACTATAACAAGAGTATTAGGCCAACTTGAGCTATATACCAAGATCAAACAAAAGTGGGTACAGGGGAGAACAAAACTGCTGGGGATGTCTTTTTGTATGCTGTGAATGTGTTGCTCTGATTGATTGATAAATAAAGCGCTGATTGGCCAGGAGCCAGGCAGGAAGTGTAGTATAGGTGGGATAGGCAGAGAGGAGAATTCTGGGAAGTAGAAGGCTGAGTCAGGAGCTGCTGCCTGCAAGATGTAAAGTACCAGTAAGCCACTAGCCATGTGGCAACTTATAGATTAATAGAAATGGGTTAATTAAGCTATAAGAACTAGATAGCAAGAAGCCTACCATTGCCATATGGTTTATAAGTAATATATGTCTCTGTGTGTTTGCTTGGGTCTGAGTGGCTGTGGGCCTGAGCAGGACTGGAGAAAACTCCAGCTATACAAAATAATGATTAAATAAAATGTGTCAATATTATATCCCTGTGGGTAGGTATCTTAGGGTTGCAATTGCTGCGATGAAACACCATGACCAAAATGCAAGTTGGAGAGGAAAGGGTTTATTTGGCTTATATTTCAGCATTGCTGTTCGTCACTGAAGGAAGTCAGGACAGGAACTCAAACAGCACAGGATCCTGGAGGCAGAAGCTGATGCAGAGACCATGGAGGGGTGCTGCTTACTGACTTACTCAGTCCACCTTCTTATAAACCCAGGACCAACAGTCCATGGATAGCAACACTCACCATGGCCTGGGTCCTCCCCCATTGATCACTAAATGAGAAAATGTTTTTTCTCAGCTGAGGCTCTTTCCTCTGATGTCTCTAGCCTGTGTCAAGTTGACACATGAAACCAGCCAGTACAATAGGAATGGTGGAAAAATTCCCAGCAAATATCTGTGTGGCTGTATTTTTCTTTGAATGTTAGAAACACACTTCCATAGCTAGCATGTTTCTCAGGCAACAAAACTCTTCCTGTGGCCTTACATGAGAGTGTGTGAAGGAGTCATGCTCCATGCTTGCTGTCCATAAATCTTTATATTTCAGCTCAGCTCCTGCTTTTCTGAGGCCTACTTGGCATTTCCTCAGTTCTATCCCCATATGGCACATTTCCCACAGTAAGATCCTAGACTATACCTGGTAAGGTAATGCTTCCTCATTAGACTGAGCCCTACTCACACAGTGAGCAATTATTATTTAATCAAAAAGATAAGTGAATGTGCAGATTTCTGCTGAGATCTCTTTTTTTATTTTCTCTGACAACCCCAAATCCCCCTTCTCTCCTCTTTTCTCTTCTACTGTGGTGGTTTGAATGAGAATACCCTGTAAGCTCAGTTGTTTGAATACTTTAACCCGAATTTGGATTTTGGATTAGGGTTTAGGAAATACGGATTTGCTATGGGATGTATGTTGCTGTTGGTGAACTTTGAGACTTCAAAGACTCCTAGTTCCTGCCATCATGCTTGACTGAAGGCACAACTCCCTGGTGTGATGTTGATGAACTCATTCCTTTGAAACAATAAGCACAAATAAAACATTTCCTACTATAAATTGCCTTGGTGATGTTTTCTAACAGCAATAGAAAAATGACCAGCACACCTACCCCTCCTCTTCCTCTTCTTTCACCTTTCACTTTCTCTCTTCCAAATGTGATCAGAACATTCCTTTGCCTCTTTCCACAACCCTGTCATTAGCTCTGTTAGAAGTGAAAGTTATATTTTTAGAACCATGGTAATAGGCAGTGTCAAATTCAGCTTTCTACCTTATATTCCACTATTTTTTTAACACATACGCACACACTCAGCAAACATACTCAGGAACTAATTCTCTCTCTCTCTCTCTCTCTCTCTCTCTCTCTCTCTCTCTCTCACACACACACACACACACACACACACACACACACCCACACACACCCATGCTCGCATGCACATATCTCATAAAGGTTTATACCAGAGAGAGAAGAGGTGGCTTTAAGACATTACAGCTGCATCTTGCTTAGAGAAAGTTGTTCTAAAAGTGAGATCTTAAAAAGTAACTTAGCATTTGGGGTTTTATCCCATATACCCACTGCTCTTCAGAGACGTAGGCATCATTGATTCATCTTAAGGAAATCTGTGTGTGGTTCTAGAGTATGCTCTGTTTTATTAATTTTTCCTTGGTGTGCAACTTAGCTCTTCATCATTTGATGATGGTGTCAATTGACTCTCAGACTTCATTTTGGAAAAATCTGTCTTAAATATTGCATTTACTTTAGTCTCCTCCTAAGGGCTAGTTTTATCTGTACATTCTTCTGCCGTTCTTGATCTGTGACCTTTTAGGAATGATACTGTTGTGTCTGCTCATTCACAGTAGATGGTGCTGTGATGGCTAGGCTTAGTCAAGGTGTGGGGATGGTTCCATATCCATAAGACTCTGAATTCTATTTAGTAGAGCTCTGATTGCAGACCTACCATTCAAGCATATGTTTACAATTGTAATAAGATGTTAATGAGGATTAAAAAAAATACCCTCCAACTTTGTCTTGGTTCACATGATCTTCAAAAACTATTTTAAAAGACTTATTTATCAACAAAGTATTATAACACCCTAGGAAACTCAAATGGTCAAAACCTTCAAATGAGCGTATGTTTGTGCAGATGGTATATTAAGCATGTGTGTAGACTCATCTAGACCCTGTAAAGTTTCCTTTTTTAAGCACATTTGCCTTCATGCCTGGTGAATGCTTTCTTTTTTCTGCTGTTCTTTGGTCTTTTGTTTGTTTTGTTTTGTTTTTTCCAGATGAATTTTCATCATTTTGTCGTGCCTGTCTTCAGACTCCTGGTCTCCTGCCTCAGCCTTCTGGAGGCTAGGACTGTAAGTGTGAGCCACCATACCTGCCTTTCTGGAATTTTTTGGATGGCATTTGCTCTAGGCCCTCCCAGAGTTGTGATTAAGGAAAAAGTTCCTCTCTTTCTGCACTGAAAGGATTCTTTCAAACCTGCTAAACCTGAACTACCCTCAAAAGTAATTTCTATAATTTTCCATATTTTATTGGAAATATTTAAATTACATGTTTACTGTCATCATTAATATGGATACACTAACCTGTGAGTGATATTTGTATATTCAGGCATTGTGCTCTAAGATTGTATATTTACTTAAAATCCCAATATACCATAAGAAGAAACAATTTCACCAATAATTTCACAGAAAGAGACATTTACAGTGAATGGAAAATTTAGTAAGATGTTTAAAAGTTGGATTATTGAGTTAATTATACATTCATATGCAGTTTAAGAATATGTAGAAACACTGTTCACTTTAAGAAAATTTTCTCAATTTGAAAATAAAAATGTAGTATAATACAGAAGACAGGTAATTGATGCAATCCAACGATATTGTTTCCCAATTATACTTTGACTCATTCCTGTGTATTTCTCTGTGTTGATCTCAGCACTGATTAATTACTTAAGCAGGTTTCTTGTCTGCTACCATGATCCAAAACATTCACCTATCTTGCATTATGACCCGTACCTGCCTGTCCTCTCTAACCCTGACTCCAGCCTCTGGTGGTCCAGTAACTGACTTAACTGTTCTCTTTATCTCAGATTTTGACAGTCCAAAAGTGTTACATAAATGGAGTCATATACCCTGTATTATTTTGGAATTGGCTTTTTTTCACTCATTTTAAATCCCTAGTACTTCATGATGACTATGCATATTGTTACTTTGCTGAATCATTTCCCTGGCATGTGGACTCATCAACTAGAGCTATTTGTCTACAGTAACCTAGGCTGCTTGGTGTCATTGAAGGAACAGACACAAGGATCAGTGGTGTGAATATAAATTATTAACCTTCTGGAATAATTGTCTAAGAATATAAGTGCCAAGTTGTAGGGCAAATACATATCTGGTTTAATAAACTGCCAAGCTATTCCAGTATCTATCATTTTAAACCAGTTTAACTGTGTAGAATTGATTGTTTCTCCACAGCCTGTCTATCATCTGGTGTGCTCATCATTTTTCACTTCAGCCATTCTGATAAGTATTTTGTATCCCATTATAGTCTAAGTTTGTATGTCATTGGCATCTAATGATGGTAAACATATTTTTATATGCTTATTGCAATCATATATCCTTTTGGTGAGAGTTATGTTAATTACTTTTGTGCACTTTCTTAGAATGTATTCCCTGCTGACTTGACTTAAGAGTTCTTTATTAGTCTTTTGAGAGTTCTTGCCTAGTCCTCTGTGAGGTATATGGTTTGCAAATGGCTACTATAATCTCTAGCTCCCCTTTCTTCCCTTCTCATATGGGTTTATACAGAGCAAGAGTTCTGCTTTGTTTATTGAGATAGTGTCTCATGTATTCCATGCTGTTTTTTGAACTCAGGATGTAACAGAAAATGGCCTTGAAATTCCGATCCTCCTGCCTCCACCTACAGAGTGCTGAGATTACAGACTTGTGCCATCATTCCTGATTTATGCCATGAGGTGGGTAGAAGCCAAGCTTCCTGCCTGTTAGGTAAGCACTTAACCAACAGCTACATCCCCAGCCCCAAAGTTCTTCATTTTTATGGCATGATTCACTCTGATGTCATATTTTATAAGATGAACTTTAGAACAGCAATTGCTTAGGCATGTGCAATTGCTTCTACATCATTTGTTAAAAAGGTATCCCATTAATTGCTTCTGTAACATTGTCAAAAATCAGTTGAATATACTTGTGAGGGTCTAATTTGTTTTCTGTTTTGTTAATTTGTGTGTCTATGGGTCTTAAAAATGATACTCAGCAGCCTTGCAGAATGGTTTATTCTAGTTATAACTTTTAATGTACTATTCTGTCCAGTACACACATGTGTGCACACACACACATAGGAACACATATGTCAAGGCATACACACACTCATACTCACACAGGCACTTGTACACACACACACACACACACACACACACACACACATACTGCTAATTGGATGAACATTGGCATCAACTGTGTCTATGCATTTGTCAATTTCTCTTTGAGATTCTGTCAGCCTCTATTAGTGCATTTTGAGACCCTTGACTGATGAAAACAGTTAGGATCTTTGTTTCCTTTGGACAGAATGATCCTTCTCTTGGTCTGAAGGCAGTCATTTTCTCTGTGCTAAGGCCTGTGCTGTTGGATATTAACAAGCCACTCCTGCTTTTCTAGTTTTCAAAGTCCATATCCTCTAACACATTTCCCTTTGCCTTTTGCGCTCCTTAACTTGCAGCCTTGCCTCAGAAGCAGAATGCGTTGTTTATGTGCATTCACTGCCAATCCTGGCTTGTGGAATTTTGTATTTATATTTAACATAACTGTTGACAAGCTCACAGTATTTATTTTCTGTTCAGTTCTTATTTATTTCTTTTCTTTGCAGATATTCCTTCCTCTGATTTTCCTTTCCTGCCTTACTCTGGAAATTCGAACAATTTAAAAAATTTTCTTTCAATTTCCTCAAAGCGTTTTTAATTTATTTTGACTTGAAGAAAGTGTATTAGCTGATCTTTAAGGATAAGCAATATAATAATAAATTATTTTGGTTTCCTTTAATCTGGAAATGTTTATATTTTCTTTTTCCTGCTTTCATGGAAAAAAAATGGTTTAATTGGGTGTGAAGTTAATGATTGGCCGATATTTTTATTTACTATTTGAAAAAGTAATCATTTGCTTTGGGTTTCCATGGGTTAAGGGAATAAACGCACTATCATTTAAATTGACTTCTATCAGGCAGCTATAAGTTTTATCTGAAGTGTGTGTGCGTGCATGCGTGCGTGTATGTGTGTGCGCGCGCGCACGCGCGCGTGCATGCGCACACATGCATGTATGTTCTTTGTCTCTAGCATTAGATAACTGAATTATGGTTTATGGGCTAGAATATCATTGTTTTCCCTGTTTGAATTTCCTTAGCTTCTTGAATCTGTAGAACTCTGTTTTTTTTTCCCTTATTTGGAGAGTTCTGGTCAAGTTTTCAGCCACTATTTCTTTATCCCTGCACTCTCCCCTCTCCTGTGGGAATGGCAAGCTATTTGTAATTGTCCCACAAATCCTGAGACTTTTCCTCACAGTGTCTTTTCTTTCTACTGTTCAGCTGACAAGCTCTTTTATTGTGTCTGTTCCCCAGCTTTATCCTTTTGCCTCCATTCAACTATTATGGGAAATTTTTATATTTATGTTATTTTTTTTTTAGTTCAGTACATTTTCCTGGTTCTTTCGTGAAAGTCTTTGTTAATACGCATTTTCTGACTCTTTAATTTGTTTGAAATTTATATGTAATTTGCCACGAAGTGTTTTGTGATGCTCATCAGAGAAGATGTGACGCTCTACTTCTCTGTACTGTGGATGGTTTGCGATTGAATCATGGATACAGATTAGCTGACTTGGAATCTTTTATTGTAGCCTGAAGTCACTTTGTTAGGTCTTCTACAACTATCTAAAGGTATGTCTCTAGGCTGTGGTTACCACTTTAGATAACTGTGAAGTTGAAATGGTTTATTTAATTAGTGGGGCCCTCATTCATTCTTGTAGTTTCTGCAGAGCACATCCAGACAGGATTCCCCAGGGCTTCAGTTGTCTCTCAGTGAACCAGGAGGTGGGGCAGGCTCCCAACACTGGAAATTTCTCCTCATCTCCAAGTCTTGATCTGAGGACTCTGGTGACTAAGAAATTTCTGAGACAGAGTAGTGTTCTGTGACTAGACTTCTTTCTCCATTTCAGATTATCTATCTATAAGACTTTTGATCTGGTCCTTAGTAACTTTCCAGATGCATGTATGTATCTCAGTGCTAGAAGTATAACACTGTTGCTTCTCTAGACATAGACTTTGTGGTGTTGGTGTTGTCACCTACTACAAGGTTTAGAATGCTTTGCAGAAAAAGAAGGTTTGAATGATGAGTTAATGAAAATTTAATCATTAAAGGGTACATTTATTTGTAAACAATAAACAATAGCTTATGTAATCAAATGCACAATGTGCTTGTGTGTGTGTATGTGTGCACAGATTTGTGGCTGTGTATTTGTGTATGAGTATGTGAGTGTGTGTGTGTATGTGTGTGTGTCTATGTATGTGTGTATGTGTGTGTTTGGATTAATGTTAGATGAGAGGAAAAGTGAAGGATAGTTACTGTTGTAGGTATAAAAGAGGTTTCTTTTATAAATTTATTTCATGCAGTGGCTGAGGGGATCAAATTAATAATTTCAAAAACATATTATCTACTGATTTCAAATACATTTTTGAAGGCTAACCTGTTGTCATATAAAACATGATCATGAACAAAAAACATAGACTAAACATGAAAAAGATAGGCAGATGAGAGATCTAGCTTAATAATTTGATTTGTATTAGATGGTTTATAAACATTTTCATGCACAACTTCATACCATACTTAAAGAGATCAAAAACATGTTGGAGATAAGAAAGTTGCAAGAATTTATTTTTATTGGTTATAAAAAAATCAAAGAGAAGGCTGTCAAATATCTCTAAGCCATTAAGTAGCAAGAGTCAGAGTCAGGTATGTTCTTAGATTTTTATAGGAGGCCAATAGGATCACATTCCCTAGAACTAGAAACTAAAAGACATGACTTAATAACTGTTATGGATTCTTTTTTTTTTTTTTTTTTGGTTTTTCGAGACAGGGTTTCTCTGTGTAGCTTTGCGCCTTTCCTGGAACTCACTTGGTAGCCCAGGCTGGCCTCGAACTCACAGAGATCCGCCTGGCTCTGCCTCCCGAGTGCTGGGATTAAAGGCGTGCGCCACCACCGCCCGGCTATGGATTCTTTTTAACTCCTCTTAATTTTTACATTTAAATATCCTGACAATACACCAAAATTCTGAGTGCTTTCTTGACTGCATTTAAATCAAAATTCAAAAAAGTAAAGTAGGGGCAGTCTTCAGAGATAATATTCAATGATACAATTTATTTTTATTGTTTGATTTGTAATTTTTCATGGTATGAGTTCTTTCTTTGATGAACAAATTCCTTTATGACAACTAACATGATTTCAGTTAGCACTGAAATGCTCATTCTGAGCTAGCAGTCACCAACTGTCGGCAATGCAAAAGGGCCTGGTGCCCCAAACAGAGATTTGCCTGCCAGAACTTTGAAGATAAATATGTCTCCCAGCATGCACTGTCAACAAGCCTGGTAAGAAGGTCCTGGACCCTTCTTTAGCTATGGGTGGGCTTCTAAGTCCTCTGTGTTATTCTTTACTAATCTGAAGAAATCACAGCTTCTGGGTATCTGTGCTGTTTGAATAACTCAACAAGCTACACAAGACAATATACAAGTGAGTGAAGTTACCCTAGCATTTATTTTACATAATTTACATAATTATCCCAGATTTTAACAATTATAAATATTGTTACACACTTATGCATGGGAATATCTTTTTGTTTTCTTTAGGTGTAATTGAAATTCAGTCACTTCATCTGCTCTTCTCTTGTCCAGAATAGAACCCAGAGCCAAGTATGTTCTAGGCAATCACTCTACTACTGAGCCCCACTGCCAGTCCAAGAGTAATCATCCTAAGAGCACGAGTGTCTTGAAAACCTGACACAGATGTAACAATCATTTACCTCTGCATGCAGTCATGCCATTCATTTTAACGTATTTTCACTACATTGACTCAGTGTAATTTGTTCATTCCAGGACTGAAAGCCTAATTGTATTATTTTCCTTTTCATTGCAATTCCAGGACTGGAGTAGAATTCTGTAGCTTCAGAACATTTTTATGGGAATTTGTTCTATAAAACTAGTGCTTGTTTTATTTTCTCCCCATGAACAGTCAATACAACATGAAAGGCTCTGAGAATTGAGGAGTTGCAAAGATCAGCATGCCTGTTTGAAAAGTAACCAGCACTCTGAATATAAAACCTGTTGGATTCATTATATTTCAAAATACTTTACTGTTTTCTTTGTTATATTTATAAATTTACTTATTTTATATTGTGACCTAAATTTTCCTCCCCATTCTCTTCCCATCCTCTCCCCATCTCCTTCCCCGCCCTCCATCCACTCCTCTTAGATTTCCGTTTAGGAAAGGGCAGGTCTGCCATGTGTATCAACAAAAACATGGCAAATATGATCCAATTTTGAAATTCAGCATTTTATATACAGGATTTAGAAAATGTTAATTAGTCTACTAATATATCTTTCCTAATAAAATCTAAGTCTTGAAATCACATCTTATGATGTTTGTACATATGTCATTTGGTCTTATCAGTATAGTTAAATTTTTCACTAAGATCAAGAAGAATTAATAATCATGAGTTTTGATACATCTAACCATTTTTTAATATACACACTTTGATAGATAGATGATGTATAGACATATATACATACATATGACAATAGACAAGCAGATGGATAGTTAGATGCATACATACCTGATGCTTACACAGATGGATAGATGGGTAGATACTTGGATTGTGAAGCACCAAGGGTCATGGATATGTCAAACACTGTGTGACAGAACGTGGCTTTCTGGCTTGCTTCTAGTTAAAGAACTACCTCAAGCCTCATCAAAGCACTGGTGCTGCTAAGTGTTTTTGTCTGGGATTCTAACTCTGCTCATAGTAAAATTAAAATTGTTCCTTTAAAGGTAAGGCCAACTTAAAATGTGTACCTCAAGCATCATTTCAGTGTAAAAGAACCTCATCCAAAAAATAGTGGATTAAGATCCACATGGACCAGCAGAGAAAATCCTCACAGTAGCATTTTCTAGCTTCTTCTCTTGTTATTGTTACTGTCCCTTTCTCCTGGGACATGATCCTTGTCTCTTAGGATGCAGTTTTCCTTTTTGAGGAGGTAGTTCCTCACAGGGTACACATCAGGATGCAAAAGGAAAGATGAGTAGAAGCACTGAGCATCCAAAATGCTCATCCTGGCACACTGCAGAGCTTGCTTTCCTAGATTCATCCAAAACACCAAAAAGGGACTTTTTTGTTACATAATGACAAAACCTTATTTCCAATTCTAGACACTGGGCTTCTAAGTTAGAGACTGTGTGTGTGTGTGTGTGTGTGTGTGTGTGTGTGTGTGTGTGTGTGTGTGTGTTCTCTTTTGGAATTTCAACCCTTTCCATGCTCCCCCTCCTTTTCAAATCCATGGTTCTCTCTCTCTCTCTCTCTCTCTCTCTCTCTCTCTCTCTCTCTCTCTCTCTCTCTCTCTTTCTCTCTCTCTCTGAAGACATTATCCTGCAGCAGATGTCCCAGTTCTTGGCCCTTATATCGTGTATATGTGTACACTTATAAAGTGGCAGATAAAGTGGCAATTTCACAGAGTCTATCTGATTGTCAAAAGGGATTTATTCTGGGTTAACTCACAATATATATAAAGGTCGCAGGGTCTAGGAGGGGTGGGGCACGGTCCAACGCAGTTCTCTGGAGAACTCTGCCTTGGTCCGCAGTACCAGCATCCAGCATCCAAGACCATGAGGTAGCCAAGAGAGCGAGCACATATGCTTTCCAGGTCGTAGGGAGTCCCTCCTCGGCCATGCCCTGGGGTAGGGGTGGGAAGGCAGGTATCTAGCAGTTACCTGCTACCTACTAGGGGCAGTGCTTCAGGGTAAAGCACAGACAACCACCCCTACTACACACTTATGCATGGGAAGATCTTTTTTTGGTTTGTAGGTAGAACTGAAGTGTGTGTGTGTGTGTGTGTGTGTGTGTGTGTGTGTGTGTGTGTGTTTGATTCATTTAGTGTTGCACATATGTATACGTATTTAGGGATTACCACATGGGATTTGATGACCTATCAGAGTACTACTCCCTGTAGCTCACGAATTCTGCCTCTCTCAACCACCATTCCATTTGCTTCTCTTCACTGGGGGTAGAGCCTTGTGAGAGTTCCCCACACTTATTAAAATGTTTACTAATGTTGTCATTTAATAGGTCTCTTTAGGCAGCCATGTTGTTGAGATTTTATAGGTGCATCTGCCCTGCCATATACTGAAGACATTATCCTGCAGCAGATGTCCCAGTTCTTGGCCGTTACAGTCCTTCTGCCTCTTCTGTGATGTCCCCTCAACCTCCAGTGTAGGGCTGTGTTATAGATGTATAAGTGGGAACTGGATGCCCCACAGTTAGTTTTATTCTTTACATTTTGATCAATTGTGTCTTTCAAAGAGATCTCCATATGGATTTTTGAGGTAGGATTCCTCTGAACATAAACATGTCAGTTGTAGATACCATCTGCTGCATAAGGTTCTCATAGACCTAAGATTAATGATTACTAATGATAGTTCTGCTGAATATTGTTTCTCCAAACCCTGCCATTCATTATTTTGTACCAAGTTTAGTTCCTCAGGAATAATAGGCTCCATGTATGAGCAGGGATGTGCATTAGCAGTCTGGATATCTACTATTGTATCCTTGTTACAGATTTTTGAACTTTCAGGGATTTGGGGCTGGATGACCCCTAAGAGACCTTCCTACCAGCCTGTGATGTGAATCCAGTAATGTTTACAAAGATGTTTTTGGAAGTCTAAGTCCACAGAATACTTGCAGTGATTTCTGCTTGACTGACCACTATATCCAAAATTGTCACTCAGTTAGGATTTCCCCAAATGAAGCAACGCTGTTTGTGCATACTTCAAGTCATCCATGCTTAACACTGCATAACTGGCACTCTGAGCTCTGGGAAGAGTTTATGAAAATCCAAAGATTTATTTTTAGTAGTCCTACAAGCTTGAAGGGTTGCTAAATGTGTTCCCACTAAAAAGATAGTAATGCTTCATGTATTCTCCAGCACTGGGTACATTCTTTCCAACTTTAATTTATATATTTCTTTATCATATAGCCTCAAGTACTACAGGGAAAGTAGGCAATGTGCTTGCCGAGAGGACTGTATTTCAAGATAAACGAAACAACTAATTACTATGGTTATGATTTGCATATAGATTAGTATGTGCTGTGTGCCCTGTGACCATACAAGTTTGACTCACTGAGACCAGTAAAAGGGTTAACATTTTTAATCACTTACCTCAGTGCATAGTACTTTAAAATACTGGATCAACAGGCAAAAGATTTAAGGTACATGTCAATTCTTAATTGCTTCTGCTCATGTGAATTCCTCACAGCACAGACTGATCTGTTTCCTTAAAAAGTGTCCATCTTTCACATTGAAGTGCTTTTAAAGATTGGAAATATTCCATGAATTATAATAATTTGTACATTTTCACAATACCGAAGCTTAATTTGATGTTTTAATCATTTTAATTTAAAAAATCTGTTTTGACTTCAACTGGTATATTAGACACAGTAATCCATCTGTAATGATTATGGAACTATGCTTTAAAAGTTGTTCAGATTATCCTTTTACTTTCATAGATAAAACATTAAGCAAAAATTATTTAATTTTTCCTAAAAGGCTAATTTTCAGTGAAGAAGTCTCTTCATATAATGGCAAAAATCTAAATCACTGTGGTTATTCTTATCCTGTCCTGTATTCTGGCAATCAAACTGCAAGTAATTACAATTTCAGAATGCCTCTAAACTTTAGATAAACTTAATAGACATATACAATACAAGTCAGACACATTATTAATATTTCAATAGACTATGCACAGCTACTTTAATTTATTGTTAATTCTAAAAACTCCAGTATCTTAAAATAAAGGTATGTACACATATAGGGACAATTACTAATACTAACTATATGCATTCCAATAATTTAGCCAAAGTTCTTATATTGGAGTATATTATTTTTTATTCTATGTAGATTTTCTTGGTTTTAGAGTCAAATCTAACATTATTTATTTTCATATTTATAATTTCAAACTTATAGTTTAATTTTGAATATTGTGTTACTTTAGGTATATATTATTTTATGTATATTCCCTGGGAAGACAACTAATACAGCTGTACTTCATTAAATACAATTAACTAATATTCCATAAATTTTTAATGAGCAATTTAAACTTGATCTGTACACTGTTAATTGTAGTTGAAGTTTTCCTGTGTCCACACGGCTCCTGAATCCTTGAGTTTGCACAGCTGCTCAGACCCAAATAAACACAAACAGTCTAATATTATTTAAAACTGCTCAACCATTAGGTCAGGCCTACCACTAACTAGCTCTTACACTTAAACTCAGCTCATTTCTGTTAATCTATATGTTGCCACATATTCCATGGCTTTACCTGTTGCCATTACATGCTGCTCCCTGGATGGCTGGCTGGTGTCTCCTGATTCAGCCTTCCTCTTCCCACAATTCTCTACTCTGTTTGTCCTGCCTATATTTCCTGTCTGGCTACTGGCCAATCAGCATTTTAATTATACAGAGCAATATCCACAGCTTCTGTCCAATTATTAGGCTAAGGGTCATAGGCTTTCCATATCTCCAATATTCTTGAAGTGTATATTTTAAACAGTGAAATATAGTATTATCACTCTGTAACATACAAAAATATTCCAAATTGAAGACAGGTGATTTGACTTTTTTATGAACTCAGAGTTGAGGTAAATGACTCTTCAGTCTCTATCCTAGAGGCCCCTATACAATCATCTTACTGTCAATCCCTCTTGTTTTCTTCAGTCTATCTTCTCAATATTTAAGTCTTTGCCCCTCAGAAATGCAAAAGGTGATGTATTCCAACTGTTCCCTCTTTTTCTTTTTCCCTGTTTTCATACTCATAATTAAAATAAAACTGTAAGAAAAAAGAAGGATTGATGATGATCACCTGGGCAGAGATATAATTGCTGTTTTCTCTCAGCAATTTTATTCTTTTATAGTATTAAATGTATTAAATCTTATGTGACAGAATATGTTAGAAAGATAAATAAATTCAGTGTTTACTTTGGGATTTATGTAACAGAGAAGGTGCATTAGCTTGTGTACCAGAGCCTGACTTGGACAGGCTGTTACATTATGTAGAGATAATATAGCATTATATCAAACATAGAGGGTTTGACTCTCTGCATGTCCCCGAGTTGTTTGAAGACTGAGCTGAGCGTACACCCAAGACCTCTAACCTCCAAGACTATCCAGCTCTAGAGAGGGCAAGGCACAGATTTTTAAATTTTCTTTTTATGTATCCTCCCTCTAATAATTTTAAGTCAGAATTGAGCTTTGAGGAATATGAACCCCAACTTCTTATGATGCAGTTTTCATTTCAGTTTTAACAACAGCATGATGCTTCTGCAGCTTCGCTTGCTAGAAGAATATAAATCCATTAAATGCCTGTCACATGTCGGAAACTGTGCTATAGAAGGCGTCTTTAGTCTATGCCTCCAGTGAATGTTCTGTGAGACTGCTGAGTGCTCTGATCTCAGATGAGGAAACAAATTATGAAGCAAGCAACTACCCAGTGTAGTGGGTGAATAACAGACTTGAAAAGTGGATATTATTGGTTTTAAATCTCATGAAAATTTTCTAAATATCAATGAAGAAAATAATAATATCAATATTATAACCAGGGACATATAATATTACTTATGTAAATGCTCAAGGGAATGTGCTGGAATAAGCATAGAAGAGAGACCATGATGTCTGATTCACTACTTTAAACAGTCAACTTTAAGCCACATAGCATTCTACAACTTCTTCCAACACACTGGGCTGGTTTATTGTATGCAAACAAGGATAGTAATAACAGCATTTTGAAGATGAAATAATTAGGACTTGGTTATTAGAATCAACAGCTATCATTATATTAAGCTTTAACTATAAAGGTCTATAAGGTACTTAACTCCTACTTTCTCTTAGTGGGAGGCTAGGATAGTAAGAAACTGCATGCTTTGCCCAGAATTTAAAAAATAAGCCAGAAATACCATCTGGTTATCACTACTGTCCATCTAAGGTTACAGTTACAGGCAGACATAACATTTAAAAGGTAATTTATGCTGATGTTACATTTGGAATTTCTTTATATAATTTAAGAAATGCCTTAACCCTTTCTAAAACCTGCCTGTTTCCTCTGAAAAACAATGGCACCTAATTATAAGTTTATGTGGATACTGGTTATAAGAATGAATTAACAAATTATGGACATACTGTGACATTTTATAACTATAAAAGTTAAGGATAGTGTATTTTATGTACAAACAAACTAATATGCAGGAAGCAGTGAATGAGAAATGATGGTCAGAATAAGTTTATCAAATGTGCTAAACCTCTCTCCTAAGCCTTTGAGGGTTTAGGACTTTCTGAGTATTTGTCAAAACTAATGATGTGGAACCAAGTTGTCACTCTCGCCTGGTGTCTCGGATGCGCTGGCTTCCTCTGCACTGTGCAGCTAAAAGAGAAGGGACAGCCTGATTAATACACATATATTTTATGTTGTTAAAATTTCAGAAATGATAAAATTGTTTTTTGAAGCAGATAGAAATATTTCTTTCTGAAAAAAAGTAATGAGCTACATAAATATAAAAATCAAAGGAGGCCGTGCACGATGGGTGCTCTCCTTCCCTCTCTCTCTAATAGCAAGAGAAAAAGAAGAAATGAGACAGTTTGGTCTGTACAGACTTGGAATGAAGAAGGTCTCCAGACTCCCTTTCAAATTAGCATTCAATATGCAAATCATGGAGCACTTATTTTATAGAAGGTCATAGATTAGGGCTGAAAGACACTGAAATTGGTTGGTTCTATTACCAGTGCAAAGTAAAGTTATTAAATTTGTTTAAAACTTTAATTAATAGATACAAAAGTGACAATGTCAGAACATATACACTCATTAAATGTCTTTCCATTATTGCATACAATAATTCCATTAAGTGACATCAGAGATACATTAATTTTACTTCCAAAAGTTGTTGTAATTTCCTTTATTTGTGGGATTAAAACAGAAGGGCTGTAACACAGCAAAACAGAACTGGCATAAAATTGCTTAAATGCCAACATTTTTCTTTGGGGTAAACAGATAAAACATCTCCAAAAATGCATGTAATTGCCTAATTAGATATCATTTAGATTATGAAAATGCTTATTTCATCAATGAGGCTCTATATTATTTCCTCATTTTTTATCAAGTACACTGTCATAATATCTTTAGTTACATATTTTTATAGTAGAATAATAGACTTATCAATTAGCATTGTTTTAAATCAGATTTTACAAAGTGCAATTACCCCCTTGTACTATATAAGAAAAATTTATTGTCATCAGAAGATGATGTGTAAATGATGGTAAGTTGTATATACCTAGTCTCCTATGTATGTTTATTTATTTGTATATTACTGAGAGTCTGTCTTAGTAATAAAATGTGTGTCTATATATACAGGGACATGAATAAGTATTTCTAGAGGAAAATTATATTTAACTTTTTGACATTTCAATGAGTATATATAATATACCTGTCCTGGTGGAAGTGCAGTAATGGGACCTGAAGATGAAGGGCAAGCTAGGAGTGAAGGCAGAATAGACAAGAAGAACGAGTTCCATTGGCTGCAGTTTGTCCACATGAAATGTAAGATGGTAAATTGTTCACTCAGTGTCAAGAACATTGTGAAGACAAGAAATTCCTTAAGATGAGGATGACCCACTGGGCAGCAGATTGAAGAAGAAAAGTTAACACAGAGGTGTCATTGGATTAAAGGAGAAGAAAACAAAAAAGGGTTGATGTTGATCTTGTATTCAAATAATTTAATAAAGCTGGTTATAAAGAGTTATATACAGTATAGTTAACAGTGGCATCAGATATAATGTGTGTATCTGTATGCCACTGATTACTCTATGAAATATAGTAGGTGAAAAGACAGTTATTTGCTATTTCAAACAGTGAATATATATTACTTTCTTTTGGCCAGCTTTTTTTTTTTCATTTTTTTCTTATTAATTAAATTTATTCTTTTATTTGACATCTGTCTGAAGTTTCCCCTCCCTCCTATTCTCTCATCCCTCCCCGTATGTTTCCCTGCCCCCCCTCCACTCCTCCTCAGTTTCTGTTCAGAAAGGGGTAGGCTTCCCATGGGAGTCAACAAAGCATGTCATATCTAGTTGACTTAGGACTAAGCTCCTCCCCTTCTGTTATTGGGAAGGACCCAGTAAGAGGAGTAAGTAAGTTCCCCAAAGCCTGTCAAAGCATCAGGGACAGGCCTTGCTCTCACTGCTAGGAGTCACACAAGTAGGCCAATTTACACAACTGTTACAAATATGTAGAGAGCTTATATTGGTCTCATGCAGGCTCTTTACCTTCTGGTCCAGTGTCTGTGAGCTCCTGTGAGCCCAGGTTAGCTGTCTCTATGGGTTCTCCTGTGATGACCTTGACCCCTGGCTCATACCATCCTTCCTTCCTCTCCTCAACAGGTTTCCCAGAACTTGGCCCAGGTCTTGGCTGTGGATCTTGCCATCTGTTTCCATCAGTTACTGGATGGAAGCTCTCTGATGACAATTGGGGTAGTCTCCATTCTGATTATAGGAGGTGTTCAGTTCAGGCTACCTAACCACTATTGCTAAGAGTCCTAACTGGGGTCATCCTTGTAGATTCATGGGAGTTTCTCTTGTACCAAGTTTCTACCTGACCACAAAATGCCCCTCATATCAAGACAACTCTTTTATTACTCTCCCTCTTCATCCACCTCCCAACTTGATCCCTCATGCTCCTATTCCCACCTGCCCAAAGTCTACCTGGGAGAACTTTTATATTTCCCCTTCCCAGGGAAATCCATACATCCTCCTTTAGGCCCTTCTTGTCACCTAGCTTCTCTTGGGCTGTGGATTGCAGTATGGTTATCTTTTATTTTACAGCTAATATCCACTTATGAGTGAGTACATACTCATGTTTGTCTTTCTGAGTCTGGGTTACCTCATTCAGGATGATTTTTTCTAGTTCCATCCATTTGCCTGCAAACCTCCCAATGTCATTGTTTTTAACAGCTGAGTAAAAGTAAAACTCCACTTTGTAAAAGTACCACATGTTCCTTATTCATTCTTCACTGAAGGGCATCTAGGTTGTTTCCAGGTTCAAGATATTACAACTAATGTGACTATGAACATAGCTGATCAAATGTCCTTGTAGTATGATTGAGCATCCTTTGGATATATGTCCAAGATTGATATAGCTGAGTCTTGAGGCATATTGATTCCCAATTTTCCAAGAAACTGCCATGTCGATTTCGAAAATGAATATACAATTTGTACTCCCACCAACAGTGGAGGAGTGTTCCCCTTGTGCCACATCCTCTCCAGAATAAGATGTCATTAGTGTTTTTGATCTTAATCATTCTGACAGCTGTAAGATGGAACCTCAGAGTCATTTCGATTTGTATTTCCCTGATGGCTAAGGAAGATGAACTTTTTTTAAGTGTATCTCGGCCATTTGAGATTCTTCTGTTGAGAATTCTTTGTTTAGATCTGTACCCCATTTTTTAATTGGGTTATTTGGTATTTTGATGTCTAGTTTCTTGATTTCATTTTATATTTTGGAGATCAGCCCTCCTTCAGATGTGGGGATGGTGAAGATATCTTCCCATTCTGTAGGTTGCCATTTTGTCCTTTTGATAGTGTCCTTTGCCTTACAGAAGTTTTTAAGTTTCATGAGGTCCCATTTATTAATTTTTGATCTCAGTGTCTGTGCTACTGGTGTTCTATTCAGAAAGTTGTCTCTTGTGCCACTGTGTTCAAGGTTATTTCTCACTTAATCTTCTATCAGGTTCAGTTGACATCTTTGATCCACTTGGATGTGAGTGTGCAGGGTGGTAGATATGGATCTATTTGCAATCTTCTGCATGCCCAAATCCAGGTATGCCAGCACCATTTCTTAAAGAGTCTCTCTTTTTTCCATTGTATAATTTTTGACTTCTTTGTCAAAATTAGGTGTTCACAGATGTATGCATTAATATCAGAGTCTTAGATTTAATTCCCTGATCCACTGTCTGTTTTTATGCCAGTATATGCTATTTTTATTACTATAGCTCTGTAGTGGAGCTTGAAATCAGGGATGGTGATACCTCTGGAAGTTTCTTTATTGTGTACGATTGTTTTAGCTATCCTGGGTTTTTTGTTTTTCAATATGAGGTTGAGTATTATTCTTTCAAGGTTTATAAAGAATTGTGCTGGAATTTTGATGGGGATTACATTGAATCTGTAGATTGTATTTGGTAAGATGGCCATTTTTACTATGTTAATTCTACTGATCCAGGAGCATGGGAGACAGATATCCCTTCTGATATCTTCCTCAATTTCTTTCTTCAAAGATGTGAAATAATTGTCATACAGGTCTTTCACTTGCTTGGTTAAAGTTACCCCAAGATATTTTATACTATTTGTGACTATTATGAAAGGTGTTGGTTTCATGGTTTCTTTCTCAGTCTATTAATCGCTTGTGTATAGGAGGGCTACTGATTTTTTTTTATTAATCTTGTATCCAGCCACATTGCTGAAGGTGTTTATCCATTGTAGAAGTTCCCTATTGTAACTTTCGGAGTCCTTTATGTATACAATCATATTATCTGCAAATAGCAATATTTTAATATCTTCCTTTCCCATTTATATCTTGTTGATCTCCTTTTCTTGTCCTATTGCTGTAGCTAGAACTTCAAGTACTATATTGAATAAGTATGAAGAGAATGGACTGTTGTGTGATATTTTGTTTGTGTCCTTACAAATAAAGTTTGCCTGGCGATCAGAAGGCAGTTAGCCACCAGTTAACCATAGAAACAGGACAGTGGTGGTGCATGCCTTTAATTCCAGCCCTTGGGTGACTCATGCCTTTAATCCCAGCACTTAGGAGGCTCATGCCTTTGATCCCAGCACTTGGGAGGTGGAGACAGAGTTATATTCATAAATAAGACTCTAGAGAAAACCCCTGTCATGTCAAAGAAGATTTAAATGCATATTAATGTTCTGTAGGAGGAGTCAGTGCTATATTTGGAAGACAGCAGAATTGTAAGCAGGAAAAAGTAGGATGAAATATTATTTGGGGATATTTACCTCATGAAGTGGACTGAACTAGAAGAAAAACCCTAGTTACAGTGTTATCTTAAATTTTATATTTTGAAAACCCGACTTTGCTGTCAACTGGTATTCCTAATAGATGAATATTCATAAGACATTTTATGAGTATTTGCAAGGAAAATAGGAACAAAAGCTACTTTTATTAATAAACCATTCCCCCAATGAATTTAGGAATGTAAATGGCAGATATTATGAGGGAAGAACTCCTTACAAGAAAATGAGAAATTTGATGTTTCAAAGTAGAGAAAAGTTGCCCAAGAAAAGCTTTAGTGGGGAGTTTTCCTGCTCCATCAAAGCCAATGGACACATATGTTCCTCCCAACCAGAATCATTTTTTTTTCTTCCTTTGAGTTCAACTAATTAAATGTGAGAATAGTTTTAAATAGATAAAATGTAGAACTACTTATTTCTGAACATTCTAATAATGAAAAACATTGACAACTAATTTAGTAATATTTTTAGTTTTCAACAATGCTTCAAGTTTGGTAATTACCTCAACAACTATGAAATAGTACATAGGAGGATATTTAATTGGCTGAACCTTAACCATTGCAAATCAAAATCTTTAAAACCAAGAAATACAAGAGGCTCAGTGGTTCATTTTTAACTTGGACTATTTATTTTTGTGATTCTTGGGAGTTTTGTTTTTTAATTTATCCAAGATCCTACACTATGAGAATTCTTTACTCTGTGATGTAGAAAGTTCAAGTCACAGCATTTTATTTTTCAGTATGCTCCAACAGAATATTGAAATCTGAACTAAAAGGCCAAATATCTTTTAGAGTCCATTGTTGGTATTTGTCCTGGTTTTCTGAAAGAATTCCACCAATTAAGCAACATACACAAACACTGATTGTACCATAATTCTGAAGGTGACAAGGCTGAGACCAAGATATTCATTGGGCTGGTTTCTCCTGAGACATGTTAGGAGTAATCTGTTTCATTCCCTATGTCATCACTTTTCCTGTGAAAAACATCACTCTAGTCCTCTTCTTCACATAATAGTCTAGCTTTGTGTGTACCTGTGTCCACATTTTCTTCTTTAGTAAGGGTGCAGTCAGATTTAATTGGGCCATACCATACTCACTTTAGTCTGATCTTAATGAAGAACATTTTCAATACCCCAAATTCCAAATTAAGAACCTGTTTGATGAACTGCCCACATGCCCACAAATATGATAACACCATTCACCACAATCAGTTTAGTAAACATTTTCTTTGTGACTTTCTGCTTTTCTGTTATAGTACATGTGTGAGCCTGGAATACTTCATAAGTATGTGTATCATCTTGCACAACAGTCATACTAATCTTTTCTGCATCAATTTCAGTGCATGTGGTGACAAACTGAACATTGAGGGAAGTACTTTCTTAAAAGGATTTGTCATGTGATGTTTTCCACACTGTTAGACTTGATGCCTTGCTTCTCAGAATTGAAATGAAAGTATGGATAAATATACATATATTTATTTTATTGATAGTTTTCATTGTGCTGTTACCCTTTTCTTTAAAAACTACATTGACAACCAAACTTCTTGTTTATTCTTGTACTCATTGTTAAATTAGTATGTGCTCTATATTTTTAGAACTTAAATTCCCTACAACTGATCACTGGGGCAAGTTCTTTATATATTGTAGAGATTATCTTCAATTCACACACTTTTAAAAGTCAATTTAGAGCTGGGTGGCAGTGGTACACGCCTTTAATCCCAGCACTTGGGAGGCAGAGCCAGGCAGATTTCTGTGAGTTCAAGGCCAACCTGGTCTACAGAGCAAGCTCCAGGACAGGCACCAAAACTACACAGAGAAACCCTGTCTCAAAAAAAAACAAAGAAAAAAGTCAATTTAAAATATTTATATTATAGTAGAAATGTAGAGTATAAAACCAAACCAATAAACTTTTAGTTTTGACCAAAAATGATCCACCTATCCATACATCTGAATAAAAACATGGTCATATCCAATTTACTTTCCCTGGAGATTTCATTTTTAGATTATAAAATATGAGTACCCAAAGACACAAAATAATCTGTGGTACCTTTTCTTAGTTTAATCACATATAAATAAACACTGGATATGATTCTAGACACGCTAGAAACTCACTAAGAATTGTATGGCCATCTAGATAAATCCACAGAGAAAATTTCCCAGAGGAAATTTCAGAGATGAAATCTGCTTCATTGGTTCTATTGCAGAGACCATTGGTGCACAGAATAGACAATGTCTTCATGTGCAGTTTCTAACAGATGCACTTTATAGCAACAGCTATTTAGCTTATTGAAGCTCTAAAAGTATCAACAACATCATAATCTGTATGTCCTAACAGGGGGGTTATTTCTACAGATAATAAAAATAAGACCTAAAACCTTTGGTTTTAGATGATTCATATTTTTCGTGTTTTATTTGCAAGAATTAGGAATTTGGAGTTCATTACTATATGGGACACACTTCCTTGTAATAGTTTTAAATGTGACATTGTTGGGGTAAGGCATGTAAGAACAGGGGAGGGCAACCTCGTAAATATGTATATCTTCTGTGTGAAGTTCTTCTGGAGTCTGCCTCTACTGTAGGATTTCCCTTTCCCTCACTCCAATGTGAACAAAGTGTAAATTAAAGAAGTGCCCTTTCACTAGTTTGTTAATAGAAACAAGTTGTACTGGAGCCAAAACTTTGGTATCCAGGATGAATAGTGTGGAAAAGTGGGCATAAGAAAGTATCCAGCATCATGATGATGCAAAGTACACGACATCTTTTCTAAGAACCATCTTTTGGGAGGTCATGCCGATTCAATCCCTTAGCAAAGCAAATCAAAGGGCCAGCGCTTTAAAATTTTAACATGTTAAAATTTCAGTTGTTAATCCTACCTGGCCCAGGTTCAGTATCTCCACAGCACCTTGACAGAGCCCCTCACACCCTGGTCCTCCTGAAAGAGACTACTTTGAATACCATGAACAACAGCTCATTGATTCTCCTAAATCACCGATTTTTTTCCCAATTGACAGTCCACTTTCTCCTATTATCTCATTACATTTTGCATAAATTCTTCTGCTATTATTCATGGTCTTCCATGGTTTGTATGATTTACCACATATCTATGACAAATATGTCCAGGGATAGAACAATGTACACTCTATCACCTCTTTCTGGAGAGGTGCTTTTAAATTATTTTAATAAATAAAATTATTCTGTAAATGTGCTAATGTAGAGAATATAAGAAGATGGTTCTTATTAAAATGTACAAGTCAGATGTTCTGCCAATACTGCCATTATTCTCTGCATAATCTAAATACAGGCTTAGATTCAGAAACCTTTCACAGTCTGATGTTTAGATGCAGGATTGAATTCAGGCTCATTTAACACCAAACGTGTTTTGTTGCCATTGGGTATATCTATTGCAAAGTTAAAATAGTTACTTCTGTGATTCCAAATGTGTTTCAGGCATTTCTTGAACAAATGTTATCTATGACATGTGTGCTGCACATCAGATTTCATCTTCTTTTGTTATAATTATGATTTGAAGAATCCTTTTCCTATATTTTTGAGTTCTGACATATACACAAACTTTCAAGTTCACTGATACTTTTTTTTTTTAATAATAATTTTGAGTTCTTGGTGGTGGAGTGTGCCTTACTCAGTAGTTCCTGGTTCTTTGAAGATGTTCAATAATTACCAAATTCTTCAGAATCAGTGAGGGACTCCTTGAGATTTTAAACTGGGAAAAAAGATTTCCATGAGTCCAAGATAATCATTGCATGTTTTCAATCTGGGGTCAGTGTTTAAGGTAAATGGTTGTGTCTGTTGAGCTCTAAGGCCTGTAAGGCATCTCTCAAAATGTACGTGCATACACATTCATGCATGCACACATCCTCCCTCATTTTAATTACACACATGCAAACACACAGACATGAGTGTGAGTATGCACAAGAAATTTATAAATAGAATCTTGTCCAGGAAGAAAATGAACCATTTCAGGGGACAAATAATAAAAGAGAACTGGCAGGCAATTGCTGTTAAAAAAAAAAAATACCACTAGAAAAAAATAACATAATTCTGTCAACAGATAAGCGCTTACAAGAAAAATGTTCCTAACTACAAGTAAGAAGCTTCGCTTAAAGTTTACTCTGTGTTTAAAATGTTAATAAACCTCTTATTTCTATGAAGGATTACCATGAGTTATAAGTGCAAGAATTCAGAAAGTGTTAATGAGACAGTGTGAGGAAAGAGAGTGTCAATTGGCAGAATCATGAAGTAGACAAGCAAAATCTAAACTATCATAGAAATATAAAAGAATTAGAAGAAGCAACATGAGTATAGACACTTAAGAAAAAAAAACAAGGACAGAGGATATAAGTAAAAATGATACCAAAATATGTGAAATAAAGGTGGAAAGTAAAAAGTGTTGGGAAGGAATTATATATATATATATATATATATATATATATATATTACATTGTATATATAATACATTGTGTATATTATATAGAAAATATTACATGTAATATGTGATATATAGATATGTATAGATACATATATATGTATACATGAACAAGAAAACACAGGACTTTCAAATGCATAATTGAGGTCCTTGAAAAAGTAAAAGAAAAAAATTACAATGGATCAGAACAAATATTGGAAACTATAATAAAAAGATACTTGTAAACAGAAAAGAATATCCTAAACTTGTTAAAAGGATATATCAGATTCCAATGAAAGTGGATCCAGTGAATGCTAAAACTCATCATTCTGTGACATGCTTGGGCTATATATGTTTAGGAGGTATCTTAGGGTTGTTTTTTTTTATCTTTTTTATAATACAGAAAGCATGAATTTAGAGCCAAGAAGGGGAGAGATGTTGATAAAAGTGAGAAAATTTCTCATATATTACAGTATGTTGTATTGCAGTTACTGCCTTGGAAAGCAGATAATGTACATTTTTAATTGAATTAAAATTAATTTTTCACATTCTAATCACAAAAAAATGATGATTTGGTGAGATTATGGATATTCTAATTAAGATGATTGAACACATAGATGAAAGCATCATGTTATACCCTATGATATACATAGTTACTATTTATCAATGAAAAAGAAGCTAAAAGTTATCTTTGAAACCATCGGTCAAAATTCATAGGAGATGAAAACTGAGAGTAACTTTAGATTTCCTGTTGGTAGTATGTAAGACTAGAAATAACAGAAAGTCTCTGTTATACTCAAGGGAAGAAATGCGATCCAAGGATTTTATGCCTAGCCAAATTGTTCATTAAGTAAAAAGGCTACAGATTATACTGATTATGCCAAAAGTCAAGAAATACTGCTCACAGATCAAAGACTGAGCTTCAGTCAATCAAGAGAGATTAAGAAACTTCCACAAAATGCCTGGTGGTCAACATTCAGTATATTTAGCAGCAAGAAGACTGCAGTGGCAAACAGGAGGCCTGCATGCATCTGCACCAGGTCCTCTGCATATCTGTTATGGCTATTAGCTTGGTGTTTATGTGGCACTCTTAACTATGGGATCAAGTGTTATTTCCGACTCTTTTGCCTGCTCTTGGAATTCATTTCCACCTATTGGGTTGCCTTGTCCAGCCTTGGCATGAGCAGTTTTGGCTTGTCTTAATGTGTTTTGTTTTGTCCTCTTTGGCTCTTGGAGGCCTGTGCTTTTCTGAAGAGGAAAGGGAAGGGGCATGGATCTCAGGAGAGGGGAGGTAGGGGAAGCTGGGAAGAGGAGAGGGAAGGGAAACTGCTTGAGATATATTCTGTGAGAGAAGAATCTATTTTCAATAAGAAAAAGACTGAAACAAATACGTGGAATAGACTAAAAACAATGCAATAAATTGTATATGCCCTGACAATTTAGAAATATACAAGTAACAGAAACATGAAAGTCATGGAGAAAACATCTTGGCATTTTTAGAAATCCTAGTATAAATTTACACATGCAGCTACCATGTGTAAATGCCATAGGTATGTCTGAAGATTGCCTCCTCTGCAAATGTGGAGTCAAGACATCACTGATACCGGATGATCAACCGAATGATGACGACGGTACTTGGTGAGGTTATGTGCCTTAACCACACAAAGTCAGTAAATAAGCATTTAAAAAAAATAAACATATTGCTAAATAGCTAAAATAGAAAAGATTGAACAGTTCTGAATGATAGCATCAATTTTAACATTACATATTTAAAAGATGAGTAGCTTTTTCAACCCAATAGTTAAGTGAATATCTGTTTAATTTATTCCTAAGGCAATACAGAGATCTCAAGGAAAGAACAGTATCCTACAGCATGTAACATGGTAACAATACACTGTGGGGAACCAAAAACACTAGGAATTTGAGTAAAGGAATAAGACTTCTATCCTGCAAGGTTGCACATTTTTTCCTGTAATTACATGAAATTCACAGTCCTACATGCTCATCAGAGGAGACCCCCAGGACTCATATTCTCCAGGTTGAAGACCTTTGTTTAGAAAGTTCTCCAGAGATGGATGAGAATTCACTGCTGCTCTCACCAGTGAAAAGGTGAGGAGTTACCAAGCGCTCAGAGAACAAAGGCTACAACAATTAAATTTGTTTGGCAAGTTGTTTGGCAAAAATTGGCAATTTTCAGAGTCTGACCCTGTATCATTCACATCAGAAACATCTAGTAGATGCCAAATTCAATATTTTGTACATATTTCTATACTTGTCCTAGGTTCCACTTTGCAGGAAGGTAAGGCAAATTCAAAACCTAAGTCAGCATTGGTGCAGAAAGAGGATTAGACTCAAAGTAATCTGAAGAATTGTTTTTCAAATTAAGATCAAGAATTCATCGGTCTTTTGTACAGTTAAAGGTGATGGCTCAGATTTGTGAATGTCAATGCTCATTTACCATATGCAATCCATTCTGTCAAGAAGAAAAACAAGTTAGAAATAGAGGTCCATTTGTTTAGGAGCCATACACTAAACTAGAGAAGGCAAAGTAATTGCAGCATCAGGCTGGGTTTCGCTTCTGCAAACTCAGTAGGACAGAAATAAATAAATTACCCCCTAGTAACACTGCCTGATAAAAGAAACATCCCAGTGCTTCAGCAATGAGTTGCCAAGAGGAATAATTAATCATTATGAATCCAAAGGGTTTTTTTTCTCTATTTTAAAATGACTAATATTTAGAGAACATTCGCCACATGCCAAGCTTGCAGGTAGACACTGTCACAAAGGGATGTTTTATGTTCCTTGCAGCTCAGTCATCGCCTGTCCTAAATATAGGCAAGATGTTTCTGGGTTACTGGCTCCTGCCTCTGCAGGCAATTTCACATGGTAGGCATACTGAAGAAGGAGGGAGGGATGTCTCTGTCTCTCTTTGTGTCTCTGTCTCTGTCTCCTTCTGTCTCTCTGTCTCTGTCTCTGTCTCTGTCTCTCTCTCTCTCTCTCCACACACACACACACATACACACACACACACACACACACACACACACACACACCACAACACAATACAATCAAGGGTTCAGTTTCTTGATTACAACAAGGTAGGCTGGAGCTTGTATTCTAACAGTTAGCTGGAGATAAAAGGTCATGTTTTATGAAAAAGAACACTTTGTCTTGAAACAACCACTATTGTACTCTTCCAGGGGGTGGTCATAAAGCTATCTGAAGTAAATGAATGCTGAGACACACAGATTTAAGTCATCACCTTTAATCAGATCAAGAAGGATTGATATAATCTTGATCTCAAAGTTAAAGCAGTTCTTCAGATTACTTCAAGTATAGGGGCATCTCTTTCCACACTGCTGACTTGGGCTTCAGCTCCTCTTTGTGATTTTCTTTATCTGCAAGGGAAATGAAACTCTGTACATGGAGAAGAATGTGCACAAAATACTTAGGCTGCTACACTATTCCTTGCAGGACCAATGCAGTAGTTTCATATGCTCCAGTTTGTTCTTGCACTTTACTGAATTTACAAAGAATTCTACAGTAGAATTCACATTCTAAAATGCCCTCATTTTTTAACATTTTAAGATAAAAATAGTTTATGAATTCCTTAAATTTAAGACAGAGAATTAAATCCCCCTTTTTATATCTCTCCTGAAAAAAGACCCTTAATACTAGTGGGAAAGAGATTTTGTTTCCACTTTCAGTTTTAACTAGTTTAATAAACTGATTTGTGTATATGTGGACTTAATGACATGAATGTATAACATGTACATAGATAGCAAAGAGTCTGCTATAGTAAAGGAAAGGCGCACACACACACACACACACACACACACACACACACACACGCACACTCATATAGTTACTTAGAACATCCCTAGAACATTGCAACATTATTAACAAAACAGCTTTGTTGGACATTAGATACCCATCTTTATTCATCCTATATATCGGCTACCTTATATCTTTTAACTTATATCTTCCCTCTTGCTCTCATGGACACTGGCATCCATTTTTATATTCTCTATTTTTTTTTCATCCAGCAGTAAAAATGGAGACATTGCTATTGCCAAAACATTGTCTGACATAATGCTAAGTAAATAAACCAGACCCAGAAAGAAGAGCATCCATTATATTATTTATATTTGGGAGCTTTAAAAATTCATTCAGATTAATTTATTAAAAGACAGTGCAGCCTGATAAATCAAACCTACAGTTGGTTATTTCGTCTTAACCCACTTTAGTTTTCTTCATTCTTCTGATTTTATAAATGAAGAATATAACTCACATACTGGAAAGACATTGTCTACTTTATTTCTTTATTTTTGTCTTGTTATTTCTGATTTGTTTTATTTTGTGAGGGAATCACCTTATGTTGTCAAGGCTAGTCTCAAAGCTTTGTATTCAAACAGTCCTCTCGTCTCCACCTCCTAAGTAGCTGGGAAAACATGTGCATGCCATTAAGTTTGTATTTGCTTATATGTAACTCTTTGCCTATCTATTGATTATTATTTAAATAACATAAATTACAACAGTATTTTACCAATCCTGTATTGTTAATTTTATGATCCTCATTTTTGTTTGCATCAATAACTCTGCCATAAATGTTTTATAGCTCTACACAAAACACTGATGTTTAAAGAACCTTGACTCTTAGCTGAACACACTAAGACTCAAATCCTGGCAAAGACTCTTATTGGCTATGTGACTTTGGACATAATGACTTAATCTTTCTGAGCCTCAACTTACCTTTCTCCTAATGTATAAAAATAGTATATTCTTTATCTGTCCTGCGAATCAAGTGGCACAATCTATGGAAATAAGTACATTATAATGTTCAATATCTGTGAGCTATTATTAAGATACTACATTTTTCTACTTTAGAATTAATTTGGTTGCTAATGAGGACACTGAAGATCCATTATTCATGGTTCCTAGTATTTTAATGCCTGCTCTATGCTGGTGGTAAAAGAATGTATTTGTCGATACAGATGTGGTGCACAAGGAAGAAGTGGTTGCAGTTTGGAAGAAAAAGAAGACATTACATTAAACAAATTATGCTCAAGTATAGTGCTGCCAAAGATAAAAAGAATACCAAGGAGTTCTGTGTTGTCTAATTTGATTCCAAACTGCTGAACATTTCAAATATTACAAATAGTGTGCCTTAGTCCTGATATCCTTTGGGCATTATCTAACTTGTTTCTTTACTTCTAATTTACGATCTGAAAAATAGTTTCTCTTGAATTAGTATTTCATGTAATTCTTTGCTTTTATGATTCTGGTGTGTAAAATCTGTCAAAATGATTTACCTATCTTTATCAACTAAGTGTGTGACTGAGTCCTTAAATTTTTCTTAGCATGTACTATAGATTTGATTTTCTTTTATCTGTTTCTTCTTTGCTTACTCTTTCATACATAATAAACTCTGTAGTTATCAATTTAAATTTTTAAAGATTTTATTATAGCATATATCCTGTCTTTTATAATTTTCTATTGCTTCAGTATTTATGTTGTATATTTTCCAATGATGTTTCATTCTAGACTTTGACAGTTCTCTAGCTGTATCCAAAACTGACACTGATGTCACAGCAAGAGGTTTTTCTCCTTTTCTATACATAAACTATAGGTCCTGATGTTCACCCAAGCTCCATGCAAAAAAAGTAAAATGTAGTTTGAAAACACAGCCTAAAAGTTCTGCTGTGATAAAAATAAAGCATGCTAAAGTCCTTGTGGATCTTACTATTTTTGTTAAGTGAAAATGATTCATGCTGTCCATTTTGTAAGGTCTTAAGAATATCTGCATGTTTTAGAGGGAAACTTCCCTCAAATGTAAAGTGACCTTCACAAGGTACAGTTATGTTTTGGTTATAATTTTACAATGATGAGTGGCTAACTCACAGTTCAGTCATGTAAACCAAGAAAAAAATCATAGTGATACTTGAAATATAAATGTCAACTTGCCAAGCCTCTCTTAATATTTAAAATTCATTCCTTTTGGGCCACATTTGAGTGTTCTTAAAGTAGCTCATGAAAGTTGTTTATAATTACACAAGTCATGCATCTGTCACCAGATTTTACTTTCCAGAAAAGTCTAGTAAGATGGATGAAGTACTAACTTTGAATCACTCTTGAAGACAGACTCACAAGCCATCCTCGTGTATCAGTTGTATATCTTTGATGGGAAGCATTGTGTGGCTCTCATTATTACTTCTCCTGAGTTGAAGACTGTCACATAAGTACTTTGAAATTTTAGGAGCATAGTGGTTATAGGCAGATATAACACAACACTAATCTTTCTGACCTCTGTTACAGTTTGTTAAAGTAGAGACCACACATCATGGCTACATGGGAGTGGTTTAATGGCGAGTCACCTGCTTGACTAAAGAAATGTTCATATTACTGAGTAACTGATGAGAATGTGTAGCTGAGGCTTTCTGAAGTCTCAGCTTTCATACATAGTGATCAGATTGTGGAGAAATCAAGAGTGGGCCTGAGGTGGCAAGGGCATCATCAGGCATGCAACTAAGTCTATATTTTCCAAATAATTTTTGCTGTTACCAGATACATGAGTGAATTTATTTATTGTGGTCAGGCCACACTGACTGTGGATGCAGGAACAAAATTTATAAACAGCTCCTATGAAGCACTAGAGTGAAGCTGGAGATGGCAGTTCTGAAATATTGAGATCATTTTCTAATTATAACACAAACATTTTACAAAATGAAAATCTGAAAAGCTCAATTTAGTATAGTAGACAGCAAATACTTTATTGTGAACTGAATGGAAATCAAAAGACATCCCTTCCTGTTTGTTGGTCTGTGCCTTCTCAGACTTTGGTATGTTTTCTATGCAGATAAACCCTGGAATTTTTCAATATATGGCTTAATAGGAAGTTCTTGATTGCTCTATAAGGTTGAGACTGACCTTGTTAAATGGATATAAAGAAGTGGCTCCGTTTGGAGACATCTTAAAATCTAAAATAATTCACTATGAATATCAATATTTATGAAACTTTTATTTTGAATATCTTCACCTGCCCTGATTGGGATAGTTAAATTGAGATCAAAACTGTTCAAAGTGTCAGGGAACTGTTTTTAAATAACCCTTTTTTTCTAGTAAGAATAAAGTTTTATTTATGTAATGGGTAGTGAAGTTAAAGAAATGTCTCAAAGTATTTGTGGACTAGATTGAGAAAACAGCAGCTCTACATACGTAACTCACATGACTATTTTATATTGTTTATTTTCATTATTTTTTCTTGTGTCCCACTTTTCTATCATATTTCAATATCAGAGGGTGGTTTTTGTATCTGTGCAATAGCATTTTGATGGTCCTACAGTTAAGAACCTAAAAAAAAGACAAACAGGTCTCATCAAAGAACTAAACAGTTTTTACTCTTTTTAAAATTCCATCACAAAACAGTTAAAATCTTGGCCATAGTATTCCATGTGGTTTTATGTATTTGAATTGTATTTTGTAGCACCTATTGACTTTCATAGAATGCCTTAGGTAAATATTTGAGAATATATAAATACATTTACAATAACTCCAATACTATGAATTACTATGCTGTTTGACCAAAATACAGGTTTCATTTGCAATCATGAAACATTATATGAGAATATGAAAAAGTCCTGTATTAAACTGAAAACTCAAAATAGTTTTCAACTTTTAGAAAACTGAATTAACTATTTCTTTATTTTGTAATTCTTAACTATGCCCACAGATATTACCAATGAATAAATATTGTACTAGACACTTGAACACCGTTATACTATATATTATTCACACCCCGGTG
Organism: Peromyscus eremicus; assembly: GCF_949786415.1. Classification (NCBI taxonomy): domain Eukaryota; kingdom Metazoa; phylum Chordata; class Mammalia; order Rodentia; family Cricetidae; genus Peromyscus; species Peromyscus eremicus. Next base: position 4,661,845 of record NC_081418.1, on the reverse strand, counting down.
AGGTTAGTAACATTAATTCTGTTTTATGGACAAGAAGATAGAACACTAAAGTTAAATACAAAGTTAAATTCAGAAAGAGAATGAAAAATTAAAATCTCTTAATTCTGCATCCTTTCCTCTGTTCAGTGATGACAATGTCTCTTGAAGGTGTTCAGCAGATGAATGGATGCAATGGATCAGTGGATGAGTACAGAATTGGGTAACAAGTCTATTTCATTATTCACTTCTAACATATTATCAAATTTAAATGACTGAAATTCTCTTAGAGACAATTATTTTCTACCAATGAGGAAAAGTGTTCCCAGAAAATGCTAGCGAAATAGTTATTTGAAGTTGATATATTATGAATATTCATTGAATATTCCCAGAATATATTTACCTGTTACTTTTTAAAGTTAAAAACTATTTTCCCCACTGGAGATATTATTGTTTCTGGTTAATATTTATGTATTTTAAATTTATTTTTCTTTATATTTCTACATCAGGTATAAATATTTTGAGCACCATTTAAGTTAATAAACTAATTAAACCTTCAGAAAAACACTTGTATGCCAACCTAAATAACTTAAGAGGCCCAAGTATCTTGCCTTGTGACTCTGGTTGTAAATCAGGGCAAGAGTCCACTGTTAAGGATCTGGGAGTATATTTTACAGTTCCCAAATATCCTTTTCTTCCTCTCAACAAGTTTCTATCTAAACTGGCACACATTTCAGAAGTCTTTACTTCAACTTCCACCTTTGTTTTTCAAACAAAAGAAGGACAGATCCCTATGTTTTCCCCTTCTTGTTTAACTTTTTGTTTGTTTGTTGGAGACCATCTCGTGCTGCAACACAGGCTGACCTCACATTCATGTTACTCCTGCCTTTCTATCTAGAGTGCTGGGATTAGAAGTGTGAGCCACCATACCTAGCTCAACAGTCCCACTGGTAAAAGTAAAGGACATATTTCCATTTGTACAGAATTACATAAAGTTAAAATCCTCCAGATTTCATACAAAAGACTTATTAAGTCTGTACCTTCTTGATACCCAACCCCAAAACATGTACTGGTATGTCACTCAGTAACTAAGCTTACACTGGTTTTAGTATGTGGACCCTACCAAGCACAGGGCAGGAACAGTGGTTAAACTGGAAGTATGAACATTCTTTTTATGGGTTCTTTTAAAGTATACTAATATTGGAATTGAGACAGCATTTTTAAACTTCTAGTTAGGTATTATGAGGAAGAGTTCTTAAAGACTAAAGGTGTGCTGGATACCAGTGTATACATATAAAAGCAGCAGAACGAGATCATTCAGTGCAATCAGTGCATTCACAGATATGACTTTATAATATGGGGTACAATTTTATTATTATATAATCAAAAAGAAATATAAAACAATATACATTTCTATGACCTTATTCTGGTTAAGAAGTCAAGCTTCTTAAACCTTCAAAGAAAAGCCCTTTGAGTCTCAACAGGATGGATAAGAATATAATTTGTACATAATAAAATGGACAGTGGAACATACCTGCCCATGATGGGGTAAGTGGCTGCATGGATACTCAAGGACTTAAAAGCATGCATACTATAGAGTATCATTTAACATAAAAAGAGAGGAGGGGCATGTTGCCTGGCCAAGTGGAAGGTGACATTATCTCTCTTTTTTTTTTTTTTTTTTTTTTGGTTTTTCGAGAAAGGGTTCCTCTGTGTAGCTTTGCACCTCTCCTGGAACTCACTTGGTAGCCCAGGCTGGCCTTGAACTCACAGAGATCCGCCTGGCTCTGCCTCCCGAGTGCTGGGATTAAAGGCGTGCGCCATCACCGCCCGGCATTATCTCTTAATAAATGTGTTCCAGAAAGTGCCAGTCAAAAAAAGGAATGAAAATATTATTTAAACAGATATATGATATTTTTCAGTGAATATCTTAATTATTTTTCTGTGTCCTCCAAGTAATAATAAGTATGCTCAGGGACTCCAGCTCTACTGAAAATAAAGCCCCTTGTATTTTATGGCCTGACTTTCACATAACTTCAGTCTATGTGAGAATTGATAATCAATGGCTTTTACATGTTCAGCACCTCTTGAAATCATTTGAAAGATCAAATTATTCAATTAATTTTATAATGACCATTTCCATTTTATTAAGGAAACTGAGGCACTAGAAGTTTGAGTTTGTTAGGTTAAACAAACCTGCTTTTCTGAAGTACTCAGAATTGTGAATTTTCATTTTTCTTTGTTTTATTTGTCTCTGCTTCTTTTGGATGCATATTGAAGTTGGGCACACTCTGCTAGACATTCTTGAATCCTAGGTTCATCACTCTCATGTGCAGTCTTAGAAGTCAAAGTGGGATAGCAAGAGGAGGAGATACATGAATGGATTCTTCTTGAATCTATCCTTGGACTGACTCTAGTGGACTTTGATTTGGACATTTTACAATTTTACAATACACTTTTGAGAACCCTTAGCCACATTCAGTATAGGAGAACACCAACTTCCATAGCCCGCAGCCCATAACCTAACAATACAAGAAGCTAGGTTTAGTCATTGTCACTATTAACTAATGACAAGTCAGTGTCACATTTTTATATTAGCTAGTAAGTGTAAGTGCAAGGACCATAAAAGTAGCAGTTCCAGGAATACCATTGGATCCATGACCAGAAATGCCAGAAGGAGCGTTGATTTCTTATACCCTCCAAAACAAATGCCTTTGCCTAGAGGCTATATGTGAGGGTGTGGATAAAAACTTCTGTTCAGACAGTAATCCCATCTGGTTAAAAGATTTAGTATTAGATCACTAAAGTTTCATAGTAAAACTTGATTTACTCATTCCCTAATTTCAGCCCATTTGCTAAATGATTTTAGAGCTACATCTTTGGAGTTGGGGGCAGGACTTATTGTAGCATTGACTCTCAGGGCTCTGTTATTGATGTCCCCAGGGAATGGTGCTGTCTCCTAAATAAGAGAATGAAATCTCTGTCCTGGATTGAGATATAACATCTCAAGCTACATGAAATATAAGAGTGAATCTAGTGTGGCTAGTGAATCTTATGACCAAGGGACTATCATTCAGGAAGGCTAGTTACCTTAAAAGCTGGTAAATAAACTGGGGGAGAATAGTTATCCCTTTAATGAGATAATGGACTTTTCCTTTCTAGAATCCTCACCTTTCCTCCTGCTGCTATGGAGGCTAGCTCAAGCCAGCTTGCTTTTCCGAATTATTCAATAAAAAGTGCAACTTTCCCTTTTCTTTTCTTCTTTTTTTAATCACTTTCTTTCTTTTGAGAACATGCCAAAGCCTGGGCAGGCTTTCCCAGACACTCCTATATTTTTAGTCTTTTTCTAGAAAGTTAACCCCATGCACACTTTTGCCAATTGGCTAATGCAAACACTATGATTTTCTCTCTTCCCATTCTCCATCTTCTTCTGGTCACCTTCTAAGATTGAGAGGTGGCCTTCCCCAGGGATTTCTTTAAAATTCTAATAAAATTATCACCGGACTTCAAAAACCATAATTCTAAAGTATTTTAACTTGCTATATTAATCTTTCCACCTACTCTTTGAAGATATGCACTGCCCATGTGGCAATTTATAGACAATTAAAATAGATTCTGAGAGGCTAAATGCCTGTGCTAGGTTGAGACAGCCTCGAGTTGTTGAACCAGGATTCAATTAACCATAAGTTCCAATTCAAAAATCTCCCCATATGTGATTCTAAAACACTAATGCCTATGTCCAAAATTAAGTCAAATGAAGGCAGTAGATTTCAAAGCTTGATTTCATATTTAAATTTTTCTAGATACTTACAAGACATTTGATTTATAAGAAGATATTGGATAATGTACAATAATGTAACCAAATTCTTTAAGAGGGTATGGTTCATTCATAGTTCATAGGAATGCTATGGTTACAGTGTTTGTGAGTTTTAGAATTTGAGTAGTAGCCAGGTTATTATTATATCATCTTCTCATTACCACAATTAAAGTATCTGACAAGAATTTAAGGGAGAAAGGGTTCATTTTGGCTTATAGTTTGAAGGCACACAGTCTGTCATAGCAGAGAGGTGAGGTCCGCAGGACCAGAAGACAGCTCCTCACATCACACCCACAGTAAGGGAGTTGAGATTAATCAAGAAGTGTGGCCAGGGTATAAAAACTCAAGGCCTGTTTCAAGTGATCCACTTTCCCTAGCAAGGTCTCACAACCTTCCCAAGCAACACCAGCAGGTAGGAACCAAAGCTCAAATGTATTTGCTTGTAGAGAACATTTTATATTTGAACTCCAACACCAAGTACAGTAACACCAATAATTCCAGTACTTGGGAGGCTGAAGCAAGAACATCTTGAATTCAGGATTTGTGTGGGCTACATGATGAATTGAAGACCAACCTAGATGACTTAGTGAGAACTGTATCAAAACAGTAGGGATAAATTTTAATGGGTCATGTGCTTATTGTGTTCCTGTTTCTGGGTTCAATCTCCAATAGTTCCAATAAAATTTAAATAAATGTCTGAAATTATACAAACAGTAAATTGACTGAGAGCAGCTTGGAGTATTCAGGTTTAGAAGAGCCGTGGTGACAAAACACAGGTGTACCAGTGAGCCAAGAAAAGTTTCATTTGTGTTGTTGCCTATCAAACTATCATATTCAAGATATAATTCATAAAATGTTCATGTTTGTGTGTATCAGACCATGAAGAATACATTTCAGTGTGTAATATTTGCTTCATAAAGTTATGATTTCAAAGTTTGAAAGCCGAGTTAACCCTCACTAAAAAGACTTGTAAGTAATGACTATAAACAGCAACAGGGTTTAAAAGTAACCACTGTGTAGACTTGAAGGAACACCAGACTTTTTGAGTTGAAATGTGAAATGTTTAGACATGAAATAATTGCAAGTCCAGTACAAATATGAAACTTATATCCCCACCCCCGAGGACTCACATTGCTCTACCCAGTATGTTGGTTTGAAAGAAAGCAATATGTCTCGTGTACTCTTTACTCATTAAACACTCTCTAGAGCCCATGTTTTCATTACTCCACATTTAAAGGAAATCAGGAGTTTGTTCTAAAAAGAACCATGGAAATGGAAATGGTCAAGAAATTTTGTACTATAAAATTACTGAAGAGATAGAGATGTGTTTTCCCAGACAGACAAGTAGAGCATGATCACTACTGAGTGCTAAGCATTCAGAGGAAAAAAGGAGGTAATTTGAGTAATTGAAATTGTACAGTTTCAAAGACTGAAAATGATTGACTGCTGGATTTTAAGATGAGACATTAACAATAATCAATCACCTCTTTATTTCCTGCAATGTCAGGAAATATTTTCATCACCCTAAATATTTAGAACGTATGCTATTTAGCCCTTGTAGGCCTAATTTTGCAAATGTGCTTTATCCTCCCTCAGAAGGAATGGCAAGGAGCTACCACAGGGAGTGTGCTGGACTGAAAGAAACACTGTGTGTAGTGGCTGTAATGTGGGTCTTGTCTCATAAAATGCTCAGGAATACTATTGACATTTATTACTAGATGACCAGTTTCTGGACAATATGCTTTAGAAAAGTGTTTTTATCTTGTAGAGTTGAGGGAAAGCCACTCTATTGCCTTCCAAATGGCAAAATCAAAAGTTCCATGACTCTCATGCTGTCAGATCCTTCTAAATATTTGTGTTTATGGCCACAGACCTGGGCTAATCTCAACCTTAGTTTAAAAAGCTTCCTTTTTTATTAAAGTGGACAGCAGGCTATGGACAGGTGTATAACTAGTCAGAGGGATGAGAAGAAGGGTCTAAGTGCTCAGTCCTTTAAAGAGGGTAGTAAAAGCCAAGTCTCTGGAAACACTGCAAAGGGGCAGTGGAAAGAGATGCACAGGGGGAGGGCGGGGGAGTGCTGTGAAGGGCTGTCCTGTGGATATGGCATGCATGGCTACTGTACCTATGAGCTCACAGCTCCTGGTGTTATCTGCACACCATGAAGTCAGTCAAAATTCCAACACAGATGGAGTAGATGAACTGCAGGCAACATACCATCCAGGAGCCACTAACAATTGACAGGTGGTGGGGAATGAATCATTGTGTTCTGAGGATGTGGCTACCTGTAGAATCCCCAAGCTCCATTGGATGGTTCCACATCCATGCCTAAATAAGCAGTACTAAATGGACTTAATGAGTTATAAAAGAAGAGGAGGAGGAGGAGGAGGAGGAGGAGGAGGAGGAGGAGGAGGAGGAAAAGGAGGAGGAGGAAGAGGAGGAGTGGGAGGAGGGGAAGAGGAGGAAAGAAGAGAAAAGAAAAGAAAAAATACACGATGTTGGAAGAGGAACTTACTGAGGGAAATATGAGGAGACTAGAGAGAAACTTTGGGATAGATGTTGTCCTATTTTATTGAAAGCATATGAAATTAAAAAGAACAAATAAAATTTCATGATGATTCAAACACTGTGGCACTAGTAATTGCATTAAGCAGCTGTCTTAAGAATATCCACATCATTATTATAAGTAATGTGAGGACCTATAAGTCCTTGTGTTCTATAAGTAAATCTTTAATATACTAGTTTGTATCTAAAAGTAAATGTGTGAGGAGTAATCTAGGTAAAATAATTTGATACACATAGCCCCCAAATTTCTGTATATTTCCCAATGCCTATGAAGATAGCTTAATTAATATTTATGTTTTTATTTTATTTCAGCTGAAATTTATGAATATTAGGAGTATAAGAAATTGTCAGTTTTCATGATATAACATTGGTTATATCCTGTGAAGTATAAACGGCTGTAATTGGTCTATGAAGTCTTTAAATGTAACCATGCTATCCTCATCCAATGACAAGAATGGAAGGGATAGTAACATTTCATAAGAGGAATTACCTTAATCATTGAAGTTCAATGAAATATACTCACACACTCTCAGTCTACTTACAACGCTTCCCAGGGTTTGTGAATGCTAGCCCTTGACAGTCAAACAGAACTTCTGTGCTAGTATAATTGATAGACAATCAATAATGAAGCCCTTAGGGACTCATTCACCTGAAAAATAAATTGACAAGAATGAATGTCTAAATAATAATATTCAATAATATAAAGCTGAAATAAGTTTTATGAATTTATTTGAAATAAAGACATGTACTTAAATTAAGGTTCTATTTTCATAATAAATCGTTATTTCATGAATATTGAGTACCAGATGACATGCTAAAATTATTGTAACATATTCATATTTGTGTATATGTCATCATATATAGTATATATAATTCAACACTCACAATAACCTTATAAAGTCAATGTAACTCTCAGTTCATGTATGAGAAAACTGATACAGAAACTCATCCCTAACCATATAGAAAAATATCAGAATGGGGTCTAATATGTGCCATGGTGGACTGAAAGCTACAAAGAGATTGATATATGCGAAGAAATAATCCTCAGTATAGGTGACTCTCACTTTCATTTTATTTATTCTTTTATTTTACTGAAAATAGAATTTTTTTTCTCAAATACTATATCCAGATTACAGCCCTCTCTACTATTCCCAGTTCCTCCCCACCGCCCCTCCCTTCGGATCTACCTTTCTGTCTCTCATTTGAAAATAAACAGGATTCTAAGGGATGATAATAAAATAAAATATATAAAACAAACACATTGAAATATGACAAAGCAAACAAAAAGAAAATAGTTCGAGAAAAGAAAGAGGAAGCAGATAAAGATAGAGACTCACGTGTTCTCACACTCTTGATCTCATAAAAACACAAAACCAGAAGCCATAATATATACACAAAGGACCTGTATGATAAGTAAAGGAGAAGAAACAAACAAAAATATAAAAATATAAAAAGAAAAATATAAAAGCCCTTACCTTATATCTTTTTTTTTTTTTTTTTTTTTTTTTTGGTTTTTTGAGACAGGGTTTCTCTGTGTAGCTTTGCGCCTTTCCTGGAACTCACTTGGTAGCCCAGGCTGGCCTCGAACTCACAGAAATCCGCCTGGCTCTGCCTCCCGAGTGCTGGGATTAAAGGCGTGCGCCACCACCGCCCGGCGTTTACCTTATATCTTGAGACAAAGAACCTGCTTAGATGATGTTGAGTTCATTTTCGGTGGCTGTCTTCTGCTCGGCATGCAGCCTGCCCTTGTGAGTAGTTGCTCCCCGCTGAGACTCCCTTGGAGAAAACTAAATTTTCATTTCAAGGGATTATCAATTGGGGATAGCTCCTGGGTCAGGGATGGGAACATGTGTGCACTTCTCCTTTCAGCTCTAGAGTCCCACCTGTTGCAAACTCAATGTAAACCCTGTGCACGTTGCCTCAGTCGCTGAGGGTTGATATGTGTGTCAGACCCGTTTTATACGGAAGACCTTGCTTCCTGGCTTTTACACTCTTTCCACCTCCTGTTCAACAGGGTCCCCTGAGCCTTGAGGGAAGGGGTGTGATGGAGACATTCCTGTTAAAATGAGTGTTTCAAGGTCTCTCACACTCTGTAAGACTGTCTGGCTGTGGGTCTCTGTTTTTGTGTCCAGCTGCTACCAAAGGAAGCTTCTCTGATGATGGCTGAGCTAGGCACTGATCTATGAGTATAGCAGAATAGTTTTAGGAGGCATTTTATTGATAGTTATTTTTAAACATTAGTATTTGGTTTTACCCTAGGTGCCTGGGCTGTCTGGCCTCAGGTTCATGGTCACCTAAGCAGCATCAGGTATGGGATCTTTCTTCTGGAATGGGCCTAAGTCAAGTCAGACACTGGCTGGTCACTTCCACAAGCTTTATGCCACCATTGCACTATCATATCTTGCAGGCATGAGACCAATTTTTATCAAAGAATTTCAGCTGCATTGGTGTTTACTTTTCTCCTTTGGTAGCATTCAGTGTATACTCCAGTACCAAGACGACAGCCTGTAGGGGAGAAGATTCTCTGTAGGGACCAGCTTGACTTCTCCATGTCCAATGAGTTGTGTGTGTGTGTGTGTGTGTGTGTGTGTGTGTGTGTGTGTGTGTGTGTGTGTTATATTCAGCAATGGGATCTTGCTGTCAGTTTGTGGAGTACAACCAATAATCTTGCAACAGCCTGGGTTATTTGGGGGTTCCCATGGGACCCTCTGACAATAAGTCAGTAAGATGTAACCAGTTTCTGATACAGCACACTTCATTTGCTGTCAAGACAAGTACAGTTGGGGATCTGTCTCCCTGTTACTTGGTGATTTCACTTAGCTCACTTTCACATACATATACATTTTCAGAAGCTTCTACTGTATTAGGTTTTCATACTATCCTCAAACACCATTTAATTTAATTTTATCTGTCTCTTCCTGTATGTATTCCCTCCCTCAGAACCCACTTGGTCCTCCAGTTCCAACTGCCATCTTGTCCATGCATAACTATCTATTTCCCTAGCCTAGGGAGATTTTTCTGTCCCCCTGGTCCCTTAGTCTATATCTAACCTCCGTGGTTCTATAGATTATAGCTTGGTTATCATTGACTTAACAGCTAATACCCACACATGAGCCAATACATACCAAATTTGTTTTCCTGTGTCTTGAGTGGAATATCTCACTCAAAATGACGTTTTCAAGTTCCATCCATTCACCTGCAAATTTCATGATGTTATTCTTGTTAGTGGCTGAGTAATACTCTATTGTATAAATTTCCTTTATCCAATCATCTGTTGAGGAATATTTAAGTTGCTTCCAGTTTCTGGCTATTATGAAAAAACATCAATGAACGTGAATGATCACATATATTTTGAGTAGGATGAAGCATCCATTGGGTATATGCCTCAAAGTGGTATGGCTGGATCTAGAGGTAGATTAATCCCCATCTTCATGAGGAACCACCACACTTTTTTTCAGTAGTGGCTGTACAAGTTTGCACCTCCACCAGCAATGTATGAGTGTTCCTTTTACTCCTCATCCTTGCCAGTACAAGCTGTCACTTGTTTTATTGGTCTTTGTCTTTCTGACAAGTGTAAAATGAAATCTCAAAAGAGTTTTGATTTGTATTGCTTTGATAATGAGTGCTTTTGAACACTTCTTTTCTTTTTTTCTTTTTTTAAATTTTATTTTATTTTACAATACAATTCAGTTCTACATATCAGCCATGGATTCCCTTGTTCTCCCCCCTCCGGCCCCCCTCCCCTTTCCCCCAGCCCACCCTCCATTCCCACCTCCTCCAGGGCAAAGCCTCTCCCAAGGACTGAGATCAACCTGGTAGACTCAGTCCAGGCAGGTCCAGTCCCCTCCTCCCAGGCCGAGCCAAGCGACCCTGCATAAGCCCCAGGTTTCAAACAGCCAACTCATGCCATGAGCACAGGACCTGGTCCCACTGCCTGGATGCCTCCCAAACAGATCAAGCCAATCAACTGTCTCACCCATTCAGAGGGCCTGATCCAGTTGGTGACCCCTCAGCCATTGGTTCATAGTTCATGTGTTTCCATTCGTTTGGCTGTTTGTCCCTGTGCTTTATCCGACCTTGGTCTCAACAATTCTCGCTCATATAAGCCCTCCTCATTCTTGCTAATTGGACTCCCAGAGATCCACCTGGGGCCTAGCCTTGGATCTCTGCATCCAGATCCCTCAGTCGTTGGATGGGGTTTCTAGCACAAAAATTAGGGTGTTTGGCCATCCCACCACCAGAGTAGGTCAGTTCAGGCTGTCTCTCGACCATTGCCAGCAGTCTGTTGTGGGGGTATCTTTGTGGATTTCTGTGGGCCTCTCTAGCAGTTTGCTTCTTCCTATTCTCATGTGGTCTTCATTTACCATGGTCTCCTATTCCTTGTTCTCCCTCTCTGTTGTTGATCCAGCTGGGATCTCCTGCTCCCCCAAGCTCTCTTTCCCTCAACCCTCGCCCTTCATTACCCCCACTCAAGTCCAGGCTGTTCATGTAGATCTCTTCCATTTTTCTGTCATTGGGTGATCCCCGTGTCTTTCTTGGGGTCCTGTTTTCCAGGTAGCCTCCCTGGTGATGTGAGTAGCAGTCCAGTCATCCTTGTTCCACATCTAGTATCCTCCTATGAGTGAGTACATATCATGTTTGTCTTTCTGAGTCTGGGTTACCTCACTCAGGAAGACACCTTATGCTGGAGAGGATGTGGAGCTAGGGGAACTCTCCTCCACTACTGGTGGGAATGCAAGCTTGTACAACCACTGTGGAAATCAATATGGCGCTTTCTTAGAAAATTGGGAATCCATCTCCCCCAAGATCCAGCTATACCACTCTTGGGCATATACCCAAGGAATGCTCAATCATACCACAAGAGCACTTGCTCAGCTATGTTCATATCAGTATTGTTTGTAATAGCCAGAACATGGAAACAACCTAACGCCCTTCAACTGAAGAATGGATAAATAAAATGTGGTACATATACACAATGGAATACTACTCAGCAGAGAAAAACAATGACATCATGAGGTTTGCAGGCAAATGGATGGATCTAGACACTTCTTTTCTTATTATAATTATGTTTTTCATTATTTAAAACAAGTTTAAAATCAAATGTATTTTTATCATATTCTTCCCCTCCCCCAAGTCCCTCCAGAGCCCCTCCCCATTGCTACCTGCTGCAAAAAAGAAACAATAACCCAATATAACACAAATCCCCCCAAAACCAAGAAACTAAGAAAACAAAATGAAACCACATCCAAAAAAAAAAATGTATCTCTGGCTTCTTCATCAAAAAGAGGTCTGTGTGTGCAGTTATAAATTTGGTTCCACTGATCAGCATGTTTGTTTTGTGCCAATATCATGCCGTTTTTATTCTATACTATACCTCTGTAGAACAATTTGAGATCAGGGATGGTGATGTCTCTAGCAGTTCTTTGATATTCAGGATTGTTTTCAAGCTTATTTTTTGTGTGTGTTCCTATATAAAGATAGAAATTGTTCTTTCAATATCTATCGAGATCTTTGTTTAAATTTGACCAGGATTGCATTGAACCTGGTTTGATTTTGTCTTGATAGCCATATTTACTGTATTAATTCTACCAATCCATGAACATGGTAGATCTTTCCATCTTCTGATATCGTCTTCAATTTCTTTCTTCATTGTATTAAAGTTTTAACCATATAAGTCTTTCACTTGCTTTGTTGGAGTTACCCTAACATATTTTTTGAGGCTATTGTGATTGTGTTGATTCTCCAACTTCTCAGTCCATTTTTTTGTGAGTTAATATTGTATTCAGCTACATTTCAGAAAGTGTTTATCAGCTGTAGGATTACTTGGTAAAAATTTTTAGGGTCACTTATATATACTATCATATCATCTGCAAAAAAATGTACTTTGACTTCTTCCTTTCCAATTTGTATCCCCTTGATCTCTTTTAGAGTACTCTTCAAGTACTCTATTGAAAAAGTATGGATAGAGTGGACAGCCTCTTCTTGTTCCTAATTTCGATGGAATTTAGGAACAAGATTTCTTTTTGTTTCCTGCCTATCCCTAATATCTATAGGAATTTTATGAAGAAGAGGTATTGGGTTTTTTAAAAGGCCTTTTCTATATTTAATGAGATATTAATGCATTTTTGTCTTTCAATTTGTTTATGCAGTAGATTACATTTATCTATTTCTACATGTTGAACGATCCATACATCTCTGGGATGAAGCCTCTGACATGGTGGATGATATTTTGATGTGGTGTTGGATTCAGTTTGCAGGTATTTCACTGAGAATATTTTCATCTATGTTCTTAAAGGAAATAGGTCTGTAATTTTGCTTCTTTGTTGGGTCTTTATGTAGTTTGAATATCAGGGTGGCTGTGGCCTTGTAAGAAAGAATTAGGCAATGTAGCAGGAATCTTAGAAGGTCTTCTTAATAAAATCAAACCTGAGGCCAGTTATTGGGGTGAATGCTGGAAGATCAGAGAAGCAGAACAAGCCACAGCTACCTCACCTTGGCAGTTCCTCAGCTGATCCTGTTTCCTCAGACTGGAAGCTTCTGTGTCCTCATCCCAATGGCTCTCAGCTGAACTGCTACTCGAAAGCCTGAACGCTTAACTAGTCAAAAGTTTCTAGTTCCTGGTCTTCACACCTTATATACCTTTCTGCTATCTGCCATCACTCCCTGGGATTAAAGGCTCAATTCTTGGGATTAAAGGAGTGAGTCACCATGCCTGGCTGTTTCCAATGTGGGCTTGAACTCACAGAGATCCAGAGGGATTTCTGCCTCTGGAATGCTAGGATTAAAGGTGTGAGTGCCACCATTTTCTAGCCTCTGTATCTAGTGGCTGTTCTGTTCTTTGACCCCAGAAAAGTTTATTAGGGTGCACAATATTTTGGGGAACACAATACTACGACAAGGCAATTGTTCCTTCTGCTTATATTTTGTGGAATAATTTGAGGAGTATTAACATTAACTCTTCTATGAATGTCTGGTAGAATTCTGAGCTAAAACCACCTGGCCCTGTGTGTGTGTGTGAGGAGGCAGGGGGGTTCATGGGGTGGGGGGCTAGTAGGCTTTTAATCACTGCTTCTGTTTCACTAGGGGTTAATATGTCTAAAGTGCTTATCTGATCATAATTTAACTTTGTTGGGCGGTATGTATAGAGAAAATATCCATTTCTTTTTTATTTTTCATTTTGGTGGAGTACAGGTTTTTAAAGTGTATCCTTATGTTTTTTTTTATTTCCTTGGTGTCTATTACCTTGTCTCCCTTTTTAATGTCTGATTTTGTTAATTTTAGGCAATTTGGCTAAGTTTTTCAATCTTATTTTCTCAAAGAACCAACACTTTGTTTCATTGATTACTTATATTGTATTTTTTTGTTGTTGTATCTTTTTCATTGATTTCATTCAATCATTTAATTATTTTTTACCATCTTTTCACTTTGGATATAATATCTTCATTTTGTTCTAGAGGTTTCCGGTGCACTGTTAAGTTACTAGTACAAGATTTCTTCAATTACTTTATGTAGGCACTCAGTGCTCTAACCTTTTCTCTCTTAGAAGCACCTTCATTGTGTCCCATAAGTATGGGTATGTTGCATATTCATTTTCTTTAAATTCTAGAAAGTCTTTTATTTATTAATTTCTGTCTTTACCCATTTCTCAATCAGTAGTGAGTTGTTCAGTTTCGATGAGTTTGTAAACTTTCTGTTACTGTTCATATCCAGCTTTTATCTGAGGTTGTATTTGTTAATACTTGCTTTATGTCCAAGTATCTGGTCAATTTTAGAGAAGTGTATGAGGTGCTAAGAAGAAGGTATACTCTTTTGTGTTTGGGTGAAATTTCCTGTAAATATGTTATAACCACTTGGTTTATGACATCAGTTAGCCCCAGTATTTCTCTGTTTTGTTTTTGTCTGGATGGCTTGTCTATTGGTGAGAGTCGGGTATTGAAGTCACCTACCATCAGTGTGATAATCTGTAGTAGTGTGTTTTTTATGAATTTGGGTGCCATAGATTTTGAAGCATAAATGTTAACAATTCCAATGTCTTGGTTGGTAGATTTTTTTCCTTTGATGAGAATCTAGTGTCCTTTTCTGTCACTTTCTGATTTGTTAGGTAGAATAATATCTATTTTGTCAGATATTAATAGTGTTACCTTGGTTTGCATCTTATGCCCATTTTCTTTGACTATCTTTTTTCCATTCTTTTATCCTGGAGTGATGTCTATCCTTGATGTTGTGGTGGTGCAGTAAAAGGATTGCTCCTGCTTCCACACCTATTCTGTTAGTCTGTATCTTTTATCAGGGAAATAAGACCTTTGACATTGAGACTTATCAATGTTTGCTGATATCTATTAGTTTGTTCTCCTGCTGTTTTTCCCCCTCTTTTGATTTATTGGCCTGATATCATGCCACTTTGATCTCATCTTTAAATTCTATTTTCATCAAACTTTTTTCTCCCTTTCTTGCCTGTTTTTCAGAGGGTCTCATCTAATTCTTTAGGCTCTGTATCCCTAAAACTAGGATTACAGGTTTGCAGCACTGTATTCATTTTATGTGTTACTTAAATGGAGAGCAAGGTTCCAGACTAGCCAAGTACTCTACCTACCAACTGATCTACATTTCCATCCCCTCATTCAGGCTTCTGTCAATTAAACTTCTGGCAGTGCAGAACAAAAAGACTCTTAACCATGACTGAAGTTTTAGAGTGAAAACACATTGGCCTACTGCCTGTCACTAGTTTGGCAGTGAGTATAAATTCAGTGAGCTCATGGCCATGCCTCCACTGGACTGAGGGCACAGGGGAGTCCCTACTCTCATGGCCATGCCTCCACTGGACTGAGGGCACAGGGGAGTCCCTACTCTCATGGCCATGCCTCCACTGGACTGAGCTCACAGAGGAGTCCCTACTCTCATGGCTGTGCCTCCACTGGACTGAGCACACAGGGGAGTCCCTACTCTCATGGCCGTGCCTCCACTGGACTGAGCACACAGGGGAGTCCCTACTCTCATGGCCGTGCCTCCACTGGACTGAGCGCACAGGGGAGTACCTACTCTAATTCTCAGATGCTTTTATGCATTACCGGTTGTGTTAAATATCAGGGGAGGTTTTGCTTTTAAAGATATGCCTGTAGTTTTAGTTATTAAAGAAAAACAGGTTGTATAATTTCTAATAATCTTTGGCACTGAACTCAACCTGCTTGAAATGTGTAATATCTTGTGTTAAAAAATTCTGAGGCATGTGCTTTTATTATATAATTTATGCTTTTTATACATACATTATATATATGGTTTTATGTTTTTTATAATTTATAAAAGGGAGTACACCTTTCATAGATAGTCTTGAAGTTTATCTTCAGAGCAGCACATAGCAATTGAAGTTTTAAAATGATAGGGGATTGTTTGCCTATTTTTCTCACATAGCTGCTACTGTAGAAGAGTAAGCTTAGTGAAGACATAGGACCATGTAAGCATGTAGCATGGTAAGTCAACCTTCCTCCTGGTTGGTTTGTGCACTCCACTCTTTCTTGGCAGTCCAAGCCTATGATGATAAGAACTGTGGGTGATTATTTCAAATCCCTCCTTGTGCCTCATACACAAAATGTTGAAGCAATTTGTTTAACTTCATGCTTTTTCCTATTGGCTTTTATACTCTGTCAACAGTGGAACAATAAACTTGGTTTCACTTCATGATGTCTAGTAAACGTCAGTCTAACATTTAAGAAATGGATTTCTAAATGCCTCTCTCTCTCTCTCTCTCTCTCTCTCTCTCTCTCTCTCTCTCTCTCTCTCTCTCTCTCTCTCTCCCCTCTCTCTGTGTGTGTGTGTATGTCTCTCGCTTTGTCTCTGTCTCTCTGTCTCTCTCCCCTCTCTCTCTCTCCCTCTCTATGTGTATGTGTTCCTGTGTACTTAAACATTTGAACTTCATATTTCTTAGTGACTTTGAGAGATGTATTCAAAATTTAAGGGTATAAGTATTTGAGGAGACTTGAGATATTCTGTTGGAGTTGGAGTTTGGGGCCCAATTACACTCTGGCATTCAATGTTACTGAGTTATCATACTGCAGAGTGTTTATAATAATGATAATTCTTAGTGGTATTTTTTTTTTTTTTTGGTTTTTCGAGACAGGGTTTCTCTGTGTAGCTTTGCGCCTTTCCTGGAACTCGCTTTGGAGACCAGGCTGGCCTCGAACTCACAGAGATCCGCCTGGCTCTGCCTCCCGAGTGCTGGGATTAAAGGCGTGGGCCACCACTGCCCGGCTTCTTAGTGGTATTGGTGGTTGTATTATACAGATATTCTCTCAAACACATGCTTTAATTATGTTCAAGAAGAATAATTTTATTAAGTCCTATTTAGAGTGAGTGCCTCAATTATACCTACTCACACATGTGTGTACACACACACACACACACACACACACACACACACACACTACAGATGGGCAAATAAGCCACAAAGAGAGCTTATTCCAAAACTGTGGTTTTCATAAACTTCCTTATCCCTTCAAGGAGGGTTTACTATTGTTGTGTTTCCAACAGCATCCAACGCCTTCTATCTCAGTCTTCACATCATATGAATTATACCTGCTTTCTCTTTTGAATGTGGTTAACTTGAAGGCAACAGTTTCTTACTTATCTCTAGGACCAGTATTTAGCACAATGATTGTCACACCCTTCAGGATTAAAATGAATATGCATTTTTGACTTGGACTTTTTGAAACAGTAACAAAATTGGGCCCTTTTCATAGGCATAGTATACATACAGATTTGTTTCTTGCCTATTTCAGCAGACATTTCAGAGGCTCTCCTCTATCATCCATGGCCATTATATAATTGTTGTGATCTTTCTGCTCACAGCCTAAACACAAATAAAATTTAGAAATACGTACATGAAGTAACCCCTACAATCTTCATTCTTTAGATGTCAGTGAGAAAACCAGTCACTCATTTACACAACGTTAAACAAATTAATATGTTCCTATTACAGAATCACCATGATACCTGGGCTCTTAACTGAAAACAAACAAATTTATTGGAGGGAAAAGTATCCCTTGCTTTCTCACTCTAAGTGTGCTGCCGTGAAGCCCTTATTTTCCTATCCAGCCCTATGAGGACACACTCTATTTAAATGTTAAATGTGCTTGGATACATTTTGAAGGAAGAGGCAAGTTTTACTAAATATTAGGCAACCTCATATTCCTCTTTCAGGAATATAGATAGATGTATGGCTTTGTCTAAAACTAAGTGGTGAATGATGTCAAGCATACAATTTTCTAATAAAGTCACCTGTCACTTTTCTTTATACATTTAGTTATCCTTTGTGACCAATCACATAGTGGTCAAGAAAAATATATCCTTGAGATAAAAGTGAAATGGAAGACAAGTGAAATCCATATTTATTTTAATGTAAATAATTTTACATATTAATTATACAAAGTGTTTAGATAAATGTGTAATATCTCACTTAATTCAAATAAACAAATGGGTTCAGAAATGCAAATATATAAAAAACTATAATTCCTCCTATCATTATTCTCGTGATCACTGTCTAATAAATTAGGATTTAGTAATGGCTCTGAGAAGCACACCCACAGCAGTGGCAACCTGCTCACAGTGTACAGTTCTGAATAGGTTATGTGTTGCACTGTAGTCATTTTCTCAGTATGCTTCAAGCAGATTTTCTTTTTTTTTATTTGTTTCAAACTTCACTTTTAATTAGAGTAACCCTGTACAAATTTGAAATCATGCAGAACAATAATAATTTGAAAGCAAAGGAAACGTACCAAATTCAGGACAGTAACTTGTTCTAGAGATTGACATAGAGAAGATTGGCTAGACTATGAAAAACAGTATCTCCAGTGACCTCAGGATCTTTGAGGGAAAACGTGTCAAAAATATGTCTAGATTTGTCTTTCTGTGCAATGAATACAGCAGTGTTTATGGTATTTTCTCTTTATGTTCCTATAATCTTAAATTTCTATGGATTGTAATTATATACACTGACTGAGAAATACAAGAACCCTCAAAATGGCAAGACACTCAGAAGCTTACACTCGTTCTATTAGGGTCCTAGGACTGAAGGCTTGAATGAATGTACCCGACCTGAACAATACTAACTAAGCATTTCAAGCAGTTTTTCTACTTTTTACAAGTGTTTTAAAAGCCATAGGAGGGCATTTCAGTGTTTCAGAGAGGGACAGATCTGTGGTAACTCACGGTCTGAATTTACCAGTTAATTTGGCTTGAAGTACATAGTCCCCTTTTTATGGTGTCTAAGAAACCCCAACATCTGACAACATAAGGGCTTTCATAGTGATGTTTGGGTTTTAAGACTGTAGAGAATAAATAAAGCAATTTAGCCAGTCACCTTAAATATTTTTAAAACAAAATGCTACTGTTTTTAAATCAAACATTATCTTATACTATTAAAATAAATCAACTATGTACATATTCTGTATACATATCACTACAATATGAGAGCCTTTGTAAATATGATAAGTCAATAAAATGGTTTAGATTTATTAAGGGAATAACTGAGTGATATATGGGGATAGGCATCTGAAAATCATTCACAAGACTCAACAGTTTGCCCTAGAATATTCAATATATACCTTTGCATTTACATAGTAACATACATAACAATTAAAAATGTAAGAGAATAAATGAATAAATAAAACAAAATAATTCCATTGTTCAAT
Source organism: Peromyscus eremicus (assembly GCF_949786415.1). NCBI lineage: Eukaryota > Metazoa > Chordata > Mammalia > Rodentia > Cricetidae > Peromyscus > Peromyscus eremicus. The sequence continues at coordinate 4,642,807 of NC_081418.1, read as the reverse complement.
CTATACATTTAAAAATGTAATAAGCCAATGTGAACTGACAAATCCCACTTGGAAAGAAATTATACCTGTTGAAATACTGAGTAGCTGTCTTCCTAGGAAACATGGGTCAAGCACATCTGTCTACATAAACCCTAGTGAGTCTATAATCAAGCAAACACTTTGATGATGTGTGTGCCAGTTAAGCTTACATTTTATTTTACTAACATGCAAATAAACATTAACTGACTTAACTACAATAGTTTATTTTTTCTTCGCATGGAAGGGAGTCATAACGAGACTGCCTGGGCTCCCATGGCAACTTCTTAGCATTTTCAAGGCTCATGTTTCCAGCTCTGTCACTCTTAGCTTAATGTTTCCAAATTCAAATTTACACATGATAACTGGATTTCCACCTATTTTACCAATACTTGAGGCCCTGTTAGTCACACCCTTTCAACAAGAATTTGTTTATTTGTTTTTATATAATTACCATACAAGGTATTAGATATCACTGTCACCTTTTCAAATTGTGTGTTTAATAAAATAGCTCTCCTCCTTTCCCTACTCCATGCTGCCCACTGTAATAGTCCTCCCTGGTGTCTCTTTTCTTTTTCATTTAACATGTGTCCCTTTGTCCTCACATCCATCTTTCCTAGTGCCTCCATTTACCCTCCCCTTGTCTCATTTATAAACCTTTAGACTACACACTACACACACACACACACACACACACACACACACACACACACACACACCATGCTAGGATCCTCATATGAGAAACAACATGTGTTTTTCATGTTTCTGGGTTTGGGTCATCTCATTTAATATTAAACTATCCAAGTCCCTTCATTTCTCTATAAATTTCATAATTTCATTTTTCTTTACTGCTGAATATTTCCCTTGTGTGTATATATATATATATATATATATATATATATATATATATATATATATATATATCACATTTTCATTATCCATTCACCTGCTGATAGACATCTAGGCTAGTTCCACTTCTGACCTACTGTGAGTAGAGCAGCTATAAACATGGATGTGCAGGTACACCTGACATAAGATATGGGTCCTTTTGTTATATATCTAGGAGAACTATACTTCACTCAAATAATAATTTTATTCTTAGTCTTTGGGAAACTCGATTCTCATTGACATTATGACTATTTTGTACTCACGCATTAGTGAAAAAGAGTTCATTTCCCCACTCCTCTTTAAAATGTGGTGTTAGATTTCCTGATGAAAGGCCTTCTGACTGGGGTAAGGTGGTGTCTTAAGAGTTTTAATTTGTGTTTCCTTATTGACTGGCAACACTGAACATTTTAAAATAGTCACTGGCTATTTGTGTTTCTTCAGAGAACTGTCTGCTCATTTATTTTGTTGATTGACAAGTTTATTTTTCTTTCTTTGTATTTAATTTGTGCAGGTCTGAATAAATTCTGAATATTAATTCCCAGTCTGAAGTATAGCTAGTGAAGATGTTCTCCCATTCTGTAGGGTTTTTCTCTGCTCATAGTTTCTTTTGCAGTGGAAAAACTCTGTGGGAGGCCAGCTCCCACCTTTACTAGGGTTCCTATGAGGAGCAGAGAAGAATAAGAAATTTGTAGATAGAAAGATAGCAGAGAGGTGACAGACAGAAACACAGTACAGCTTCGGGAGGACCTGGATCAAAATCCACCAGCCCCTTCTGTCTCTTCAAAAGTGCTTTTTATAACAATGCCAAGGGGTGAGGGAAAAGACCTCCCCCTTGCTAGATCAAAGCATACCGCACAGCCAAGTGCAGACCCTTCCAAACACCTGGTAACCACGCCTGTGGTCCAATGATCCCTTTATACAGCCCTGCTGGGTAAAGCAAACTCAGATTCTCAGACACAATATATTATCACATTTCCCCTTTTGTCTAAAATAATAAAAGAAGTTTATAACTAATATAAAAAACTATATACAATAAGTACAATAAATATATACAATATGTAAGGTCAAGAATTACATTAACACTATCCAGTCCACTAACAATTGACAAATTCAGAGAAAATACTCCATTATTTATCTTATTTTGGTGAGTCCAAAATGTTGTACCTAATTCCCTTTCTATCCAAACTTGTATTATCAACCAAATACTATCTTTTGATGTCTTTCAAACTTAGACACTTTTCGTCTCTTTAGTGAGTTTCTTTTCTGAATTTGTTAACAAGGAAAACTATAACTATAACTATCTAGTCTCCAACTCCCTCAGAGATCCAAGATGGAAAAATATTACCTAACTAAACAAGTGACTTCCAAAAAATGTGAGAAATGAGAGAAACAGCTGGCTGTCTGGACAGTCACCCAAGGTTCCTCTGTAACATTGGGGCATCCAACTTCAGCTTATAGGCTTAGCATATCTGATAGACTTTTCTGTGAAGCAGGATATTCTGAAGGGCCTTCTTACCTTAGCAAGGTATGACAGTCCTTTCTTTTGTGTCCTGCTTGTCCATTTGGACAGCATACTGTCAACAGTTGAGTCAAGGGTGTTTTCTTGCCTAGAGGCTAGCTTTTGTCACAAAGAAAGTAAACTCAATATGGAGTTTTCTCCAATGCTCATCATTTTCTCTGAAGTAGACTGGTGCTGCTAGGAGCAGACATGTCTCATTGTCATAAAAGAAAAGAAATCTATATTATTAAAACATCTTAAATGCCATATTCTATAGATCTCTGAAGTGTTTGAAGATGACCTGTTGTATAAAATATGTCTGTTTGACCTTGAAAATATACCTAATATGACTACTAGTTTGATTGTAATAACTACTAACTTGTATTTCTTTGTATCCTAGTTAGTAGTAATAATAACTTTCAAAGACTAGCAATTTGCATTACATTGTTAAATGAGTCATATAGGTACAACATCTTGAATAAGATTAGAAACATATGTACAGTATGTTCTAAGAAAAATAATCTCAACTTTGTATCAATATACAAAAATCCAATCCAGTGTAAAATATTTAAAACTAGTAGTTGCTTTTTAAAAGTAGTTCAATAATCTTCCTTTTTGTCTTATCACACCTATATTCTCCGTTTTTGTTTTTGTTTTTTTTCAGAGCTGAGGACCAAATCCAGGGCCTTGCGCTCCACCACTGATTAAATCTCCAACCCCGTTTTTTCTTTTCAGAGTAGATTCAATAATCTACCTTTTATCATGTCATATCTATATCCTCTTTTTTTCAAACAAGAGCCCTGAATCTAATCTCCTTTGTTTAGCTTTTTCCCCTGACCATTAGCTAATTTAACAATTTGTAACTAACCATCCTAAACAATGACAATTATCCATAAACCATTGAAAGGCCAAAAACCATTTACCCTACCTCTTGGGAATGTGGGCCTCATGTTCTTAAAATTACTTCCTGCTGACTGAGGGTTCTGTTAATCTTATGAGGACATGGAGAAAATTTAGGATTATTATGGTCATGTCCTGACCAAAGTAGTCTGTGAGGCTGTATCATCTTGATATTGTCCTGAGCAGTTTGTAGTCCAAAGCCGATCTTTGTATGTTGTTTATCAGCTTAATGGTGTTATCATTGTCCTGATGGAATTGTCATTGTGGGGTCCCATTATTTTTTTGGAGACTTCAAAGTTGCTGTTAGGTGTGATCATGGTTCACTGCAGAAAATATTTTTCATGGGACATTTTTTTCTGAATGATTTGTCCTTTTTCTTCAGATGTCTCATTTGTCCAGTGTTCTTCAGATTTTTTAGCCTTTCTTCTCCTGAAAGAAAAACAAAACCCTTCCCCAACCCTAACTTTGAGAAGTTTCCAAATCTAATCTTTATTAATTTTGATTTATGGTTTCTCCTGATTTTTTTCTTTTTTCTATAGCTGTTTTATTATCCAGAACAGTATGCCTTTTACATTAGGCATTATGTTCTTTAATTGCTCTGGGAAGGGATTTCCTCCATGATGACAGGAAAGACTGAACAGAATTTGACATGGAATCCCTCAGAGAGTTTTCTGACTGCAAAAGCAAAAGATTAATCTTGTCTGCCCTTGTTAGTCTATATTCATTATGAAGCCCAGTGTCTGACTTTGTCATACCTTCTGCATAATCCAGAAGGGAGGGGAATTCTGTTGGGGTTTTTCCTTGATAAAACATTGTTTCTAGGAATGCCCTGTTTATAGTCCTTTTTAGGTGACCTTGCTTACTGTAATTGAAACATTTGACATTACTATTTTTCTTCAAACCTCTGGACATCACCTTTCCTATCCAAGCATCATTATAATTGAAACATTTGACATTACTATTTTTCTTCAAACCTCTGGACATCACCTTTCCTATCCAAGCATCATTATGATTATGAGATTCAATATTAATTGTATCTCAGATCTATTCCTCCAGGGTGCTGATCTTGCCTTTAATGGCCTAATTACCCTTTTGCATTGTGCATTATCATTTTCAAAAGCCAGAGATTCAATTATTATCTGTCTAGCTTCTGAATTTGGTATCATTCTATTTACTACTGAAGTCAATCTTTTGGGCTCTGTGTAACTTTTGTAAATGACTCAATTTTCTTTCATATTTCTTCAGTTCTGTTCCAAACATTCAAGGCTGCCATGTGGCATAAAGCCAGGGTGTGGTCATCCTATAAAGATTGTCTTTGTATATCAGCATAATTGCCTTCTCCAATAAATTGATCTTGGCAAATTTCAATACCACTATCCCTACTCCATTGTTTGATAGTCTTAGCCTCATCTTTCTACCAGGTCCTCCATTGTAATTGGGGGCCAGCCTCTAAGACTGATGTAACCAAATCTCTCTAGTCTTGAAAGATAATTCTATCACAAGTTAACCATGAGTTTAACATCTGCTTTAGGAAAGATGAGTGGATGCCATATGACACTATTGCTTCTTTTAATCTCCTCAGAGCTAACATTTGCATAGGAGTCCAGTCAGCTCTTACACAGCCTTGAGTATATCTATCATTTGGCAGTTCCTGTAAGGTTACTGGATAGATTAAGGTTGGCTATTTGAAAGCCTTAGGTTGTTTCTCTGTAACCTTATAATGCAATGCTGAGATTGGTTCTCCTTTAAATTCTTCTGTCTGGGTCTGAATATCTCTGTTTTTAACAGGTTTTTCTAAGACTTTTATTTTGGCACTCATATTAACCAACTTTTTATTGATAAAACAGAAATACTCAAACAAATAACATTTATAATTGACATTACATCGATGACATCAACATTAATTATCCTCTCATTTAATTGTTCCACTTCAGACCATTTAATGTATAGTCACACAGAGACCAAATGACTTCCATTGTAACAGTGTTTCCTATTTTTTAATGTGGGAAAAACTTTCTTTTAACTAATTCCTCTCTTTAAGAAACCCCAATTGACTCACCAAATCTGCTGACAGTGACAATTCAGATGATGGTGTGGCAGCAGCCTAAGGAGGGGGCCCAGAGAAAGCCACAGCCCACCAGGAGAGGGAAGAAGTGAAAGATCCAGCTGTGTGCATGGGGGAAGTGTGTGAAAGTGGCTAACCCCTGTGGTTTGGAGACCCCAAAAAACCTATGGAGTTTGCTGCACAGAGGCTGCAACAGAAACTTAGCCAGCAGGTTAAGGAGTCCAGCCCAGGCAAGTTGGAGATTCCAGCCATGTGTAGCTCAGGCCTGAGCCAGAGAATGAAAGGCCCGAGGCAAGTGGCTTTTTTGTGAATTCCTTCTCCACAAGTTGGATGCCAGATGTAACACAAATTCTTAAAATATCTTTTAGTAAAAATCCCAGAGCCAGTTATTGGGGTAAATGCTGAAAGATCAGAGAGACAAATGAACAATCCACCTCTTACCTCTAAGACTTCTCAGCCTGAAAAGGCTTGCTAGCTGAAAGAGTTTCCTCAGCCTACAGGGCTTTAGTTCCTGTCTCCTCATGCCTTATATACTCTTATACTTCTTATATTTCTCTGCCCTGCCATATTACTTCCTGGTATTAAAGACATGTGTGCTTGCCAAGCAAAGGAATGAGATCTCAAGTGCTGGGAATTAAGGTGTATGCCACCACTGCTTGGCATCAATATTTAAACTAGTGGCTTATTCTGTTCTCTGATCTTCAGGCAAATTTTATTAGGGTGCACAATATATCACCACAGAACTTAAACTTTATTATTCCACTCATTAGTGACTTTTAGAGTTATGAATGAGTGGTCTAAGGTTATTAATATATTGCTGCTTTTATATATCAGTTGACTTTTTCTGATACCAATTTTAGTATTGTTTTTTATATTTTGAGGGTTTCTTCTTTTTCTTAAATTTCTCATTTGTTTGAATATCTATGAGATTCTATATGTTGGGAAAATTTGATGCTATAATTTTATTTGATAGTGTATATACTACTTTTTAAAAATCTCTGTTCCTTCTTCTAACCCATGAATACACCAGTTGGACCATTTAAGGATATGCTGGCTAGTTTTACTTGAACTTGACTCAAGCTGGGAGTCTCAATTGAGACAATGCCTCCAGGATATTGTCCTGTGGGCAAGTCTTTAGTGCACTATCTTAATTAGTAATTGATGTGGAGAGCCCAGCCCATTGTGGATGGTGTCATCCCTGGGCTGGTGGTCAGGGATGATATAAGGAAGCAGGTTAAGCAAGCTATGAGGAACAAGATGTAAGCACAACTTCTCCATGGCCTCTGCTTCAGTTTCTTTGTAAAGATTCCTGCCCTGCAGCCTACAGAATGAGAATAGATTTTTAGAAACTACACATCCAATAGATAGATAGATAGATAAATAGATAGATAGATAGATAGTAGATAGATAGATAGATAGATTGATAGATTGATCGATAGATAGACAGAAATATATATGTATGTATATAGCACTAAAATATAGATATCAAGAAAACAAATAACCCAATTAAAATGAGGTACATTTCAAAATAGAGAACTCTTAAAAGAAGAAACTCAAATAGCTTAGAAATAAAGAAAGGTTCAACATCCTTAGTTATCAGAAAATGGAAATCAAATCTACTTTGAGATTTCTATCTTACACTAGTCGGAATGGCTAAAATCAATAACACCAGTGATACCTCATGCTGGTATGAAACAAGAGGAACACTCCTCCATTGTTGGTGGGAGTGCAAGCTTTTACAGCCACCATGGAAATAAGTGTAGTGGTTCCTCAGGAAAGTTGATTTACCTTAAAATCTAGCTATATCACTCTTGGGCATATACCCAAATGAGACTTCATACTACCATAGCAAATCTTCCACCACTATGTTCATTGCTGCTCTATTCATAACAGCCAGGAATTAGGAACAACCTAGATGTCTCTCAATGGAAGAATAGATAAAGAAAATGGGGCATATTTACATAATGAAATATTACTCAGCTCTTAAAAGAATGAAATCATGAGATTTGCAGGCAAATGGACAGAACTAGAAAATTCATCCTGAGTGAGGTATCCCATATCTAGACAGAAAAATATGGTATGTATTTCATTATATGTGGATAGATATAGACTGCAAGCTACAGTCCATAGAACCACAGAGATCAGGTATAGAGTAAGGGACTATGGAGTACAGAGAGCTCTCCTTAGGAAAGGGAAATAGAATAGTTATGCATGGATGGGTTGGCTAGAATGGGAGGATCAAGTGGGAAGGGTAAGGGGAGAGGAACAGGGATGAGGGAGGTAATGTAGAGAGAGACAGCTAAAATTTAAGGTCATTTGAGGGGTAGTATCAACACCTAATACACTAGAAACTTTCTGAAGTATGTACATATATGAAGGTGATCTAAATAAGATCATCAAATAATTGTGAAGACAGAGCCCTAACTTGCCATCTCTTGTCATCAAATGAAGCTTGAAGTCCCAAGATTGGATTACATCTAAGTGAATTGTTGTACAAAGGGCTTCCATGGCAACCCCTAAATTGTCCAGATTGTGGCCAAGACTACAGGTTGCTCTCCACAAACTGATAGCAAGGTCCCATGGCTGAATTCAACACCTACACAACTCATTGAACATGGAGAAGTCAAGCTGATGCCTTCATAGAACTTTCTTCACCCCTAAATCCTAATGTCTTTGGTACAGGAAGGCACTCTGTACACTACCAAAAGAGAAAAATAAACACCAACCCAGCTACAAAACTTTTGACCTATAATGGTGATCTGCCTGCAAGATATGCTAGGGTAATGATGACACAAAACTTATGGGAATAACAAAGCAATATCTGATATAAGGCCTATTTTATTAGATGTAACCTATACTCAACACTGCTTGGGTGACCAAGAACCTAAGACTAGATAGCTAGACCTGTGGAAAACCCAAATATTACTGTTCTAAAAAGAAAAGAAAAGAACAACAAACTATCTATAAAATGACTCTTAATGACATTCTGGATATTCATAGTTCAGTGCCTTGCTCAACCATCTTCAGAGAAGCTTTCTCCTGAAGCAGATGGGAACAAAAACAGAGACCAACAGGCAGACATTATGCAGAGTGAGAGACCTTGGAGCACTCAGTTCTAAAGGGTGTCTCCCTCAAATTCTTCCCCTCAGGACTCAGGAAATCATGTGCTAAAGGGAGTGGAAAGAGTGTAAGAGCCAGAAGGTGGTAGGACACCAAGAAACTCTAAATCAACATTTTCTTGGAGTTTCTATTGCTGTGATGAAATGCCATGATCCAAAATCAAGTTGGGGAGGAAACAGTTTATTAGGTTTATATTTCCAGATCATAGGTCATCACTGGAGGAAGTCAGAACAGGAACTCAAGCAAGGGTTCAACCTGGAGGCAGGAGCTGATACAGAGGCCATGGAGGAGAGCTACTTACTGGCTTGCATCCCCTGGTTTGTTTAACCTGATTTTTTATAGAACCCAGGACTACTAGCCCAAGCGTGGCATCACCCACCATGGACTGGACTCTCCACTGTTGATCACTAACTGAGAAAATGCCTTAGAGCTGGATCTCATGGAGGAATTTTCTCAACTAAAGCTCCTTCCTCTCTGAATACTCTACCTTGTGTCAAGTTGCCACACAAAATCAGCCAGTACAATAATGAAAGCCCATATAAATTTGTAAAGACTGAAACAGCATGTTCACGGCCTGCATTGGTCTCTACCAAGTTCTCTGCTTATATATTATGGATTCTAGCATAGTGTTCTTACGGGATTCCTGAATGTGCAAATGAGTTGATATCTGATTCTTGTGCCTTCTCCTGGGCCATTTTCTTTCTGTTTGTTTTGTCCAATTCTGATGTATTAGCATTTGTTTTATCTTATTTTTATTTCATTTTTTTTACTTTGTTATTTTCTGTTAGAAGCATGAGTGGATATTTTATGTGAGGAAAAAATCCATTTATTCATAAAAGGAACAAAGAAACGATTCCTGCCTTGAGTTTCTGCCCTGAAGCCCTTCAACGATGTACTGTTAACTGAAATATAAGAAGAAATATGTCCTTTCCTTCCCAACTTGCTTATGGTCATAGTGTTTTATGACAGTAACTAAGACAGGGGTATTTTATATTTCTTACAAGTGTTGGACATATTCTTTAATTTTTCCTTATATCCATCTGATTGTTTTATTGTCTTGATATTTCCTCTGCCCCTAAAATTCCTTCTTCTGTGTGGTTACATCTACAGATGATGCTTTCTTCGTCTTATTTGTTGACCATTTTCTCTTTCCCAGTACTTCTGTTTGGTTGTTTTCTATTGTTTCAGTTTCCTTGCTGACGCTTTCCTCCATGTTTGGGTTCTTTCCAACATTATGCTAACTTTGATTCATTTTTGTGACTCTTCACTCAGTCTTAGGTTAGTTTTCTTCGTTCATGCATCTGTTTGAGTCTTCAATGAGTTCATTCATTATCTTAAAATAGGTGATTCTGGATACTTTCACAGACAGAGAATCTCTATCACTTTAGCTGATGTTATAGGAAAGTTGGTAGGAAACTGGTAGGGAATAAGTTTGGCATGGGTAATGATGTATAGTTGTCTCATAGGCTTTGTGTTTCTTTGTCATGCTTTGCACATCCATTAGAATTTCGCTGCCTTCTAATTGCAGCTCCCCATTGTTCCAACTCTAGTTGATTGTTTTGTTTCCTGTATGCTCTCCCAGGCAAATTTTTGATTTCAAATTTTGTTTCCAGCTGTTACCTACGGGGGACAGAATGGTCCTTCCATCTCCTTATCAGTAGACTGGATGTTACTTGGTAAAGACCCCTTTGAGTTATGCTGATGGTTTAGAGACTTGGTTAGAAAATATGTGTTTTGTAGACTGTTTGAAAGTGGAGTGTGTTAGTATTTAGGCAGAGAAATTAGAATGGAATGGAGAGCATGGGGGTTCAGTATGTTTGAGAAGTAAATTATATGTGTTAGATGTCTGAGAGTAAAGAGGCACAGTTATAGTTGTCGAAATGTAGAACAGATAATTTTTGTGTGTATAGGAAATCTGGCATTTTTATAAATGTCTATTCTGATGAAGTAGTTTAAAACTCAATTAATGTATGAACTTGTAAGTAGTTATAAAAAACAGAACAGAAATACTGAACTGCTAAAATGTTAGTGAAAATGACAAAGCCAAGAACACACATGAAAAGAAATGTTAAGCACATACATGTGCACACACACACACACACACACATACATCAACCAACTATCAAAGCAAGATACATAAAAAACATAAAGATTATAAAAGTAAAAAATAAAGAACAAATAAGCAACAACAAATGAGCAAAAATAAATGAAGGCCATTAATAAAAGAGAGCCCTGTTCTGATAGCATTCCATGTTAGTTGTTTTTTTTTAATTGAGTGTTCAAATTCTTGCAGTTCCCAGCGTTGCACCAGCATGAAGTTCAGCTATGGAGACCACTTAAACTTGCGGTTAATTTCCAGGAAGAGCAGCTAAGTGACCCAGTTTTAGCTAAGTGCCAGCAGGACCTCAATTGGGACCAAAGCTCTGAAGGTTCAAGCCATTGCCAATGTGACTGAGTGGATGCAGTCAAAACCTCAGTCACACGTTGACTCCTTTCAGGCTGAGGACAGAAACCTGGCTGTACAGTGGCCTCTGACACCAATGGAGCCCTGAGGAGAGGAGTTCCAAACGCACACCTGCTTGCTTCAGTTTTTGTGAGGAGAGTTCCAAACACACCTGCTTGCTTCAGCTTTTTGCTAGATTAGCTGACTAACAACCAAGAATGTGAGTCTGGGAAGCTTTAGTTAACCACATCATCCTGGATTCTGTTATTGATGATTAGAAGATAATTAGGAAAAGTAAAGATCTGAAAAGGATGATGCCACGTAACTGGTGTGCCTTGTATTTATACAAGTATTCACATGAGTTTGTGTTTCCTTTCTAGAAAACTTCTTGTGGCCATTGCATAGAATTTATGATAACATTCATTCAAACCTTACCGTGTATAAATTAAGAGAGCATTGTTAAATGATGGAAACACAGGAGATTTGCACAGATATTCTGAATTTTGCCTCAAAACTCAGTGACTGACTGATGATCCTGAGAATTAGCAATGTGATTCTTCATAACTGGCTTTGAAAAGCACCTTCAGTTTTAGAGCGCAGCAAAAAAAAAAAAGTATACTGGAAAGAAAAAGACATATCCTACAAAGAGTAGCCTCAGTGAACCATATTTAATGTGCATTCACAATACATATGCTTATTTGCAATAATGGGACTGACAACCTTGGGACTCACAGAGAAGAAAATGTGCTTGAACTGGGAAGGATAGTAAGTAGAATTAAAGATAGAAATACTTTTAAAAAAATGAGGAAATCAACGGCAAATTGTTTAATTGTTCTTTCAAGTTCATGTGAAAAGTGGCCTTTGTTTAATTTGTAAAAGCACACAATATATACAAGAAGTCTGAAAATGAGTAATAATACAATGGAATCCATAAATACTCGGGCCGTTTTGTTCTCTTTGCTCTGTAGTTTATAGCTCATGACTAATATATGTGTCTGAGCAAGAACTTGATAAATATCCTGATTTATCCAGAATTTATGGTCACATTCCTTGAGCGGTAGCATTGCTGATAGTAGTCAAACTGATTGGTAGAAATTACAGAATTCAAGGGAAGGACCATTGTTTGCTTCATTTTGAGAGAACTTTAATTTCACAAAAGGAGCTTCACGACTTGTTCTTATATTCATTCTTTCAATTTACTTAATTGGATAAATAAAATATAACCTACTTGGCCAGCTCTTGGTTTTCTCATTTTTCATCAGTCTACTAGTGATCAGTAGAAAGTGGTGTGTGTGTGTGTGTGTGTGTGTGTGTGTGTGTGTGTGTGTGTATGTGCATGTGTCTGTCTGACCTATCTTTGTAGCATTTTTTGAAACGATGTTTAATGTCAAAATGAACATTTGCAGTAGAATATCTCAGGGTGACTTCACAATAAAGGCCTGGAAGGGATATTTGTAAGTGCTCCAGTGATAGAAAACAGGTGTTGTAATCCCTCTAAAAGTAAACAGAAAACAGCAAAAAGAAAGGGATAAATTAAAACTGGAATAAAAATATAGGAATAATCTAGTAGACGCAACGTGATGGGCCACAGAAATCAGGACAAAACAAGACTGAATGTAATAAACCCCAGGGAAGAGTCTTGAGGCAAAGAACAGTGATGTTTTCCAGAGAAATTTAGTAACACAAAAGCGGAGAGATTAGAAACTGGAAGATAAATTATTTTCTTCTCTTATCTGAATTGGAAAGCTACTACCTGAAATTAGACTTACTCCTGTGTATGCAAATATGAAGGAGGACGCCTAGTTATGCACAGGGAAGGAACAAGGATGCAGGGGCCTACTGAGCTTAGGTTTGTACTTGTAGTGCTCAATGGAACATTTGCTAGGCATACCCAGCTGCCAAGCATTTGGAACGTGGCTATTCTGGATAGAAATAGGCTGTGGATGTATAGTCTACACTTGATTTCAAAGAATTGATTTTAAAAAAGGTATTAAACCTCTCATTAGATTTTTTATATTGATTACATGTTGAAATGATAATTTTGATATATCAGGTGGAGTATATTGTTAATATCAATTCTGTTTTGTTTTACTATTTTAGTAATGATTACTAAAACTTTTATTAAATGTATGTGTGGCTCATACCATATTCTGCTTAGCAATCAGTGCTAGTTCCCACACTGAGTTCAATTTCCCACCACAATTTTTAAAAAAATCTGTGAGGAGAAATCAGAAGCTATTCTAACATCTACAACTTGTTCCTGTATTAACTTAGAGACATAATTTGATGCAGTACAAAGAACATCAGTTTCTGGCTTCAGCTCTGCTACTAACTGGCTTTGTGGCCCTGGGCAAGTTGTTTAACTTCCCTGAGTCCTAATTTCCTCATCCATAAAATAAGAATCATAATACACGCCCCACAGGGTAACTGACGGTTGAATGTGAACAGAAGAGGCTTTGCAGAGTGCTGGCACATACTGTGCACTTCATAAATATTATTTACCTTTCTTCCTTGTTATATGATCTCTGTTAAAAATAAACAGAGTTTATCTGTCCTCTCATAGCTTCAAATCAGGAAGACAAGAGCATGAATCAATCATTGACCCTCTGAAGATGAAAAGATCACTGCATGCTGGCAGGTTATTTTGCTGTAGCTTCTTCGGAAGAACAACCAAAGAAAGTTTCCTAAATTATATGCATATATGAGTTTTACATAGCAGGCAAAGGCCATGGGACTGAGCTATGAGCTATATACCCAGTCCACATATTCTTATCTAACATATTTCTCATTCCCTGGTTGAACACTTGAAACAATGTATTTAAACTGGTTTTATGAACTAGTTTGCAGTAATTCAAGTATGAATTCTCATGCGGTCCTTACCCTTCCACAGAATTTCATCCATTTGAAAGAGACAAGTAGAGAAAGAAATAGATTTTTACCCAGGGGGTGAAAACCAGAGGGGTGATCTCAAATAATGAAGAGGAGAAAAGTACATATAGATGTAGCTAGAGTTTTCCTGCCTGTCCCACAGTCAGGACAAATCTCTATCACCTGCCAGTCCCGCAGCTGCTCAGACCCAAACAAGTAAACACAGAGACTTATATTGCTTACAAACTGTATGGCCGTGCCAGGCTTCTTGCTAACTGTTCTTATATCTTACACTAATCCATTTCTATAAATCTATACCTTGCCACATGGCTCGTGGTTTACCAGCATCTTCACATGCTGCTTGTCATGGTGTCAGCTGGCAGTGTCTCTCTTCTGCCTTCCTGTTCTCTCAGTTCTCCTCTCTGTTAGTCCTGCCTATACTTCCTGCCTGGCCACTGGCCAATCAGTGATTTATTTATTGACCAATCAGCAATACATTTGACATATAGACCATCTCACAGTACTTCCCCTTTTCTTTTCTTAAAAAGGAAGGTTTTAACCTTTACACATCTCTGAAGTCAGCTTGGTATATTTGGGAATTTGGACATAGTTTCTCTTACTACTTCCTGCTGGAGGGGGTGCTGTATCTTATGGAGACACAGAGAAAATTTTAGGATTATGGAGTAGTCCATGAGGGTGTATCGTCTGAGCCAGTTGCCTTGAAACAGTTCTGGATGTTGGATCATCTGGGCCATGGTGTCATCAGAGACCTTTCAGGGGGGTCTTGGCTGGTCAAACCTGATGTATCTTAATCTGGAACAAATCCATAGCCTCTGACTTTCTGTGGAAACAAAAGCAGAGCCTCATTTCCAAAGCAACATATCCTTACATCCAAATTTTGAAGTCAACGTACCTTTAAAATATACATTTTGGCATAACTCAACAGCTTTTGCAATCAAATGTTTTTCTTCAGTTACGAATATCAAAGAACATAATCCAGATTCTCTGTGTGGTAGCCATCTTTATGTGCCTTATTTTTTATATTACCTTGAGCCTATTGCTTTAAACTGCAGCATTCTAAGACTGAAACAGCACTGTGGCTGCTGGCTCCGCCCACCTCAGCTTCCCAACATGGCAGTGGTCCGCCATAGTAGCTCAACACGCAGGCTGCCACTAACTTGAGAGAGACAACTAGGAACTGTTTTTTGCTCCGTTTTAGTATCTTTTTACTCAGGTTTTAGGTGGAAACTCTTGCCCCACCTTGGGTGCCATTTGTAGCTGGAGAGTTTTCTCTCTGGATCCCACCAAAACCTGGTAGTCCGACAGCCCACTTATAAAATAAACACATAGACACTTATATTATTTAAACTGTTTGGCCTAATGGCTCAGGCTTCTAGCTATCTAGTTCCTACATCTTAAATTAATCCATTTCTATAAATCTATACCTTGCCATGTGGCTCGTGGCTTACCGGCATCTTCACATGCTGCTTGTCATGGTGGCTGCTGGCAGTGTCTCTCTTCCGCCTTCCTTTTCTCTCAATTCTCCTCTCTGTTAGTCCCGCCTATATTTCCTGCCTGGCCACTGGCCAATCAGTGATTTATTTATTGACCAATCAGCAACACATTTGACATACAGACCATCTCACAGCATATAGAGACTAGCGTCGTTTAAATACGGTCTGTCTTCTCTAAACTACATGCTGGAAATTAACTTTTATTATAAGATTTTAAGAACTTGAACCAGGTGAGATCTTTGAGAAGCAAGTGTGGCTCCACCTCATGAACTCATTAACCTCTTCATGGTATTCATCAACCAGCATACAAATATCTTTAGTTTTCCGTAACAGCCAGAAGACCTTTGCTATACATCTCTTCTCTGGATTTCACCTTATGATGCCCTTTATACTCTTGGGACTCTCTCAGTAGAAAGGCTATATGAACTGATAGCCTTCTATGTTGGAAGAGAACCATGAGACAAAACAAATATCTCTTCTTACATAGTTAATACACCTTACAGTAATTAACAATACAAATTTACCTAAAACACATAAAGGATTTTGTTAAAATCCAAGTTGGAGATACACATCTACCTAGCATATACAGCCTAATTTTTTTTTTCAGTGCTTGACATTCCTCCCAAGAAGGTCTCAAAAATCCCTTCTCCTCTTTCCTCCTCCATTTTGTTATCCATGGTATCCATGTTGTGCTTGTAGTAAGAACCATGATTTTTCAATATGTCCTCTTCCCATATTTCAGCCTAGTCTTAACTCATTTGTGCAATTTACCTTTTCCATGCTAGAGCTTATGCTCAAAACTACTGAACTCTCTGCTCTGCTGACATTGACCATGTTTTCTCTCCCTCTGCTAGCCTCAAAAACTTCTTTGAGAAAACAGAGCTTAAAATAAAAAAAAAAAAAAATACATACAAGGGTTTCTGATACATCCCATAGTACTTGTCCTATCTAAATTCAGGAATGCTTATGTATCCAAACATCAAATTACCTAACTTTGGGTAACTTTTTATGGGAATTTCAATTTTTTAAAAAAAAACAAATTTTTAACATGGAAATAAATCAGACTTAAACCATTATTATAAATAAAATTCTTTTCAAAAATTTTATGTTTAAAAGGGAAAGTGCAAGATTCTGCATTACTTAGAAACCTCTATAATGCATGATAAGAAATCCAATGCAGCCGGGCGGTGGTGGCGCACGCCTTTAATCCCAGCACTCGGGAGGCAGAGCCAGGCGGATCTCTGTGAGTTCGAGGCCAGCCTGGGCTACCAAGTGAGTTCCAGGAAAGGCGCAAAGCTACACAGAGAAACCTTGTCTCGAAAAACCAAAAATAAATAAATAAATAAATAAATAAATAAATAAATAAATAAAATTAAAAAAAAAAAGAAATCCAATGCAAACCAGCTTAAATAATAGACGAAAGTTCAAAGGCCACAGAAGAGAACAGCCCAGGGATTGGCCCAGCCCTGTGCAAGATGCAGAGCCCAATGCCCCTAAGTGGATTTCATTCCTTGAGTAAGTTACACTAAGGTCACTTCTTTCATGGTCCAGAAATATAATCAGCACATCTCATTGCCATGCTTTCTGATTTCAACTCCACAAAGAATGCTCTTTCACCCCACAGGTCTCAGGGAAGCTGCAGCACACTTTACTGGCTTTGATTAGCAACACGTATGTTTCTAAGCAAATCACTGTACCCAAAGAAAAGGCCATGTCACTGCTTAGACACTGTCCCAAAGATAATAATAGCTGGAATTGTGGGGGAAATTGATCATCAAGAAGGTGATTGAGTCGTAAATTCTCATGAACAACAGCAAATGAAAGTTCAGTAAAATCTCCTCCAAGTATAGTTGAGCGCTATTGCACTGATCATGTGTGAAGTGTGTGGAGCTCTAGCAAGCATGTTAGATTAAGTGTATCAGAGAAATGCGGTTTAAAATGTTCTTTAAGGTAAGGAATGTGACATTGTCTACCAGAATGAAACAAAATACCTATGAAATTAATGTAATCAGATGTAAAGAGTTGCAGAAACAAAAGTTAGTGTAGCAGGTCTATATAGCAACATTTTTATATATGAGAATTGATTCATTGACTTTTTACCAATTTTGAAAAGTTTTCTTCTTTTAAGTTGGTCTTCTGATACCTTTAAAGCAAAAATGCCGAAATAGGGCCCAGTATATTATGTACAGGTTCAGAACAATTGTATCTGTTTGTATGTGACAGAAAATAAAGAGAATGAGAAAGAGGAAGGGAGAGAGAGAGAGCTACACGGGGTGGGCAGGGAATGTATGTGTAAGGCAGAGAGAGAGCACGCACATATTGGACAAGGTCTTAACTGTTTAAATTTAGTCCATAAATCTAATTATAAGTGAAATTATTGTTTCAGAGAGGGGAGCTGTATCCTCATTCTGTTTTCCTGAACTTTCCCTTCAAACAACCACATGTTCTTCCAAAGAAAATGTACTTTCAATGCTATCATAATCGTGTCCCGGTAAGCCCAAGTTAAATAGGTATTTACTAGTTAAGGCAGTCCTGGAGGTAAGAGGTGGAGGAAGGAGGAATTCAAAAGTTCAACTTTCTTAAGTTTAAAGGCACTTTCTAGATCATACTCCATGAGGTAAAAACGTTTATGCCACCAAAATTATCTTAAAACGTTGCTTTTAGAGGACTACATAATGACACAGTAAAGGCCAAGAGAGGAAGAAAACAGGTGGAGAGTAGTGCACACTGGCTGGACATTCCATCACTGGGCCAGTGCACACTGGCTGGACATTCCATCACTGGGCCCACTGCACACTGGCTGGACATTCCATCACTGGGCCCAGTGCACACTGGCTGGGCATTCCATCACTGGGCCCAGTGCACACTGGCTGGACATTCCATCACTGGAGCCCAGTGCACACTGGCTGGACATTCCATCACTGGGCCCAGTGCACACTGGCTGGACATTCCATCACTGGGCCCAGTGCACACTGGCTGAACATTCCATCACTGGGGTCCAGTGCACACTGGCTGGACATTCCATCACTGGGCCCAGTGCACACTGGCTGGACATTCCATCACTGGGCCCAGTGCACACTGGCTGGACATTCCATCACTGGGCCCAGTGCACACTGGCTGGACATTCCATCACTGGGCCCAGTGCACACTGGCTGGACATTCCATTACTGGGGTCCAGTGCACACTGGCTGGACATTCCATCACTGGGGTCCAGTGCACACTGGTTGGACATTCCATCACTGAGGTTCAGTGCACACTGGCTGGACATTCCATCACTGAGGTTCAGTGCACACTGGCTGGACATTCCATCACTGGGGTCCAGTGCACACTGGCTGAACATTCCATCACTGGGGTCCAGTGCACACTGGCTGGACATTCCATCACTGGAGCCCAGTGCACACTGGCTGAACATTCCATCACTGGGGTCGAGTGCACACTGGCTGGACATTCCATCACTGGGGTCCAGTGCACACTAGCTGAACATTCCATCACTGGAGCCCAGTGCACACTGGCTGGACATTCTATCATTGGGGTCCAGTGCACACTGGCTGGACATTCTATCACTAGGCCCAGTGCACACTGGCTGGACATTCCATCACTGGGCACAGTGCGCATCGGCTGGACATTCCATCACTAGGTCCAGTGCACATCAGCTGGGCATTTCATCACTGGGGCCCAGTGTAACTTTGGTGTTGATTAGTTAAAATTTTCACTGAGATTTTAGGACATCCAAATACTTATATTTGGATAATATTAACACCATCTGTCTTTCAAGAACTATTTCCCTGAAAGTTTACTCATGTCAAATGTTTGCAAAGACAAAAATCTCTGCATTTAGGAAACTCTTTTTGATGAATTTAGAGTATTCATATACAATAAACTGGATACATAAATAAAATGTTATTGATATTAATTTAATATAAAAATTTGGGCAATGTAGCTAGGATATATTGGTAAAAGAATATTTTTAAGGTATATAGGCAAGACTGACTGAAATGTTACTATTTAATTAAGTGGTAAAATACTGTAACCAGTTTACTACTTGTCTTGATGTTGTGACCCAACAAAGGCAACTTAAATATGAGTTGATGCTGGCACACTGCAATGATGAGGCATTTGTGAATGCTGATACCCAAGTCACTTTCTCCTTTCATTTAGCCCAGAATTTAGCCAGATGGGGTGATGCTGCCCACATCCATCATTGTTCTTTCTTACTCAGTACAAATCTCTGAATGCGTGTCTCCTAGGTAATTTCTAAGTCCTGTTATATGGATAAAGATTACCTATCACAGTGAGCAATAGCTAAGGGCTCCTGAGGAAACACTTCAGGTAAAACAAAACAAATATGACTGGAAGTTCTGCATAGTATGGAAGCTAGTGTGGATGCAACCTCATGAACTAAAAGGACAAAGCAACTTAGTGGTTAGAGCATTTGGCTAACATGTGGAAGGCTCTTATCACCAGTGCTACACAAAGAAAAAAAGAAGAAAGAAACGACAAGTACTAGAAGTAAATAAAATATATGCAGGGAGATAATCCAGAGTGTGAGTGACCTGTCTTGATTTCTCCTGACTTGGCATGTGGACAGTTGCTGCCACATAATTTTATTGACATGGTTTTCATTAACCTGACCTAACTTACTCTAGTTTACTTAGTTTGCTGTTGAAGGTTTCCCTAAGTGCTTCTCTTTTTCTCTAAAGAATATAGGGATGTTGGGGTCCTAAAAAGAAGGGTGACATGATTCAAACTCTAACTTAAAAGAATCCTGCCTACATGAAGTGATGCTTTATTGTATTTTGTAAGTGTGACTATGGAATATGATAAAATGGAAGGCAAAAATTACCAATATTTTTAGTTGAGCAACTTGAGATCTAAATATATGTCTGTTCTCACTTTAATAATGTCTTTATTATGTATCCCATAATTATTTACTTGTTCTTATACTTCAAAGTAGATCCCAAAATTATTTAAATGCATCCTATTTGCTAGTTATCATTCAAATCTTGACTTTTATGCTCCTCACCAAAATTTTTTAAGTGTTTCTGGGTAGAGGGCTGGAAATTTGATTTTGGGAACTCTCATCAGGATATTGGTGCACACAATCTGGAACAACACACCCTTTGCGTATTTAATATGGAAATTTCTTTTCCCATTCCCTTGTGAGTTTTCAACATCATTAAAACACTTTCACTGATACTTATATTTAAAGGCATACCTGAAAACACCTGAACATTTAACACCAACAAAGAAATTTCTCCAATTGTCATCTTTCTTGAAAATACTCAGACTGAAAAAAAAATCATTTCTACAGTCATGAACACAAGCATGCTCATTTTTTAAAGTTAAAAACTTAAAATATGAATTGTAGATAAATACCATAAGCACTAAGCCAAATTTTATGTCACATTTTAATCATGTTACTATCTTTAGTGAACCATGTCCACGTTATTAAGAGCTGAGTGCTTTAAATACCTCTGTCTCATCTGACTGTACATACTAAGTCTTCAAGTAAAGTTTCAGCAGTAGAAGGTGAATTGAATAAGTCTATATATGCTAACTTAAAACACACCTTTAAATACAGCACATAGGTTGTAAAACTATGACTAAAGAGGATTTAAAGAAAATGCAACCAAAATCAAAATAAAACAGCAACAACAACAACAAAAAGCATGCCTGGTTACTTTTTCTTACACAACTCTAAAGCTTTGTTCATAGATACCACTTTATTCTTCTTTCATTTCTAGGCTATAGGATTTGGAATAATCAGTTTGTAACGTACATACTGTGATTGTTAGATGAATAAAAAAATTCACAGGAATTGAATTAAGCAGGAGGAGGCATAGAAAAATACATACAAATGAAGGAGATTATCATAAGACAATTGTGTGCAAACAATGTGTTGCACACGTGAGGTCATAATCTCAAATGTCAGAATGGAAGGATGCAGAGGAGGGAAAAGGTGGATGAACCACAATGATGCTATTTTACCTGGTGCTTCCTTTTTCTTTGTCATAAATCTGATTAACTTTGAATTAATTCTGAGGTGATTGATATTCTGAACAATTCTCCTAGATATATGTACAGAATTTATTCTTAAAGTGTAATTACTATCATTTTAAATTTTTAATGTAAGCCTTATTTTCTTCTGAAAAGAAATGATTATTACTTTACAGCTGGCTTGCTTAGCCTATGAGAGTAATTCTGCATAAACTTAGTAAATGACCAACAGAAATTATTTCAGATGGAAAAATTTCCAATCTTTCTTATTTACTTACTAATCTCTGTGAGCGATGTTCCTCTTTGTGTTATGATTTGTAAAATATGTTCCTAAATTACTTAAGCAATTTGTGCCTCAGTGATCAGCTGTCTCAATAGATGCCTCTCTGCCTCTTTATTTGTTTGGAGACATGATGACCTTTCTGCTAGTTGAAGTGGGATTTGAGATTATAGCACCAGCAGGCAATTTCTTGGACAAGTTAGTATTTGGGCCACTAAAGTGGGGGGAGGGAAGAATGTTTATTCTACTCTTGAAGTAGCCCATGTGTTTATGGCCAAAGATTGCACTGGAGGCCACTGAGCTGGGAAACAGTCCAAAAGTGCTGAATACCTTCTGTTTTGAGTGACGCATCCCTATGCTGAGAACACATGCTAATGCTGGAGAGAGAGAGAGAGAGAGAGAGAGAGAGAGAGAGAGAGAGAGAGAGAGAGAGAGAGAGAGAGAGAGGAATCTATTTTACAAGAGCAATGGGAAAATTTAGCTACATGTGCTGGAAACTTCAATATTTCCACAACAATGTCCATATGAAATGCAACATTTTGTTTATTTCCATTAAAGCCATTTTAATAGCATTGTAGAATGCTGAACATTATCTGTCCATGGAAAAGCACAGTGACAGGCTTTTGGGTCATATGTTATTTTGAAGTAGGGCTTTTTTAATTTTCATTCATAACCAATTTCTCATCACAGTTTCCCAAAAACAGCATATATAACTTTATAACAAAATTTTTTCTTTGACAATTTTATATATGTATAATGATATAATAACCCTCTCTAGTACTCTTTCCTCTTCTGTACCCTCCTCCTTTTCCCTACAATTTCCTTCCCACATTCATGTGTATTATTAAGTGCAAATTTTAAACAAATTATTTAGCCGTATTTTCCCATGGAAATGTCAGTTCAATTTCAGAATTTTTTATGATTGCTGAAGAGGTATGGGAATAACTAGCTATAAAAGAATTTATATTCTTCAAATCAATTTTTTTTTGAAACAGGGTTTTTCTGTGTAGTTTTGGTGCCTGTCCTGGATCTCACTCTGTAGACCAGAGTGGCCTCAAACTCACGGAGATCTTCCTGGCTCTGCCTCCTGAGTGCTGGGATTAAAAGCATGTGCCACCATCGCCTGACCCTTCGAATCAATTTTAAATGGTACTATTCAAAAATGGTCTCATGAAAGTAAAGTTTTTCTCTTTGTACTAAATGACTGTGCTGATGGTTTTGGTTTTTTTTTTTTTTTTAAAGTACCAATAGAAACGGTGCTTTCAAACTTTCTTAATATGTACATTTCTTTGTAGAGAACATTCTTTTTACTAAGAGCTATGGCTTGGCAAGAATCTAAGACTCCAGAAAGTATCTCAATGCTCATCCAAAGACTCAAGACCCCAGAGTGCATTCTTACCCAATGAACATTACATTTTGTACATAATGAGAGCAATGAAAACCAAGTTCAAGTACTTTTTTTCTTATGTAAAGACGACTAGAGGAAACCCATTTCCCCACAGACGATGCATGTAGTTGTAGAGTGAAACTAGAGGTATGAGACAGAAAATTTTTCTTACTCTGAAACAATTTATTCTAGACATGGCCTCCTGCAAAGCCTTGTACTGAGCCTAGATCACATCTCTTTGACTCAACTGCTAAGTGTAAAAACCTCTAGAAAAGCTGTTAGGTCTGGCTAACAATTTGAGAACTCCTTTAGTCTGTGGCTGTGAGATGGACCCCAAAGTAGTGTCTTTATGCACCTACTGGGTGTAAGTATAGTTTTATGCCTCAAGGCATGTTTAAATTTGTTTTGAGTAAAGCACCCCTTGAAACGACACTCTCACTGACGTCTCAGCTCATCTGTGTCTCACTCTAAGGCTTGTTATCAGACTGTGAGTTAGTTCCCTACCATTTGTACTGCTCAGTATAAATCCTTACACTTACTTGAGGCACCTCACAGATAGTTTTCCAGAGAAATGAATCCTGGCAGCTTCAAGATTTAAGCATAGAGTGGTAAACTCAAGATTTCCCTTCATAAATCAAACAAAAGTGTTCAAAGATTTATACAAAGCTTTAATTCTTATAACAGCTTAGGATACTCCATAGCATCTCACAGTAGATACACGAACTATCTGTTTCATGCATTCCTGCAGTATGGTCCACTGTTTATGTTCAGGCTGAATATTGAAAATTTCGAATCCACCCTAATATATATGATTTATGTAAAAATGTAGGGGAAAGCTGTTCTATGAAAAAGTAAAGTTCAACAGAGGCAAATTTAAATTGATAAATTTAAAGTCAAGTGCTAATTTATGCAAATATTACAGCAAGTATTTGAAAGTAAAAATATAAATGCACGTTTATATGTCAAAGGAAAAAATGCAACATGATACAATAGAAATACTTTGTTCAGTTTTTAAAGCATTTATTATAATACACATAAAGTGAAGGATTATGTTTTTAAATAATTTTTAAAGTGAAAATAAAGTTGCATAAAATGTTTAAAAAATAATCTGGGACAATGAATACCAATACACAATACCAAAGACAAGTGTTTTTAAAGGTTGTAGAGTAAAATGTGCTTGTTATCTCCTCTGGGACTCTTCATTACTTATATGCCACTTTAGGTATCACATCCATTATCTGCCCTACTTCACATGTTTGGAAACATAACAGAATCCAGGGGCTGATAGGTGCTTTAATCCAAGCTTTCATGAAGAAAATAAAGTGCAGATTTATCAAAACCACTATGTCCATACTAGAAAAATCTATATCTACATAAATGCATGTTATTTAAAATACTTCAGTATAATTACTTTTAAAAATCTGCTGTATAAATTGCTTCCAAGTGGAAATACTGACACATTCTTGTAATCAAGCACTTGTAATATCTGATTGAAAATTCTTTTCAAATCAACCAACATTCCTCAAAAAAGAATGTAGGATGACAACATCTCTCAGTTTGTGGTCCATGCCTGTAGTCTCTCTCCTGTGTTCTGTGTCAACGTTTCCTCTGTTTCTCTTTCCTCAATGGTCTGCATCATAACTCCAAATGATAAGTGCTTGTCAAATGCTCTTTGTAGAAAAGTTTACCTCCTGCATAGAACCTGCTCATGCTCTTCATTACTCAGACAAAAATGGCTATATTGCCATTCCTGTGTAACATCATTAGAAACAGTTTTGACCGATAGTAAGAGGTGCAGGAAAGTGTGAGTATTTAATAAATTACTACTCAATATCACATAGGCCCTAGGATTTGGAAACAAGGTATTGGCTCTCATTGCCTTTTTTGTGGTTTTGTCCAAAAGAAGATGGCCATGGTCTTGAGTAACCAAGAAGGAAAATAGCACACATACTTTACCAAGCTTCTCCCTAGTATGACAGGCAATGCTTAACAGCAATATTCAATGTTTAGGATTCTACTGATTTCTTCTTAGTCTTAAAAAACCAAAAAGGAGTAGCTGGGTCTATATGAAGTCATGGTGGTTTTCAGCCACATATAAAATCATGGAGAGCTCAGAGCATTAAAATGAAAGATAGGAACTAAAATGCTACTTACTGCTAGAGCTTGCCCAGAACCCAGACAAATTATTTTGCCCAGTAGTTTAGTCCAGCGTATTTCAGCCTGTCCTCTGCCCCTTCCAAATGCATGAAGAGGAAGAGACTGTTTCCTAAGTGTACTGTTCGCAGACCTCATGAGCACCAGTGTGGAACCGGTAGTCTCCAATGGCCCCGGTTTGTATACGTTAGAAATATGGATGTTGAAAACACTGAAAATTCAGCATAAATTTACATGTTCAAGTAGACTTCATCCCAGAGATGCAGGGATGGTTCAACTCATGAAGATCTGTCAATGTAATCCACCATATAAACAAAGTGAAAGAAATCACATGATCATCTCATTAGATGCTGAAAGGGCCTTTAACAAAATTTAACATCCATTCATGATAAAGGTTTTGGAGAGATCAGGGATACAAGGAATATGCCTAAACATAATAAAAACAATATACAACAAGCTGACAACCAACATCAAATTAAATGGAGAGAAACAAAGCTATTCCACTAAAATTAGGAACAAGACATGGCTTTTCAACAACAGTGTTATTTAGCTTATTCATCTCTAGTTACATATTCTTTTACATAAGTAATATTTATTATCATTCTGATGCCCCTGCACAGAAAATCCCTGTTCACTGTTAATATTCGATATGGTCTCCCACCAGTATCTGAAGTGCTGCATCACTTCTGCCACTGATATCCCTTCACACCCTAAATTCCCATCTATTACATGATTTGTCACATTATGTTACAACAAATACTTGTCTATTTTCTTGTTTTGTTTACGTTTGAGCACAGCAATCCTATAGCCCAGAGACAGTGTTAGTTTGCTCAGGTTGCTATGACAAAATGCTATTGGGTGTGGTATGCAGCAGAAATGAGTTATTCAGCTCTGGAGGCCTGGATCCTGAGATTGGTGAGTTTGCCACTTCTGAGGCATCTTCCTTGTGCTCATGGATGTTGGCCTTTTTTGGCCTTCACAGTCGAGCCTTTGTGTATGGCTGCACACAGACCGCTTATTCCTATAGGAACAGGAAGCATAGAGGAATAGAGCACTCTCAAACGATACCATTGAAACTGACTAGCTCTTAATAGTCCCTACCTCCAAACACAGGCAGAGTTAGAGCTACACAGTCTCAGTACTTCAACATATGAATTTGGAAGACACAACTGAGCCCATAATAGAGACTACATTTAATTTCTCCTTTTTAGCCTAGTCTCTCTGCTTAGTATAAAAACAAAAAAAGTTGGTTAATAAGTGCTATATTATTATGAATATAATCTTATTATTTGTAATATCTTAAAATATTTTTTCAAATTTTTATTTGTAACACAAAACCAAAAAAATCTACTGGTATGTGTTTGTATGTTACAAAGCAATCATTAGTTACCTATAGTTCTTTTCAGTAATGACTGCAAGGAGAAGAAGAATTAGTCTCTCCCAGGGATGACCACCCTTACTGATTGTCCAGTGCCAAGGGGTCACCCCTGAAACCGTATACAGACAAAGATCAGAAATAGACTCTGTAAGTTTGTGTGTGTGTGTGTGTGTGTGTGTGTGTGTGTGTGTGTGCGCGCGCGCATGATAACCAAAGAAAAATTATTAACTTCAGAGGTAGATGAGGACATGAGAGGTGTTTAGCAGAGGTTAGCTGAGAGGTGTGGAGGGAGGAAAGTTATGTAACTATTTCAATTAAAATATATTAAAACAGCAACAAAAAAGGAATTATAGCATCATTTCCCACTAGTATGTTCCTTAAAGAGGTTAATTCTCTGACCAGGAACTTTCATCCAATTTTGTTATGCTGCCATCTAGTGGTATTTATGTGAAACTGTCACCATGTGTTCTGCAGAGTTTAGGTTTTGCTGAATATGAAGCCTGTTTTTTAGTTTGAAAGAGGGAGAAAAGTGAAGTTGGATGGTAGGGAAGTAGAGAGGAGTCAGGGGATAGGAAAGAATGTTTAAAAGTTTAAAATAAAAATTAGATTTATAAAGAAGACATAATTTTAGTATTTCTACCTTTTAACAATTAATTATCCTGATTAAGGTGAACATCTAAATAAAGCTTGACTAAATTGTGAAAAGTAATACAATGCAGAGAATATTTAAAAACCGTAGGATAATATTTATAGTTTTCTGATAAAATTCTGGCATACCAGAACTGAGAAATGAACTCTGAATTATATTTGGTTTGAATTTGAGTACAAGCCAACCATGCATTTATCAAAGGAAAGGATCTCTCTCTGTCTTGTGGACTTCTGTTCTCTTAACCATTTCACAAACAGATAAAAAAAATCAGAAGCTTTTCTAAGAGGGAGGAATGCACAATATTTCTCCTTAAATTCTGAGTTGCAGTATAGGAAGGATTTCTGTTGCAGAAATAAATTGGTCTCCTCTGACCTGTGTAATGGTAAGGGACAAATCCTCTGAGATAGCATTGTACAGGTGTTCTTTCACCTCACTCATTCACACGTCCTCTTGTACCTCCAGGCAGTAACTGTTACCTGTGAAGAGGACTTCCCTGCCCACATTCCTAGAACACACCCACTCAATTCACTGTTGTCGTCCATAGCACCACACGGTGTAATGCTTAGGATTTAGCCTCATAATTATTTTTTTTACTTATTTAATATTCGAGCTTCCCCCATTGAAAGGTAAGCTCTGTAGTTGCTATTCTCTTGAACCAGAAGAGCACTGTGTTTTCTGTGGGTTATTAATAAAATAAATGACTAGCCTTTCACTTAGTGTAGTAGATGAAAAGCAGGAAACTGCTTTCTGAAGATGGTGTCATGTGGGAAGTCCTGTGAAGTATGGTGACTCTTTCCATTCTTTGCTACTAAAAGAGGAATGCAAGGGGTAAGCAGAGAGCTGGACACCCCATCTGTTCCTCTCCACGTGAAGTATATCATCCCCATCTATCTCTCATGTCTTCCTCTTGACACCTCTGTTGTTTTAAATCATATCCCAACAATTTGAAAAATCACGCTTTTCACATTTTAACACAGCTAAAATTGGGATGCATCCTTCAAATGATGAAAAATGGCCAGAGGGTTGGCCACCATATCTTTTCCTACGCACATGCAGATTTCTCTGTGACTGCTGGTGGCATGGCTGAGTGACATCATCCTTTTAAGATTTCACTTAAAGGGCTACTTGAAGGGCCATTTGACGACTGGGATTTCCGATACTGTAGTCTGAACACTTTCTGCTGGACCTTATGATCAGGTCAAAGAGCCATCAGCATCAAAGCCACAGAGGAAATGGGAGAAGCTGGAAGAAAACCCTGGTTCTGTGATGCCACTTTATCAGCACTTTTGTGCACAGAGGATGTTGTACGTAAAGTATGACACCAGCCATTCTGAGTTAAAGCATGAGGATGAAAGATGGACTAGGAAAAGGAGTACTTTAACAACTTTCTTGTTTTCTATTTTCATTTTCTCATAGGGATATATATTAAGTCTACATCAGTATAAGTCTTTAGACATTTCTTTAAATGTTAATTTAATACCAATCTAGGTAAATATGTAATTGAATTTAAAGTAATATGCCATAGATTATCAATGTGTTTTTCTTGACTGCACTTAAAATTGTGATGTAGGGAATACTCGATGTCACCTTAGCCCCTAAAATATGGTTACTGATGCTCACCAAGCACCGAACCCTGGGAGAGAGAGTTGGCAAAGGGATCTCAGTTTCCGTTCTTGTGAGTCAGCCCAGCCTCACTAGTCATACCCCATCTCCCCTGTAAAGATGCAGACAACATGCTTCAAACACACATTAAAATAGTCATGGAAAAATAGAAGGCAGGTTACTCCATCACTGTCGCATGCCCAGAGACATGGACAACAAGCTTCAAACACACGTCATGGTAAAATAGAAGGCAGTTACTCCACCACTCTCCCATGCCCAGGTTATCTTTGAAGAGCAAAGCTGAAAAGTCATTACATGTCTAGCAAACATAGCACATTACGGAGGTTGTACATAGTTATAATAAATTCTCTGTTCTACATTCTTTATTATTTCTTTGGATTTATTGCAGGTGACATACATATTATTTATATTTAAATAATTTCTCCTAATTTTATACTTAAATGTAATAATGTATTCATCAATACTTGTAATTTTTCTTTATTCACTAAACTCTATCCTTAAAATATATAAAAATATTTTATTGGTATCAGACATTGAAATTAACTTTAATGTTTTTAACCAATGGATTTTCTATTTGTTTTTTCTTTTATATTTCATATTTTTTTCTTAAAGTTTTAATTACTTTCCAAAAATGTTAGAATTGATGTTAAAATATATGGCAAAATAAACCCCACCAAAAAAGTCATTTTCTCTCACCAGAGAAATTACTAATTTGAATAAATAAAACTAGTATACTCTATTTTGGTATTTAAATCTAAAAGAATCACATCATTGATGATAACTTGGTTGTCTCATTCCCATCTAGTGTGCTCAAAGAGGACAGAAGTAAATCCCTTGGAAGGTAGGCAAGACTACCTAACAAGTTATTACACCATGCATTTCCTTTTTACTTTCTATGTATAGAGCCTTAAGAAAAGGGTTTTTTTAAGTACAGAAGCCATATATGGCTTAAGTTTTGTATATAAAACAACAACCCTCAAAGACAACTTTATTCTATAACAGGGTAGCCATGAAGTCCCATGGGTGCAACCCTTGGAGTCAGGCTTCATGGTGCTGTGTATTGGTTCTGTCACCTGGCCAATGAGTTGCTACCATCTTAAAGCATAGATTCTTCTTTTGTAGACTATGAGTGTACATCAGACTTATCTATAACATTGTTCTAGAATACTACACTAGATCATAGGTGGAAAAATGATTAGCTTACCAGCCTAATACACTGGTGCTGATTAATGATGCCTGATACTTTCATTTTGCCTACCTCTGCTACTAGAATTAAAATCATATGTAACAGGTAGTAATCCATGAAGAAACATTTAGTGTATTTACTGAATATAAGCTATGCGCCAAGATTTCTGCAAGATGCACAGATGCTAGAGTCTATATTCTAGGTAAGAAGCTAGACAACAAAAGAAATAAGCAACCAATGTTTTAGCAGATTGTAATTACCTCAAAGAAAATAAAATATGATAATATAAACAAAGCAACTAGAGAGTCAAAGTTGTGGGATTCTTTTCAACACTCAATTATGTAATAAATGTAGTAAAGCATCATGAATACAAAACTGGAACTGAGACTTTAATGATCCTGTTAGCTTTCTGTTGCTATGATAAAATACCTGTGATAGTCAACTTAAAATAATAAAATGTTTAGTTGGGGCTATGCCTTTGGAGAAATCGGTGTAGAATAGCAAGTAGAAAAGTCTTCCCCTCCCACTGGCCAAGAAGGAGAGAGGGAGAGAAGGAGAACAAGTGAGAAGAAGAAAGGGCAAGAAAGAGGGGAGGCAATGGAGTTCTAATATCCCCAATGAGGACACAGATTGTTAAGTTCCTACATTGTTCTCTTTGGGCCCCAGGTCTTAATAGAAAGTGCTGTGTGCTGTACAGTGCTGGGCAGTGGCCCAAGGCTTTAAGCGTCTGGAGGATAGCCACATCAAAACTATAGCAATGATAACAATTAGGCTTGTGAAGGTTCCGGAGAAAAGGATTTCAGTTGAGGCAAAGGAAAAGGCGGTAGATGTGATAGAGGAAATATGCATGGCCTGGTGATTACCATAAAGAAACCATTGAAGCAGTTAGGTGCTTTTAAGATAGGTGAAAGAGGAGAGTAATGCCCAGAAGACTAAAGACCAAGTTTGGGAGGAAGTGTGAAATGTATCCAGAGTGCAGTAGAAAGCCAGTAGGATTGTTGTAAGGGGCATCTAGGTTGGGATATTGTACTTCTCAGCTTCATATTACTATACCAAAAGTTTTATGCCAATAAATTTATGAAGAAAAATTATTAAGCTGACAGTTTTATAGGTTGTGGTGAAAGACAAGATCCATTCTTAGAGACGCTTATTATGATGTCAGATGGCAATGGTAGAAAGCACCTATCAGAGCAAACTGCTGACAGTACAAGCCCAGGAGAAGGGTCTGAGCTGTACCCTACCTTCAGTTCCAGGGACACATGCCCAGTGACCTAAGGGTCTCCTACAAGACCCTGTGCACCCCTCAATACTGCTACTTCTAGAGAAAAACCTTCAACATGTGGACCTTTAGGGGAAATTCATGCAAACCATACCTCATCTGATGAAAAGCTAACCCCAGAATTGGCTGAGGAAACAAAATCAAGAAGCAGAATGCTTGCTACTAACACAGCAGATTCAGATTTGGCATAAATCTTATCAGATTCCCAGCTGAGTTGCCTTTATCAGAATTAACAGGGTGACCCAGAAAACATACAGCATAAAGTATCCAGAACAAAACCAAAACAGTCTTGAAAAATAGGGACTAGACACTATGCTTCTCAAAAGGTGAAAAATTCTAAATTTTAAAACAATCTATAAGTTATAGTACATAAAACAATGAGATACTGGCATTAGATTCACATGCTGACTTCTATCTATAAATGATTGAAGTGAAAGGCAAAAATAAAACCTTACATTTATGGTATATTGGCTTTCACTAGAGTGTAAAGACAATTAAAAGGAGAAAGACGCCTTTTGGATTAGTAAATAACAACATTCATTTGTGAAATGATGATGTTTAATCCTGCTTTCACTAAATATTAGATCACAGACCAAAATTTATTAAACTATTAAACTTTTACAACAGAATGTAAGAAACAAATAATTATTACTTAGATTAGCAATGATTTCTACAAATAGCAGCAAATTTATTGATAATAGAGTCAAATATAGATAAATTAAATGTTGTAATCTTCATCTTACTTCATTTCCAAGGACATGGCAGAATAAAATGATAACTCACAGAATACATGGAAATATTTGCAAATAACTTATAAGAGACCTTATATCCAGACTATATAATGAGTTATTACAATTCAACACACCCAGTGATAAAGCCATAAAATGTATAAAGGGTCTGAATAGACAATATGCTGAAGGTAACATGCAAAAGACCAACAAACACATGGAAAGATGTTTAACATCATCCATCATTAAAGTATTACAATTTAAAAGCATAATATGATACCTCTTCATGGCCATTTGAATGATTATAAAAATTGAAAGGAAGTTTCAGTGATGATATGGAAACATTATGACCCTGGTAAATTGCTGATGGGTTCAAAGTGGAATAGGTATCTGGAAAACAGATTAGCATTTCCTTAAAATGGGAAGGAGAGACTTAACTATCTGACCCAGTAGTATCACCGCTGGGTCTACAACAAAGAGAAGATGTTCATAGGAATTGAAAAACATATGTCCAAGACTGTGCTTGAAACAGTGGGGAGGCCATGTTCCATGGTTCCAGTGCTGGTTTTGACTGCCACATTACTATTTTCTCTCCAGAGAGCTGATTCTACTAAGTGGAATATACTTGTAAGGCTATTAATAAGGGTGGACTAACATCTGTAGATGTCAGAGGAAATGACTGTGCAGTAATTGTCATACTGTTCTGTCCATTGATTTCAAACCTGCAGAAATAGAAGTTGGAGTAGTTACAGTTGAAAATCCTAAATCTAGGATTCTCTAGAAGCAGAGATCGATGTTCACCTTGGTGCTCTAGGAGAGAGATACTAAATGTTGCATTAGTTTACCAAATCTGTGATGCCACTGGCCTGTGTGTCTGGCAACAACAAATCCAAACAAGTCCTAACCAGTTCATGGCAGAAGGAATGGGAGAGGTTCCAGCTTCAATCCATGGACTTTGCTCATTTGTTGAAAAAGTGTGCTTTTGGGGCTGAGAGATGGCTCAGAGTTTAAGAGCACTGGCTTGCTGTGGGATGGTCTGTATGTCAAATTGCTCTGATTGGTCAATAAATAAAACACTGATTGGCCAGTGGCCAGGCAGGAAGTATAGGCGGGACTAACAGAGAGGAGAATTGAGAGAACAGGAAGGTGGAGGGAGTCACTGCCAGCCGCCACCATGACAAACAGCATGTGAAGATGCTGGTAAGCCACGAGCCACATGGCAAGGTATAGATTTATGGAAATGGATTAATTTAAGATATAAGCACAGTTAGCAAGAAGCCTGGCACAGTTTGTAAGCAATATAAGTCTCTGTGTTTACTTGGTTGGGTCTGAGCGGCTGTGGGACTGGCAGGTGACAAAGATTTGTCCTGACTGTAGGCAAAGCAGGAAAACTCTCCAGCTACACTGGCTCCTCTTCCAGAGGTCCTGAGTTCAATTCCCAACAACCACATGGTGGTTCACAACCATCTGTAATGAGATCTGGCCTACATGGATACATGCAGGCAGAACACTGCATGCATAATAAATCAATCTAAAAAAACAAAACAAAACAAAACAAAAAAACAGTGTTTTTGGAAATAAACATTTAAAAAAAGAAAGAAAATCATATGACCACACAGAAACCGATACACAAAATTTAAAGGACTAAAGGGAGAAACAATCCAATTACATGTCAGTGAATGAGTGCACGAAAAAACTATGATTTATGTGCACAACAGAAGAACATTATTCAATACCAAGGAGGGAATTCCTCATATGGTTACAACATAGATCAACTTGAAAACTCATTAAATAAAAGAAGACAAAAACAAGTCACTGGGTGTTATATGATTCCAATGTATGAAACATCTAGAGTAGGCACATTGGTGGAAATAGAAAGAATACTAGCATTTGCCAGGAGCTGAGAAAGGGAAGTATAAGAAGTTATTAGTAATGGACACAGGTTGACCTTCTGATATAATGAATGTACGTTATAATTAATCATTCTGATGGTTTTTGAACCCTGTGCCTAACCAGTTGTTGAGCTGTATTCTTTAAAGGTTTATCTTTATAAGTTATTTATATTGTATTCATAAATTTATCTCAAAAGTTACTATTTTAAAAGGCAAAAAGAGTACATTTGAAAGATACTTTCCAAAGGTCTATGACATTTGTGGTTATTTACAAGCATCAAGTTGTTTGAATGTCGCTGTTTCAAGTGCTTTGTTCACCAATATACTGTCAGCATGTAGAAACATCCTTAGAATATTTTAGAAATTAATCTAAGTGGATATTTAAAATAATGAGTAACTTAATAACTTAAATAAATAGTGACATCAGTAATCAAACAAGAAAAATGTGAGAGAAGCAATTTAGGAGTGAACATAAAAATTTTCAGAGAAAGCTGAACTCGAATTATATTCAAATTTATAATCTTACTATTCAAAATAACAATATTCTGAAAGTGAAAATATATATCCCCATAGCTGTATTGGTGAATCAAGATAACTAGAATGGTTGAAGCTTGACTTGAAGTGGTGAGTTTCTTATAATATGCTGCTTTTGAAATTTTTACATGATAGTAGAGTATGAGTCCTATATGATTAGGAAAAATATTTTGGTACAATTATAACTAACATCAACCTTAACATCCCATAAAAGTAGCTAAGGGTTTTTTGAATGAATAAAATTATTTCCAAATGTAGTTGTTTTATATTATGTTATTCTAAAACTGTAGGGCTGGATTGGGACTAGAACAAAGCTTTCATAATGCCAACATAAAAAGTAATCGTAGGGCTAGCAAGATGAGTCAGAGGGTACAAGCACTTGCTGCCAGTCTGATGACCTGAGTTTGATCTTTGGAATCCACATGACAAAAGGAGAGGACCAATTTCTGCAAGTTGTCCTCTGACCTCCACTGGACCTGTGCCTTGACATGTGCCTCCCACCTCTCCCCAACATACAATCAACCAATCAAATAATCAATGAAAATAATTGTACAAATTATCTTTTGAAGTATTAACAAAATCCTTAAGAAACAGTGTAGATATAACCAACCGTCTTATTAAATAAGAAACACAGAACCAATGCAAAGAAGAAAGCCAAGAGGTCAGAGCTAAGAGCTAAAACCTTACCCTTCCTCCTGCTGTGGTCCTACCTCTCCAAAAGAGAGCTACTTCTTGTGTTAAATAAGGTCTTTATATAAACTTTCTGTTCTGCCTTCTCTTTGGTTGTAAACCCAACCACATGACTGCCTCATCACTGCCTGTCTGTACAGACCTCCAGGTCTTCTATGGTTGGTATTGAGATTAAAGGCGTGTGTATCCAATGCTGGCTGTATCCCTGAACACACAGAGACTTACCTAGCTCTGCCTACCAAGTGCTGGGATTAAAGGCATGTGCCACCACTGCCTGGCTTTCCTATGGCTTGCTAATAGCTCTGACCCTTGGGCAACTTTATTTATTAACATACAAATAACATTTTAGTACAAATAAAATATCACCATAGAACAGTAGATCAGTTTAAGGAAAAAACATAGTCAAAGTTGGAAAGTAGCCCAGTGCTTAAGGAAAGAGGCAGAGCTGGGGGATCGGTGGTCTCATTCTCCTTGTACTACTACACACATCGTCTCTCCATCTGCATTCAGTGAAACTATCTGACCTATATTCAGGAATAACTGTTGCTTCTGACATTGCTCATCACCAGTAGTAGTTTACCAGAGGTTTGTATGAGTGTCTGAACTATTAACTGATTTTATTCTTTCTGTAATATGAGGTACATATTAAAATTTCATTAACTTGCCCCCAAAATGTTAGCAATATTAAGCACCCATTCCACTTAGATATGATCTTCCAATACAGCAAATTTCACACCTCTGTAAGCAATTAGAAATGTGACAATCACTGCCCTTCATGTAATTTTTAGTGGAGATGTTATTTAGCATTTAGTAGTTATAAGAGAATGAAATGGAGAGTGAAACAAGCTTAATGAGATGTGCATACTATATGTAGGCTGAGCCATGCTTGAAAATCGGGGGAGGTTCCCAGACACTGAAGGTCTCCCCTGAGTAAACTGCATGCAGAGTACAGATCTGTGTTCTGCAGAGCAGAGGAGGCTGTACGAACAGCTCAGGTGGCTTAGAAACACTACATTGGGCCCAGAAAGTGGCATGCTCATGGAGTCTGACTTGCCAAGGGTCTGTAAATTTTATTCCAGCTTCAGCTGGCTCCAGGAGCTATGGCTTTGCTGTTCAGGGAAGATCTTTGTGCCAAAGGGAATTCAAGTCTAGCAGCTTATCTGGTATTAGAACTGCACCAAATTTAAAACTACTAATACAGTATTTCAAAATCAGTCACTACATTGGTGTCCATGCCTGGCTAGAGCATGGAGGCACCATTCTTTCCCAATGAAGCACAGCTGTAGTGAACCACCGTCTTAAATGAATGAAATGGCTGTACAATCTCTCTTTACCTTGTCTTTTTCTTTGAACATTTTTTTTCTAAATTCTTAAACTTTCTCAAGATCTCCAGCAGACTTGAGTAATAGCTGTGATCTGTACATCAAATCTTATAAATACCTCAAAGGTGGTAAAAACAAAAAGTTTTCCTAGTATAAAAATCTACTTATGGCCTAAAGGATCAGTCAAAGATATGTGCAGAAATTAGTAAGCAAAGAAATTATTTATTCTGGCACAAAAAAGAAATATATATAAAATTAAATGTGTTTTTCAAAGAAGTGGAATTGTATTGAAGAAAATACAATAGTAAAAGAATGTTTTCAAAAGTATATACAAATCTTTTATGGCTTAATAGATATATTTCATAAAGAATTAATCATCAAAAATAACTTTCTATGACTTCTTATTTACTAAGTGGTACTTTTGTTGTCATTGGTTAGTTGATGATTTGATAGATTGGTTTGGTTTACTGAGAGAGGGACACAGATGGTCGTCTAGGCTTACGTAGATCTTACTATGTGACCTAGGCTATCCTCACATTCATGACATTCCTCATGCCTCCGCTTCCTGAATGCTGACATTTCAGATTTGTACCACATTTTGGTGTTTTGTTCTAAGGGATGGTGCCAGCGTTTGAACACAAGCATTTTGACTCTAATACCTATGCTTTACAACAGAATGACCTCTAAAAATATCAACAGTTTTTTTAATTTGAGTAATTAAATTGGTTGATTTTATTTTTAGCTTTGTGATATTTTTGACAGAGGTTTTGTTTAGAGATTATAGTATATATCATTTCTCCCCTCCCTTCCCTCCTTCTAAACCCTACAGTATACTCCTCCTTACTCTCTTTCAAATTCAGGCCCTCTTTTTACATTGTTATTGTATGAATATATGTATATATACATAGATATTATATTCCTAGATGTAAACTGCTCAGTCTATATAATGTTAGTCATAAGTATGTTTTCAGGTCTGACCTTTGATATTGGACAACCAGTTGGTGTGGTCATCTATGGGAAGACTTTCTCCTGCTCTCAGTATTTCTTAGTTGCCTGAAAGTCTTTGTGTAGAGTTAAGGTCTCATGGGTTTTTGCCATCCACTTTGCATGCCTATTGTTGTCCTGGTTTGGCCCATGTTTGGGCAGTCACATCAGCGAGACTTTGTGGATATAGTTCTGACATTACCAGGAGAAAAATCTCACAACAGAATCCCTGATAATTTGGCTCTTTCCACCCCTTCTTCTGCAGTGTCCCCTGAGCCTTGGTTGTGGAACTGTTTTGTAGATGCAACCATTGGAACTAGGCTCCACAACTCTGCATTTTTATTGGTTGCAATTTTCTGTAATGGTCTCTGTTGCAAAGAGAAGTTTCCTTGATGAGGAGTGAGGACTACAGTTGTCTGTGAATATAAAGACAAACGTTTATAAATGTTGTTAGGAATTATTCAGGTCCAGGAAAGTAGTAGTTATGGGTTTTCCTGCAAGCTCCGTGACTTCACTAGCCCTGGGTAGTTGGCTAGGTTTCCAGTACCAGACATGGTTTTTCTCTTGTTAAGTCCAATTAGAGCACTGTGGGTTATTGCTAAAGTATGTATGCCACTTCTGTATTCTCAAGGTTATCGTGCTGTGCTGGTAATCATGATGGTTCATAGGCATCATGGCAGGGTAGAGTTGCTGGTTGCTTCCCACTTTGGAAGCTTGTGTGATGTCTTCTGGTACCATGAAAGCTAGTCCTCAGAGAGGAGACATTCAGGTCAGTTCCAGTTCAGGGGACTCTGGACCCTGTTTCTGAAGTTCATGGTCTCTTCAGCAATAATAACTTACCTTCTACCTTTTGGGGACAACCAAGGACAATAGACAAAATAGGCTGTGCATTTTGACAGCCCCTTGGATAGCCTTTACCAACAACTCAAAAGAAGGTTTCTCTTGTCTAATATTGGTTTATCTCTTTGCCACTAAATCCTGAAAGTCATTACACTGTCTACTAAACATTCAGGTGGCTGTGAGCCACCACATAGGTTAAGTGTTTTTAATTGATGAGTCATCTCTCCAGCCCCTCAAGTTATATCACTTAAAGTTGCTAAGAAACCAAACCATCTTTCTAACATTGTTCCAAAAGGGTAGTTTATAACATAGTTAAATGTTAAAGAATACTTTTCTCAGTCAGGTGGATTTATGAGTTGTAGCATGAATCTTAAAAGGTCTTATTAATTAAATCAAACCTAAGGCCAGTTATTGTGGTGAATGCTGGAAGATCAGAGAAGCAGAACAAGCCACAGCCACTTCACCTTGCCAATTCCTCAGCTGATCCTGTTTCCTCAGACTGGATGCCTCTCAGCTGAACTGTGCTGCTCAAAGCCTAAAAGCTTAACCAGCTAAAAGCTTCTAGTTTCTGGTCATCATGCCTTATAAATCTTTCAGCTTTCTGCCATCACTCCCTGGGATTAAAGGCTCACTTTCTGGGATTAAAGGCATGAGTCACCATGCTTGGCTGTATCTTTGAACACACAGAGATCCAGGTAGATCTCTGCCTCTGGAATGCTAGGATTGAAGGCGTGTGCTACCACTGCCTATCCTCTATGTTTAATATTGTGGCTGTTCTGTTCTCTGACCCCAGATAAGTTCATTAGCATGCACAATATTTTGGGGAACACAATACCACCACAATGAGTGGCATTATTTACATCTAGGAGAGGAGAGTTCTAAGATAATAAAGTTTCACAGTATTTTAGCCCTAGACAAGTATACTCTGATTAGTGTCCTCAACATGGTTGATTGGGGTGTCTTTGGGAATATGCTGTCTGACCATAAATGAGAACAATTTATTTACTGTTCTAGACAAGGTGTCTTTGGGGGAACATGCATCGTCTCAGTGGCTGTTAGACCCTTAGATCCTTTCCAGTGGACTCTTCTTCAGCTTTTATAATCAGTAAAAGATAAGAGCAGAGACTCTCCTTCCCTCAACCTTTTCTCCACATGACACCTTATCTTTCTATCCTACCTTTGGAGTGATTAAGAGTTATGTGAAGATTCAACGGGCAGGCTGTGAGTTCCGAGAGTCGACTTTTCTGATGAACTTTTGGTGCTGATTGATTAGTCTCAGGTTCTGAAGTATGACACAAGCTGTGGAGTATGCTTAAGAAGTTGCCTGCTCAGGTTGTCTCAGGATAGATATTAGCATGGGCCTGCAAGGTTTGTTTATTTTGAGAACTGGGCTGAGAATTTGGTGGGATGGGTGGGGACAATCAGATAAGGAATCCTTTGATTGCTTATTACAATTAAAATATGCCTGAGGTCTTCAGGACAAGATTTTCCTACAGCTGTTTTAAGTCTTCAGCAAATGCTGAATGCAGTCATTTCCTCTGAGTTCAAGCATTCTCTCAGCGTGGGGAGGGATCACAAGCACCATGAAGTAACCAAAGCTCACAAGACTCACAAAGCTAATTGGAGGACAGCTATGCTCACCATTTTACCACCAACACTTTCTGCGGAAGCTAACCAAAACTTAAGCTCAGAACCTTGCAAAATTCATTCCTGAGTTATTAAAGCAGTGAATAGTCACTAAGGATAGGAAGCTCACAATAGCACTGCTGCCTATAAGTCACAGCAGGCTCTCAAGGGATGTGACCTTTGTGAGTCCTCAGCCATGCCAGGCAATAATGATGGTATGTCTTGATAGCTGCTTTTGAGTCCCTTGGGCTCTGGTAAGTAGCCCCTCACCATGCTTTGATGAGTGCTACATCTGGGGTAAATATGCATTTGTTCAGGCCTTGCCAGGAAAAGTCACTCAACAGCCAACACAACTTCCTTGCAAGTAACACATTAAGTAAAAGAAATACTAAGTAAATAAGTCCAAGAAAATATTTACGGCTGTGTACTTAAGGCATAAATTCCTATCTTATGAAACATTGTTACTGTAAAAATGAATGTAAAATTGCCTTCCTCCAGATTCATATTGTTGTTGGATATTTTCTGCCCATTTTTTATGCTTCTTTCATTAATTCTTGGAATAGAACAAAAAAATGTGCTCATTGGAGAGGACAAAGTCCTTGGAATGTGACTATTTGAGTTACACTGCCATCTCTGTTATTTACCAATTGATAAACTTGGGTTTCTCTCTAAACTGAGGTCTTGTCTTCTGATTCCAGAGGATACTGTCTGGCTCCATGATGGTTACTTATGAGTACAATTGAACTGAAGGTCATAGAATGCTGGCATATACAAATGCAATATACGCACCAGCATTATTCTCCTATTTCATGATGAAAAACAATCTACATCTGAAAACATAAAAGAAAATCTGCACAAAACACCCTACTTTGTTTATTCTTGGGTTTCAGAGAATTGGAGGCCCTTTTGGATGTCTTATATTATTATTCATCATACCCTCACCCCCAATACCTTATGTACTGCCAACACAAATGGTCAAATCATCCAGCAGTTTCTCTTAGATGACTGCCTTTCCTACCATATCCCCTAGGGTCACAACCTTACCTACTCTTGTCATTTTTGTTTTTAAATTTCTGATACTTAAAAATATAGTAGGTGTTGAGCCAACATTTCTGAATTAACCAAATCCATACACTAGCTAATTAACATAGCTCCATTCTGTGGCTCTTAACACATCCAGGTATGGTAGTACATAGCTATAATATTGAAGGTTGAGAGGCAGAGAAAGAATAGGATTTCATGTCCACCTTCATCTACATTGTGATTTCCAGACCAGCTTGAGCTACATGATGTCTTTTCTCAACACAAATAAGTAGATGATCTCTATTTGAATGATAGTAGCTCTCAGAATTTCATTACATTCTTTCCTGATAATGTTTCTGCTTTTACTTATGGGAGCAAAGCCCCAGAAGCCAGTGTGTGACAATGAACTTTGAGACCAGTAAAGAATAGTGCCAACCACATGACGCTATGGGCTCGAGACTGTAGAACTCATTGTTTGGAGCTAATAAGGAAAAGGAGGATGCACTTGAGAACAAGCACTTACTCCCAAGCCCTGTGGGGCATTGTTAGAACCTCGTTGCCTAAAGTTATACACTTGCTGAGTCTGACAGGTGTTTGAAGACTGTACAAATCAGAGATAAACATCATACTGTGAATACAGAATATTTTTCTCAGGCACACTGGAATCTTAAAAAAAAATTTTTTTTAATGCCCAAAAATTGGATTGTGTAATCGTAGTTGCATAAACTACCCATATGAGTCCTACCAAAAGAAAGGCAGCTTTAAAAACTTGAGACTAAGATAATTCTTTTAAAATGTCTTTGGTTGCATATTTAAAAATCAGGCAGGGCTTTCTATATTATCATAAAAACTAAGAATGTTACCCTTTTGGTAATCAATATATAAAATGGATATTCAATTGGTTTATTTACTTATTTAGCAATAGATCACCTTGTTAGAACTGCAAATGAAAGTGATTCCATAGGTACTCATTTTAAAAATGGTGTGTTTTATCCCGTGGATTAGACTTCCTCTCATTAGGAGTTACTCCTCTCCTGCCTTTGTTTTCCTTATGGAATGTTCTTCATCTGGACAAAGTGTTGCCTGTCTTTAAAGCACAAAATCTGAAAAAATAAGTCTTATAGAACATAAAATAATGTGAAGAGTGTGTCTGAGAAGACAGACCTGAGTCACCGACAGCTGTTAACTGGGGGACATGATGCATTTGGAGATAGTTTAACCAGGCCTATGGTGTGACGTTCAAGGTTCCAATACCCAGTGGGACTGCTGTCAGCCGTCTCTCTTTCACAGTTCTGGAGCGCACACTGCATTATACGTTCCCTGGTTCGTCTTAGATGTTGCTCTTTGTTAAGTGGAAACTGACCAAAAGTAACATTTTATCCTAGGCATCAGTCTAATGGCTCAGCTACATCCTCAGCCCAGGAGTGAAGTGTTCAATGTGCTGATTATGATTTATAAAAGCTCCACTTTCTGTGGCCAATGTCTCTTACAATATGCTTTAAAAGTTCTACTTATAAGATAGCAGAGGTTTTGCCCATATTATGACTGCCCCTCTCCCCAGCTTTCTTACATTATTCTATTTCCATGCTAAGTATCTTATTATTTTAAATATAAGTACAATAAATGAATAAAGACTCATAAAAATTCATCACAAAAAGTTGTATACAAAAAATCTTCTAAGAACATTGAAGCCCTAAATATGTATACTAACAACATTTCCCATTCTGTCCATGAATAGGCAGCTCCCTTTACCTTCCAGGACACCGATTACAGTTATAATTCAAAACCAGGCTCATGCTGAAAGAAACAATTCACTTTTGCGTATATCTAAGTGATCTGGGTATGCAATGTAAATGGCTGCCAGAAAATGCCATGAAAACTCCTGAACACTGAAATAATCTCAAATCAGGACTAAAATTCTAAAAGTTAGCCTATTGAAGTGAAATAATTTAAATTCTTTTAGCAGGAATAGTATTGTCGTTATGGTATAATCCTCTCAGTGATCTACCACCATTTTTTAAATGAAACCAAGAGAGCAACAGACAGACTGAGACAGAGAGAGATAGAATGGTTAGTGGAAGAATGAGAAACTGGAATTATTAGAGTAAGGATGAATGTTCAGAGGGATCCAGTGTGGTACCCAAGGTCATGGCAGATCATGTGCAGTTCCACATTGGAAGCACATAAGAGAGCAGAGGCTGTAAACAGTGGGATTTCACAGATGCTTATCAATTTCAAGTGCTTACTAAGATCATAGAGCTCATCAGGGTCTACCTGCCATACAGGAGACTGATAATGGCTTACCTGGCATACATCAAAGTATGAGTTTCCTCAGGAATGACTCTAAAATTAAACACATGAAAAGTCGGAGACAAATTCTGTCACTGTGTCTCAGTGTTCTATTGCTGTGAAGAGACACCACGATCATGGCAACTTATGTAAAAAAGCATTTGCTAGGAGGTGGTGGCCCATGCCTTTAATCCCAGCACTCGGGAGGCAGAGGCAGGTGCATCTCTGTGAGTTCGAGGCCAGCCTGGGCTACAGAGTGAATTCCAGGAAAGGTACACAGAGAAACCCTGTTTAGAAAAAAAAAGAAGAGAAAGAAAGCATTTAATTGGGGGCTGGCTTACAGTTTCAGAGGTTTAGTCCATTATCATCATGGTGGTAAGCATAGTGGCGTGCAGCAGACATGGTGCTAGAGAAGGAACTAAGAGTTCCACATCCAAACAAGTGGGCAGCAAGAAGAGAGAGAACTTCAAAGCTTAGCCCCCAGTGACACAGTTCCTCCAACAAGACCATACCTACTCCAACAAAGCCACACTTCCTAATCCTTCTCAAATAGTTGCACTCTTTGATGACTAGGCATTCAAATATACGAGCCTGTGGGAGCTGTTCTTACTCAAACCACCACACACTGTGATGGTTAATGGGGATTGTCAACTTGACAAGATCTGCCTTTAGGCATGTCTGTGAGGGATTTTCTAGATTAGATTAACAGGGGTAGGAAAAACCGACCCTAATTGCCTCACAAAA
This sequence comes from Peromyscus eremicus, assembly GCF_949786415.1. Lineage (NCBI taxonomy): Eukaryota > Metazoa > Chordata > Mammalia > Rodentia > Cricetidae > Peromyscus > Peromyscus eremicus. The sequence goes on along the minus strand of NC_081418.1, from coordinate 4,598,891 downwards.
TAAAACAGAAAGTCAGCTGATGGCTGATGTGTATTGCTCTCTACTTCCTGACTGCAGATGCAGTGTAACTAGCTTCCTCCCTCTTCTACTGCCAGGAATTTCCCATCAGAATGGACTATATATCTAAAAGATGCCAAATTGAACATTTCCTTTCTGAACTGCCTTTGTCGGGTACTTTGCCACAATAACACATCACTAATACAATCACTCACCTTGATTTTGGCTGCAATTAGCAGAAAAGTGAATTAGACATATTTTAAACATTGAGGGTATTTATTAATATATATCATGAGTCTAAGAAAGAAGCAGTCCAATTAGGAACTCAAATCCTTTCTTTATATGCAAGAGGTTACACCTTTGAGGTCAACCCACAGTCAACCACACACAGCCTCAGAATACTAAATGGAAAATTCCAGAAATATGAAGTTCACATTTTAAAATGCTTACTTTCCTGAATAGTCTGATAAAATCTCTCCGTTACCTGCTCTGCAGCTTTTGCTTTTGTCTGAATTTTCTGTACTATAAACCAGCTGCCCTTTCACCTTTACAGATCAATTTTGGCAACAGTACAATATTACATAACAGTAGACCTCAAGCACAAGGATGCGAAGAACACATCAGGGCATAGAACAAGGAAGGACAGCCTCCCTCTCTGTACAGTATGGTACTAAGTGCAGGAAACAGAGAAATACATAGCATTATCTAGGTTGAGTAGTTTGTCTAAATTGATGACCACTGACAGAGGTCTTGAGATGTATACCTGTTAGATATCAGGAGCCAACAGCATCTCTTTATGAGCAAAGACAGTTCTGAGAGCTACTAGACTTCTTCCCTGTGTCACTAGCCCTATTTACACTCTTTTGGATCTCTAATTGAGGATTTATACTAGAGTGATTAAGCAAGTCATAACTGATGCTGGGGCCTCACTCCTCTGAAGGCCCCTCATAGGATAACTCCTATTAACAGTAAAGAAGATGGAAGTGGGTGATTGCTGTTAGTTAGCAATGATAAATGGAGTATAAATTTAAATAAGTAACTGGTGTGGGAGCCATGAAAGGTGCAATTTCTTGTATGGAGAAAAGGGGATTTGAGTTCATGATTGGAACATTTCAGATGCGTTCTGCTTATTTTTGTTTGAGATGTAGAAATTGAGGATTTATCATGAAAATAACTTCAGGGTTTGGTGCATTTATATGTTCTCCTTGACATTTACACCTCCTAATGACTTTTTAAGTCTGTGGATTAGAAAGAGTTTTAAATAAAACCCTATCCTACTGGATTATTAAAATTTTTGAACCCTGGAGGAATTCATAATCCTACAGAGTTCTGGGCTTCAAGATTCGATAGCAAAAGCACACATAGTTGTATTTTAAATGCTGAATTTCAGTATTTCAGTAGTATTACACAAATCAAAAGCATTTTTTAGGCTTCATTTACAGAAAATAGAGCATGTTGAGTCATTTGATCACATCTGGAGTTGTGTCAAACCTGTGTCTTACATCGCAGGAAATGATTCCATTTTGTGCTTCCTGGCTTTGATCTCAAAGCTGTAAACTGCAATTCTAAATAATAATATTAATATAGACTAAGAAGTTTTAGGTCAATTCTTCATTCTACAATGTCAGGATCCTAAATTTCTGAATTCGTTCAGAGATTTTAGAAACTGAGTCGCCTCAACTTACCTGAAAAACCTCCATGTTTTAAAGGTGTTTGTGACAAACCAGTCCTTCCCATGTCTTGCACAAAGACTGTATCACATCAACGCTCCTTGGAGTGAGCAGGTTGTATTTGTTCTTTTTTTTTTACCTCCATGCATTGTTTCTTCCATTTTTTTCCTTGCTTTTGACTATTTCTTAGCTCGAGAAATGCAGCATTCATTTATTTGAGAGTGACTTTCCAAATCACCTATAGAATATATCCTTTGTAAGATTCCCTAGAGTAACTCTTAAATGTGGTTTTACATAGAAACAAAAGTGACACGTGAAATCAACATGCTTTCTTCTCTATCCTCAGCTGTATTGGTCCCAAGGGTGCAGGTGAGAAGCTCTCTGCAAAGCCTTTGCAATCCGTGAGAATAAGCCCTTTGTAGTCCTCTGGAGTCTCTAGGCAGCCCACAGTTCCCTGAGAGCTGCTGACAGACTGACTCACTTGGAAGGATCTGCCACCAGAGGGAACCGGAGTTGTAACATTTACAGTGCCTCACAGGTACTGTATATTTCTCATAAAACAGAGCAAGCTTAATGAGACAAATGCTATTAAAATTGGATATTTTCACATAAAAATTTTGGAGGGATTAATTGTATTAAACCTATCAAGGGCCACTGTGAGTAATTTTATTATGAAGGATGTGATCTTTTTAGTGGTCCCCCTTTTCACATAGTATCTCGAAATTTCTGCAATGATAAAATCCATCCATCAAAGGTTTATAGTAGAAAATAATTGTGAAGAATTGTGCAAGAAACTGAGACCTCACAGGAATGATAAAAACTATACACATGTATCATAGAATCTTCAACTCAAAGTTAATTTTTAAATATTCTTTCAAGATTTAACTACCTAACTCTCTAACTCTGCTTAATATTATAACTCACAAACTTACTCAGGACAAAACATTTTGAACAGGACTGACTCTGATAACACTGTCATGGACCGAATCAGGTCAAACCAAATACCCGGACAGGACACCGTAATAAAGACAAACCCGCTTCCTCAAAATCTTCCTCTTACTTAGAAGTGAACTACACTGAAAAGTGATCCCTTTTAATCTACAGTGGCAATGTCACAGTTTCCTGCCACAGTTTCGTGACAGGTTTGATTTTAGTGATTTTTTTGGTATTGAAAACTCTCATCATCTTTTTAAAAATTTATCTTATTACTTTTACTTCATAATATGGAATACCATGCTCAGATAGGCATGACAGGCCAGGGAAAATAGGACAGCAACTTTTCAAATTTCAAAAAAAGATAGAATTTTTACAGAAAACCAGTGTTGTTCCTTAAATACAACCATCTCTTAGTGATTTTCTGGTAAGCTCTCAGGATTACTTACAACAACATCATCATGAGGCCAATACCTAAATGTGTCAATCATGGATCCATTTGCTGTCTGTATTGCTTGAGAGGCAATCCGAAATGGCAAAGACTGAGAGGCATGGCCTGCTCATTGACCTTCTTGATGTCTGCCCTAGATCTCTGCCATCACCCTTTTCATAGGCTGCTCTCGTGGCATGTTTGAAGTCCTATACTAGTCTGTCTACCCTGTGAGCTTAGGGTGGCTTCCAAGCGTGCATTTCTAGACAGGTGGGTCACCTATCTGAAACATCATTTGTAATACACACCATTGGAAATGCATTATGCAGCTAAATCTTATTCTTTTTTCTTGTTCGTGAATCATTATATCAGTACAGGTGACTTAGAAATAAATCATAGCTCCCCAGTATCCATTAAATTTCTGTATCAGGCTTTCAGGGTGCACCTCCTGTCTCCAAGCCATTCTATATGGAAAATCTGCCTTGAAAGTGCTTCTCTGCAATTCATCCTTTTCCAGTGATTTTTTGATACCTCTTATAACCTAAATATTATGGGTCATGAACATAATTTTCTATTTTCCCGTTATTCTCCCAAAACAAAATCTTAACCACACACTCTGGTTTTGAATTTGCTCTTTTTTAAAAAATTTTTATTCTTCTTCTCTCCAACAATACATCTTGACAGCATCTTCCCTTCCGCTACTTCTCCCAGTCCCCCTACCTCTGCTCTCTCCCAAACCCATTGTACACATCCCCATTTCCGCTCAGAAAAGATCAGGCCTTCCAGGGACAACAACCTAACCTGGAATAACAGCATACAGTAAGATCGAGTACAAACCCTTACATTGAGGCTGGGCAAGGAAACCAGTAGAAGGAAGAGTGTCTCAAGAGCAGACAACAGTCCAAGACATCCCCACTCCCAACTGTTAGGAGTCCCACAAAAACACCAAGCTAACAGGAATAACATACATGCCGAGGAACTAGCACAGACCCGTTCAGGCTCCATGATATCCACTTCAATCTCTGTGAACCTCCGTGAATCCTGCTTCCTGTTTCCACAGGCTCTGTGGCTCCCACAATTCTTCCTTCTCCTCTTCCGAAGGGTTCTCCAAGCTCCAAGAGGAGGGACCCGTTGGACACCTTCAACGTGGGGTCTCTCTGTGGCTAATGTTTGGCTGTGGGTCTTTGCATGTGCTCTTATCAGCGGCCTGAGGAAGCCTCTCTGATGGCGACTCTGGACTAGGCACCCATTTGTGAGTATAGCAGTATACCATTAGGAATCATTTCACCAATTTTCTCTAAAATTATTTATTTATTTGTTTGGTTGGTTGGTTGTTTAGTCGTGTGTGTGTGTGTGTGTGTGTGTGTGTGTGTGTGTGTGTGTGTATTTGGCTCTGCACTATGTCTCCTGAGCCACGCAAATCGTGGTTCCTGGCCATAGAGGCAATGTTTGGCATGAGCTCCCTCTAGTGGTGTGGGCCTGAAATTAGATAAGTCATTGGTTGACCACTCCCACAGTTTCTGCTCCACTGTTGCCCCAGCACATCTTGCAAGCAGGGGGAAGGTTTTGTGGTTGAGTTGGTGTCCTGACCCCACCACTGGAAGCCTTCCTTGCCATGTTTATCTTCCTGGGTCTGGGTTATCTCACTCAGGATGATTTCTTTCTAGTTCCATCCATTGAATTACTCTTTTAGAGCATATTTTTCTTTTCCCTATATATTCTTGGTTTGGTCCCCTATTTTCCTTTATAATGTCTTTCTTTGTCTTTGTGCTGGATAGTCCTATGTCAACTTGACACAAGCTAAAGTCATCTGAGAGGAGGGGATCTCAATTAAGAAAATGCCTCCATAAGGTTGGGCTGTAGGCAAAGCTGTAAGGCATTTTCTTAATTATTGATTAATGGAGGAGGGCTCAGCCCATTGTGGGTGGTGCCATTGCTGGGCTGATGGTCCTGGGTTCTATAAGAAAACAGGCTGAGCAAGCCCTGGGGAGCAAGCCAGTAAGCAGCACCCTCCCATGGCCTCTGCATCAGCTGCTGCCTCCAGGTTCCTGCCCTGCATATGATTTTGATGATGAACTGTTATGTGGAGCTGTGAGTGAAATAATTCCTTCTCTCCCCCATTGCATTTGGTCATGGCATCTAATCTCAGTAGTAAACCCTAACTGAGACAATCTTCATAAACACAAGGAAAATCTCCATTTCTCAGAAATGATCCTCAAAGGCATCGGCCTCAGGACAGTTTTAAATGTTCATAATTGTGTTTGTTTTCTCAATTCTTTTTTTGAATGCAAAAAAGCATGGTTTATTCTGCTTTTTACACCATGTACCATGTGGACATGTACTAATTTATAGAAATTACTTCATATATTTGATATAAAAGATTATTTAAAATATTATGACTATTGCCTAGTTTCATGTGTATTGCCCATCACATGTAAAAATATACTCACTTATTGTCATAATACCAGTGGCGTTTATTTCATGCCGTTGGCATATGTCTAATGTTCTTTCGTGAAGCTTAAAACATTATCTGCTAAGATTTCCTCATTGAAATTCAGTATTTAGACAAATAACTCTAAGTAAGCCCCAGAGATTGTAAATCCCAAGTTATAATAAATGTGAAAGTCATATAATTCCAACTGAAGACAGTGAGTCAAATGTACTGTGGTTTGAGAGGGCTATTGTTTATCTCCACTAGAAAAGAAGATGCCCTGGTAGAGCACAATGTTTCAAAATAATTCACTTTTCACAAACAATCCTATCCTTTTGAAGAAAGAGTAGTTTGGTTGTACGGCATCGATCAATGCAGATTCCTTCTGGGGATCTGCCCTGGTTGCATATGTTTCTTTCCCATTATTAATGACAGCAAAGTTTGTCATTTCAGTCAATAGGGAGAAGTTAAGAAGACCAAAATTTTCCAATTTTTCTGGAAAGAAACAACTTGGACCCTCTGGGATAGCCTAGTGGATAAAAACATTTGCCGCACAAAACTGATATTCTGAGTTAAACCTCAAAACCCACAATGGAAAGAATCAATTCCCAAAAGTTCTCTCTAGTACCTCCTTGCACACCCCACTGCACACATACCATGGCACGTGCATGTGTGCTCTTTCTCTCTTTCAATAATAATAATAGTGATAATAATAGTAACAACAACAGTAATAATATAATAGTTTTGAAATACAAAAATTAAAAAGAGAAATAGGCAGGGGCAGCTTGGCAAAGTGATATAATTTTAGACCAAAACAGTCTAACATGAGGGAGATATCCAGGGCAGTATAATGATTGTTTGCCAAGAATTCAGAAATAACTAAGGAACACTTTTTTTGTAAAGGGGTTGTGGAAACCCATAAGAAGCCAAAGAAAGAACAATCGCAACCGAGTTCATCTTGGAACCCAGAACTTTAGAGCAGCTCATTCCTACCAAATAGGTAGCAACCAACCAGAATGAGAGTTAAGAATTCAGCAAGAGGTCCTGTGGGGTCTTCAGTAGCTTCCATCCATCAACTTTGACTAGACTCTTTTCTAAATATATACAACATTTAATATATACTGTAATATATATATGTTATATATATATATATAACATATATGTATATTTGCTCATTTTTAAGCAACAGTTTCCTCCTGTTATCTTCTTCCTACTCTGAGTAGATCTAGAAAGCAGGTTCCTGTTATCCTTATTTTACAGATGGTTAGGGGGAGGCATTCCATGAAAGTAGACATTTCCCCCAAGGCTACCTATGTACATAGTAAGTAGGACTGAGATCATATGATTCATGTCTGGCTCATGAAGCCAGCCCTTTCCTTCTATGCCCAATGGTTATAAGCATGTGTGATGTTCCGAATATTTAATATGCTATTGCATTTAACTTTGTTTATTGTTCATTGGATTCACTAAATATTAAACTAGACAAGATTAACAAAAGATTGTAGACAGATTTTTCTTTGGGCTATCAGCTCACAAAAAAGACACAGAGACTTATTGTTAATTATAAAAGTTTGGCCTATAGCTTAGACTTGTCCCACTAGCTCTTTTAAATTAAATTAATGTTTTTATTCATCTATGTGCTGCCATGTAAACTGTGGATTTTCCCTCTCCTCCTGCATGTCTTTCTCCCTCTGCATCTGGCTGGTGATTCTGCCTTCTTTCTTCCCAGAGCTTTCTCTGTCTAGAAGTCCCTGCTATACCTCCAGCCTAGTTATTTGCCATTTAGTTTTTTATTAAACAAATTACAGTGACATACCTTTTACAGTGTAGTCAAATATCTCACAACAGAAGGGGTAATACAACGTGGAGGAGGATCTTACCCCAACTATTGCAAGGAAAATCACTAATACAAAATGAGCAACATGACCTCAACTCTCCCAAAGAGTGAGGTGATAGTCTTTTAAATGCTAGGTTGAAATAGTAGAAAAGTATTGGGAGCATCAGGAGAGGAGGTTGACCAGTACACTAATCTGTGTTTGCCTTATTTGAGTGCATTCTGCATCAGAGACCAAAAGATTCCTATTTCTGATGATGGCTACATTTTTAAAGAGATGAAAATCAAATTCTTGAGAAAGTTATTCTAGGGTTGTAAAAGACTTCCATTCAAAGGGCAGAGAAAGAAATTAAAATCATAAGTTGTATGAAAATGGTTCTTAGGATATTTAGTCAGGAAGGCCTGACAGCAAGAGTCTAGAAGAGCTGGTGGCTCTGCTTCAGCAGTCTTGACCAGTGTTTGTTATTAAATATTTTATGCACCAGGCTGTGAGCTACTTGAGTGATAGACTTTATCTAATTCTCCCTTGTGTTTATGGCATATAACTCTCTCTATGCTCATTTTAGATGTCTAACAAATGAGTCCCATAACTGAATGAAAGATTGAATGCATTGTAGTTTCACACTAATTTTATTAGATGCTGACAATATTTAAGAAGTGTATTTTTCCTTCCAGCAGAAGAGGTTCAAGTCTGTAATTATATCTTTTTATATTATAGGAGAGGTGAAAGACAGGATTTCATAAATGCATTTGTCGTAGAGAACTATGTGTGCAAATCCCTTCCCTGCTCGGGATGATATGTTGTTCCATGGTCAGATGAGTTTGAAAGATGTCCAAAGTAGCTTCTCCTTATGTTCCACTTGCTTTGCTTGTAATACAAGTACCCAAAGATGTGTGTAGTAAAAACATAGCTGAACTTCACGAAGCCTGTGACACGCTGTTATTTTTTTCCTCTTGAAAAATAGTAACTTTTCTAAACTAATTCTAAGGGGGAAATACAGCCCAGTGCTTTCCTTACATCTCTTTTCCTGAATAAAGCCTACCTATTTTGAAAGTCATTTGTTTTATATCTGAGATTAACATTTGACTTATTCTTCTGTGTTTTATTTTCTAAATATGTACTTCCACTTCAATGGGAGCCTCACCTACTGCTGAAGTTGGGAACCATTGCATCCCGTAATTAGGACTTTTCTTGTACATTTACTCTTACGTGAATGGGTTTATTTGAGAAATATTTTTAAGCTGTCTTTTAGTAATACTACCATTATCTGAGGAGCAAACACTAACAAGCAAGTGATACAACACATCTCCCAAATGGAACAGGAGCCAAGCGCACAAGAGAGGGAAGAAGAAAAGGGCAGACCCCGACTCCTGTGAACACAAGGGTGGACAGGTGCATGGGCAAGGAGATGAGTGAGCTACAGTTCAACGAAAGTTACACAAACTGGGCACAGGTCCCCACCATTTGCAAGGCTTTTATTTTCCATGAAAGGAATTTTTTGAACTACCTCTAACACAAATGGCCAGAGCAGACTGATAGTGAAAGGTCATATGAATGTTACCCTTTCTACTGCTTTTTTGAATCCTTGATGAAATACATTGCATAAAACCCACAAGAGTAAGTAAATACATTTGTATTGAACTCCTTCTTTAACTTTTTGGAGAAAAAAAGATATAACTCTAGGCTGAGAAAATTGTTTTTCAGAACAGAGGCAACCATATATTATGAAAATGAGGGTATGTCCACAATCTGAGTTAGAGATTCAGAAATAATTTTTTGGGCTAGTTAATTAAATGTTTCCAAAATCAGCATTTCAGAAATCAAACTCACTCTTAGCCTTCCAATTCAAGGTACATCTAGGGATGAAGCAATAAAACACAGACAAAAGACATCCTTATATATGATCCCATTGCCTCCATAGACATTTAAATTTTCCTAAGCATGGATGGATTTATTGATCTGAATTGGGCCTAAAGCATATTTGATGAATTTGTTTGTCTGAGACATTACTAGATATCATTTTGTTGTTGTTGAGACAGGGTTCCACTAGGTAGCCCTGGCTAGCCTAGAGATCACTATAGACTAGTCTAGCTTTAAACTCATAGAGATCAGCCAGCTTTTACCTCCAGTGCTGGTTAAAGACAGAGCTATGTGCCTGGCCATTATATTATCTGTGATGAAAATTCTACAAATGTGAGAGCTGATTAGGTGGCTCAGGATAGCTTTTGCCACACAACCACGAGGACCTGAGTTCTATATCTAGCATCCATGATAAAAGCTGGGCCCAGTGAAGTCTGTCTGCAGTCTATGTACTAGAGCAGCTGAGAAGAGTAGATCTGATTCTCACTGGTGAGCAGGCCTAGTGAGAGACTCAATCTCAGAACACAAGCTGTAGAACTCCTGAGGAATGTCCCTTGAGTTGAGCTCTGGCTTCCCCCTGCATTCATACACACTCACACATACAGCCACATTCACATACAGAGAGAGAGAAAGAGAGAGAGAGAGAGAGAGAGAGAGAGAGAGAGAGAGAGAGAGAGAGAGAGAGAGAGAGAGATGTGAGCATGCACACATACAGAATTCTCTAGAAATATTTGAAATCTATGCTATTTAGTTATAGTTAGATTAGATGAGGTTTAGGTATACATAGTATCACTTAACACATCTCTTTACCTAGATTTCTAGGAATCTTAGTATTATTCTTGAACATAGAATGAATTTCAATTTAACATTAAAATTTGTAAGTATTAGCTGAATATGATGGTGTACGACTTTAATCCCAGCACTGGGGAGGCAGAGGTAGGCCTACCTTTTGACATTGATACCAGCCTTGTATAAATGGTGAGTTCCAGGAGAACCACAGTTATATAAAGAGACCCTGGCTCAGAAAAGAAAGGAAAGGAAAAGGAAAAGGAAGGGAGGAAGGAAGGAAGGAAGGAAGGAAGGAAGGAAGGAAGGAAGGAAGAAAGGGAGGGAGGGAGGGAGGGAGGGAGGGAGGAAGGGAGGGAGGGAGGGAGGGAGGGAGGAAGGAAGGAAGGAAAGAAAGAAAGAAAGAATCTTCAGACACTCATTTGATTTTGTTGCTATAGGAGAGTCAGTGGATTACAGTGTTTCTGCCTTAGAAACAATATTATCATTAATAAAACCCTGTCCACTGGTATTTAATGGATGCCAGTTCAGTGAGCTAGTTAAGAATCAAAGCAGAAAATCTTATTGTGGCATTAAATCAATCTACAGCTTCAGAATTCATTATGCTAAGCATTTTAGTAATTAAAGAGCACATAAATGAAAAACATGTGGAGAAATTAAATCTTAATTTCAAAAGCTGCAGCTTGTAATGGTATCTTAATGGAGATATACATAAAATACATTTCATGAAAAGCCCTGCAGTTTGGGTGCCAGTTTGATACAAAAATTACTAGTGCCACCTATGGGTCAAAAACTAGAATTTCAAAAGCCCTTTTAACAGTGGTACTAATCAGAAATGTCAGTAGAAATAATGATTTAACAAACAAATGCATAAGTGTTATCCTTAGACATTTTACTTTATACATTGTAAGTGTTTTATATAATGACCGTTGAAATACCTTTTCCTTTAAGCCTAGGAAAAATAATTTAAAATAGTGATTTCTTATTTAATATTTAATATAAATCAGCATTCAATAAACCAGATATTTAATCAGTGTGGTACTCATTAAAACATTCTGCAAATTTGTTTAAGGATATATTCTAATGTCATGACCCGATCAACCAAATTTATCAGAATCTGGGCAGGATGATAGCATGCTGTGGACAGTTGACAGTATCTTTTGGATTGTTCTGGATCATTAACAGTCAAGTTTGTGGACCACTTTTTGTAACTAGCAAAGTAATTCAGAAGTATGGGTGGTCTTCAGTAAACATCTGAAGTTGGAGACGACAAAGCAACCAGTGTCTTTGGCCACTCAGTCCTCAATGAACATTCACTCACCAAATACATCAATCCTACAGAAATACTTATAGTCTCTCATATGGGAAAACAAATTATACAACTAAAAAGTATTTCAAGTGGGGAAAACATACTAGAAATGTTTTTGTGATGTTATATAATATAACCTGGCTAGCTGAAGCCTGGAATGTATTGCTGAATGTCTGCCATGATTGAACACAAGACCAGCTGATTCCAATTATTGGGTGCATGTCAGAGGTGCCAAACTTGTAGTTTCAGAGACTTGAGTCCATTACCCATGGAATGACTTACTAATGGAGTTCCATGGTGCCTCATTCACCAGATGCTGGACCTTAAAGCCTGATATAAACTACAGATTCTACACTCAAGAAGTTGACAGTCCAAGAGGAGGTGAACTTGACACTATATAATGGCAGTGAATGCTATATCACTGAACTCTCCTGTGTAGAGATGTGTTCAGAGCTCTAAGGAAGTGGTGATTATTGTTCAACATGGATCACCAAGGGGCCCAGGAAAGACAAGAAAAGGGATGAGCACAGAGATTTTAGAGGAACTGATTTTCTCTTTACAATGTTGAGTGCTGGGTTTTCTGGAAGCAATGATAGGTGAGAAAAGGTCTAAGGAAGTAAATAGCTGGAGAGTGTGGTGTGGTACCAAAGCACAGGGTCCAGTTGTAAACAAGAGCAAATGCGGACGGTGTCAACTGCAGGTGAATTACAAGGGTGAGTGGTGAAAGAAACAGAGGGAAAGATAAGGCTTCGGCAGAATATTAAGGAATAGCAGTGAGTGACACCGAGAGTAAAGCTATGTCCTGCAGATACATAATTTTCAACAAATTACAGTTTATTAATGACAGACATCTGGAATGTGCTACAGGCAATTGTGAAGTGAATGCATGATGCACCTGTCACATGTATAACACTTGCTATGGTTCTCATCTTCACATCCTGTGGCACCTTAAAGGAAAGCTAGCAATCAATACAAACTGAAAACGGAACTGACTGGGAAGCCCCCTTCTCTGGCATGAGTTTTCCTTCTAGCATTTAGGAAAACAATCAGCTAAACAAGCCTTATTACTGTGATAATTGATATTGTCATACAAATCAATAGACCCAATGTGAAATGCATCTTATAAACATGCATTGAATATCGATAGCATTGTATTTTATCCCAATTTATGCTCATCTCAAAGAGATGATAAATCTGAAGGACTTTTACATTTTGAAATTCTGTTTTGTAAACAGTGAACACTTACTGTGTGTTTTGGTGTCTGAGCAGTGAGGTCACAGACAAAAGCAAACCAGGGAACCTGCCTCTAAGGAATTTTTTGCCAGTAGCAGACACAGACTCTCTGTCTTTTAACCTGAAATTCAAAGCTGTCTGTGCTTCATCGAAATGTGAGAAATCCACAGCTTGGTAAGAATGTGGTTTTGTTATCTAACCATTATAATTCTTGGCTATTGCTCTTTTATTTAAAAAGTTAGTTCCACTAAGAGATTGAGCTGCTCCATTAAATGCTTTTAAAATGTGGTTTGTAAAGCGATGGTTTCTGTCTTGGTGGGACTTTAATTACGCTCCTCTGAGAAGGGAAAGGAACTCTAACCGCGCCTCACATTGGGATATTTACCCATTGCTTTCTTGCATTGTAAATTCAGCTCCCAGCTGGGGATTTAGCTTTAGTAAAATGTTATTGAAATTTGCTTTTCCTCCCCCCTCTAGCAGACTCCAACATTTCCCTTGATTGCAGGAATAATGCGGCTATAGCATTTTGAAAACAATGGGAACTACGTCTAAGTGCTTTCTAAACCAGGCATTATTTCTTGTGTGGTTGAAACTCTCCGAGCGCTGACAGGGAATAAAGACTTTTTACTGTCACCTAACTTAGGCCCTGTGTCACAGAGTGAAGGCTGAGGCCAGCACAGTGACCCCCTGAGGAGTTTGCTGCCAGCTAATTTCTTCTCTCTGCAAATGTACAAAAGCCTCCTGCCAGCAGTAGCCTCAGGTAGATGATGCTGTATGGAAAATCACAGGCCCCAGCAGGCTACAGAGACTGCACTAATCCACTAAGAATAAAGAAAAACAGATAATATGAAAGAACGCTAAAGGGTGCCATTATGCTGCAGGTCTGCACTAAAAATCATTGCAATGTTGAAATGTGGAACTGTCTGGTTCCTGTAATCCCAACACTCAGGAGCCTGAGGCAGGAGGATTGCCATAAATTTGAGGCCAGCCTAGGCTACTTAGTGGGTTAGGACACAGAGTAAATCCTCATTTCAAAACAAAGCTCTAGGGGATTGGGGAAATGCCGTAGTATGCTGGTTTAAGGACCTGGGATCCAATCTCCAGCTTCAGTGTAAGCGCTGAGTGTGGCCACTGGGGGCAGCACCAGGCAGTTTCTAGAGGCTTACTGAGCCCCAACTCAATGAGACACACTGTCTCATAAAATAAAGTGGTGAGAGAGAGAGAGAGAGAGAGGTGAAGACACCAAATGTTGACCTCTGGCCTCCACACATGCACACAAAGGTAAATGCAAAAAAAAAAAAGTCATTTCAGGATCACGTTGTCTGTGGAACAGTTTGTGTGCGTGATCTGGCTTTGACAAGTGGCTTAAAAAATACAAAAGGTTAACTTTCTTTTCTAGGAGAGCCACATATTTACACAGGGTATCTATGAAAAAGTGTGAAGGTTCTTAATTATATTGCCAATGCTCTTTCTCTTCTAAATTATATATATATATATATATATATATATATATATATATATATATATGCATTATATTAATATTAACTATAAAACACACCCGAATTAAACAAAAACCGTTTTGTTTTATTATCCTATATCACATTTCCATAGACAATCAAATTTAATTTTCTACATAGGTAAAAGAGTATTTCCTCAGCTTAGATTACCTAATTAAGGTACTGGCATCACAGAAAAGCACTGTGATGAACAGGGTCCATTCCTCTGTCCCTGTTGGTGATGGATCATCTGATCATCTGCAGTTTTACAGCAAGTACTGGGTATGAACTTCCAGAGCGGACAAAGGTGATGTCTCATAGGCTCCTTTTCCTATGCACTCAGACTGAGAAAACCACTCTCTAATGTGCATGAAAGTCAGCAGCGACCCCAGCAGTCCTCATCAGTGTCACCATGGCCACCACGTGTTTGGAGAGCCTTCTAACAGGGCATAGTGGTGTGTTGGACATTTATAGGCAACTTCAGAGACTGTCAGGAAAGGCTCTCCAACATTAACCTAAGTATTCTCTGATGGTATAGGGCAGAGCTTCCCGTTATTCTCGTTTCCTTACTGGGGAGCTGCCTGTTTTAGCCATTCAGATTTAATCACTCCCTCCTCCTCTGACTGAGGAAATCAGTGTGGAGAAGAAGAAGTACTCTTTTAACTGCTGGGTAATCACATAATCTTCTCTAAGTAATCAGAAGATATCTGTAAGGTAATTTGGGAACAAATGACTGATTCCTTTGGGGATTCGGGTATCTGGCTCATGATAAATTTAGCTCTCACAGTGTCTTATAGGAGCAAAAGGTCACATGTGGACATGCACAGAGACAGTCTTGAAAAACAGGGTGCATGGTTGCTTGGGCTAGAAATGCTAAGATGTTTGTCACTAAGTCCATGTTCTATGGGGCTCTCCCTGGAGTTGGCAGCTGTAGTAATCCAGGGCCCAAATGTACGTATCATGTTACTTTGTTCTCCCAATTCCCTAGATGCATGTTGCTGTGAAGATATTTTTAGGGTGAAGATTTATAGATCTGTGTGCCAATTAGTTAATAAAATGCAAGTAAATGATCAGTATCATTATCTATAATTTCCAGCTAAATTTTCATTAAGGTTATGAATAAGTAAAATTACCACAAAGAATTTGAAGTGACATAAAATAGCACATGCTGGGAATTAACTATACTTTAAAATGTACACAGTATAAAAATTGTTAAGAAAATCACAAGTTTAACTTGAAATAGATCCCAAGTTAGCTTCTCTGGAAGTTTAAATAAAGTAAATTCTCGGTGCTCCGTAATGCCCATTTTAGTACCTATGACCTGTACTCACCAGCCCACAATGATGACAACCCCTTAGACAGCAAATACCATCAGATTTTCAAAAATCCAATGTAAAATTTATCTGTAGTATAAAATAACATTATTCTTAAAGCATCTGATTAATATTACTATATTATTATGACTTAGTCTTGCTTTCTTACGGACACAAGTCTGAAGTATGTACACATGTTTATACAAGCAGATAGAAGCCATACAATGTAGAAGTGTGAATTGTCACATGCATAAACACTACAAATGTACTGCAGAAAATCTGGTCTATGGCATTAACAGTTATGGCATTGGGAAATTGTGGATGAGTCTTTTATCTTTTCTTTTTGTATTTTCTACAGTGATTACAAGTTTAAAAGTAAAAGAGGCAGTGAGGTGTCATAGTATAGAACAGCGATTATTAGAGTTTAGTGTGCATTAGAAACACCAAGAGGGCTTATTAAAATAATGGCTTTTTGATTGGGGGTCCCAGGGTCCTCCATTAGAATCTTGCTTGTGTAGGGAAGGAGGAGTGGGAATTCTTGTTTTTATTTTTAACAAGTTCTTATTTGTACTGATACTCCAGTTCTTGAAATAAAAAACCTGAGAGCCTCCAGGTGACAGTGCATATTCTGTGTTTAAGTCTGTCATATTTAGTCAGCAAACTAACTTCTCAGAGCTCTTTAATCTCTTTATTTAAGTAAAATAATGAAATGCTTCTCTGGAGAGGTGTTGGAAGATTAATTAGAATCCAGCTTGTGACAACTTTCCATACTAGATGCACAGTAGGTTTTGATTATTTGATGATATACTCCTGTATAATAATCACATAATAACAAATATTCCTCTTTTAAAGCCACAAACAACTGGAAACTCATTTTCTACTCTACCCCACCCCAAGAAAACTAAAGTGAATTGATTGTTGGGAAATAATAAACTGCCAGGATGATAGCATGTAATAGCTTTTACTCAAGCAAAATTTTTTTAGAGTATTACAGTTTATGGAATGCACCCTTGTGCTCTCCACAACAGTGAAGTCCCTAAGTACACTGGGTGGGGCTTATGGATATTTTGCATATATCAAAATATATATGATTTCAAGTGCTAAGTCTGAAAAATTAAAATCATCATTTCAATGTCTTATGATTACATATAAGTGGTGTTTGTTTTGCTTTTTCAGAATTAGAGCTACTGGAAATTTTCAAATAGCACATCTGGTTTCATTATATTTCTTCTTTAAACCATAACATGAGGAAAGGGTTAGAAATCAAGTTGTAATTTTAAAGGTATCTTCCTAGAAAATTTTGCTAATGTTTTCTTAGTACTTTTAAATAAATTCAGCAAATCTTTAATTGCAATATAGCTATATGTTTATATCCCTGTTATGCACTTTCTCTTACCCATCATCCAGATGTGATAGGCTTTAATGTAAGCTTATGGTTTCAATGAAAAAGGAAGAAGAGTATGTTTTTCTCTGACAGTCCATCTGACAGTTCAACACCTTTATCAAAAATTGTTAGTGTTTTTAAATCAATCCCCTAAAGGTCAAGATTTTTATTTGCTCCATCCAAAAGTCTTGGGATTGCCAACAATAGAAAGTGCACAGAAGCAGTAGTACATATGCATCTTCCACTGTGGGTACAATGTGTGTTCAGAAGGCAGAAGAGTTATTAGATTTTAATGATACTTTATGAAGATAACTTGAAATTTCTGTTCTCTGACTATGAAGCCAGTAATAGAGATCAGTATGAATGAGAAATGGAGCAATATGTAAGAAATATAAGAGTTTGCTGAGAGTTGCTTCTTCTTAGCTTTCTTCTGGGATACCTTTGATTGGCTGTTAACCTCTACGATATTGATAGTTCTACAAGGAACTATGGCCACATTTTGAGCTCTGGTTCACCTATACACGTTATAGTACACTCTTGAATTCTTTTTTAATTCTCTCACTGTTGTTCCATTGGTACCTGCTTATTGTTTGTGTATCAGTTTAGAATATAAAAATCTAAGAATAAGGACTGTTATCTCAACCATGTTTAAATCTTGAATAAGCCTGATACAGAGAATACTAAGCATTCAGTTATGTTTAGTTGAGTTAATGAGTTCATTAGGGACATGAATATTAATTTCTCTGATAAAAGGCAGCTCATTATCTTTTTATCATTCTTCTATAATCTATTATCAAAATAAACTGTTTAGACCACTAATATGATTTTAAATTGTTTTGTAAATTTTTCATGTTTAAATACATTTTTATTGCCAACACACTATTAGTTTACAGGGCTTTATCTATAATCAAACATACTCAATTCCATCTAATATAATATATTTATTCAAGAAATCCACTTCCCAAAGTGTCAGGCAACCCTAAAATATATTGACTATAAAAAAAATAAAATTAAAGGACTGTCTTTGCATCATTTTATAACAAAAATCAGAGAAGAAATATTAAAGTATTTTTAAATTTTTAATTATAATCTAATCAAATCATTTCTCTTTTCCTTTTTCTTTATCCATATCCTCCTAAATACCCTCCTTGATCTTTTCCAATTCATGATCTCTTTTTTCATTATTTGTCATGACTTGCATATATGTGTATGCAAATTTATATAACCAGTCAGTCTGCATATAATCACTCCTATGTATGTTTTCAGGCCTGACCACTTGGTGTTGGATAACCAATTGGTGTGCTCTTCCCTGGAAAAGAGTATTTCTCCCACTCTCAGTATTCCTTAGGTGTCTGTAGTTCTTTGTGTAGAGTTGATGCCTCTCGGGTTTTCCCCATCCACTTTATCATGTCTGTTGGTGGTGTCCTTGTTCAACTCATGTTTGGGCAGTCTAGTTGATGAGACTTTACGTTTGCAGCTTCTGTCACTACTAGGAGACACAATCTCTCAGCAAATTCTCTGGCTCTTACAATCTTTCTACCCCCTTTTCCACAGTGTTTCCTAGGCCTCAAGAGTGTGCGTGTTTTATAAAGTACTCTTTGAACCAGGGAGCGATAGCACACACCTTTAATCCCAGCACTTGGGAGGTAGAGCCAGGCAGATCTCTGAGTTCGAGGCCAGCTTGGTCTACAGAGCAAGATCTAGGACAGGCACCAAAACAACACAGAGAAACCCCGTCTCGAAAACAAACAAACAAACAAAAAGTATTCTTTTAGACCAGTCTCCACAACTCTGCATTTTGATTGGCTATGATTTCCTGTAATAGTCTCCAACTATTGCAATGACAAGTTTTCTTAAGGAGGGGTGAGGACCACACTATCTGTGTTTATAAGGACACACATTTAGATTGTTGTCATGGATTATGCTGCTTCAGTAAAGTGGTGGTTGTAGATTCCCCTATATGATCCATGAATTTATTAGCCTCTGAATAGTTGGCAGTTTTCAACAGTATGTTGAATATTGTCTCCAAAGCTGATAAGGCAAAATCTTGTATCACCTTTCTTTCCTTATTTATTTTCATTAGCTTGTGGAGTTAACATATAACCAGTTTCATTATGTAACTTTCATTCATACTCTGTGTTTACTGATCTTCCTACCCTAATGGTTCTCAGTTGAGATCATAACATTTGCAAAAAAAATGTATGGAACTGAAAAGCACTGTGTTAAATGAAATAAGCCAGACTCAGAAAGATAAACACCACATGTGTTCTCTCATAAGTAGCTTCTAGTCATTAATTTTAACATATGTATATAAATATGTGTGGATCTCTGTGTGGGTATAGGTAATTAAAAACAGAAAGGGCACTGTGAGATGGAATGAAGAGATATCAAGGGTGACAGAAGAACTGAAAATATGTGACTTCAAAACAAAAATGGGGAGAAAAGTAACAAGTTACTAGAACCCACATAATGAAAAACATTAGTAGCAGAGTTTGGAATCTTCCCCAAGCTGCTAAAGTACACATAGATTATCTTGATTACTTAGATCTAAACAGCATCTAGTTAATGAAAGTGCTACTGATTACAGAATATATAAATCTAATGAACAACCACACATAATGACACTTCTTATTGAATCTGTATAAGAATAAAAAAGAACTTGAATTATTGCCACAAAAAATCTTTCATTCCTGTTTGTTATAATAAATATTCTAATAAAGCTAAAAACCTCAATTTGTGTGTTCCCATATCTCATATTTGGATCAGAATTAAAATAGCTTCTCCTGGTCATATTGGCAGACTGATCCAGTGAGCCGCAGAGAAAGTGGGGACTTTTCTTGAATGTGTAGATGAATTACTTCTTAATACTTTAGTTCAATAAAATTCTATAATATTAGCTGTACCTAGCCAATGTAGCCTATCCATATGGTAGGTAGAAAAATGCTTTATAAAATAAGCACATTCTTGATGTAACAAATGAAAAGTGATTGCATGACATTTCTTTGTAATTTGTTGCTGATTGCTCCAGAGGCCTATAGTTGCTAATAAACTTTAAATTATTGAACAATGAAACAAATATGGTATAGAGTGTTTTCTTTCTACTTTGCATAAACTGCACCCAAAATTTCTTCTTTATTTTCTTCTCAGTGGCAAAAAAGATAATTACAATTAAGATAAAGCCACTTATGCCGTAACACTCATTGAGTGTGTCCTTTGATTTCTTGATACTGAAAGAGATTGTTTCAGAACCTGGACAGAGAGGTGCCTAGAGATGTAAGGCATGCAATTTTAACTGCGCACTAATCCATGGGAAGTGATAGGACAGAGAAGTGCCTGTTTAATTGCAGTCATTGTAGATGTGCTTACCCTGCAAGAATGCATATGAGTGTGTCAAAGTAGCATAATGTTGAGAATTTGAGTACAGAGGAGAAACTATTTCAATTCTGTGGTCAGCTCCTACCTAAATGATCAACTAGTTAAGATCTTTACATCCAAAATTCCCCCATCTGTCAGTATGTATTAAGCATGTTACTTTTCAGAGTTACTGTAAGAATGAAGTGAGCTGGTATATGCAATTTAATTTCTTTTAAAACTGCTTAACCTAAAGTAATCTCTCAGAAATTGGTCTAGATTGAAGAGGAAAGGACCCTCTGAGAGAAGGTAGAGAGATAAGTGTGGTGTAACAGTTGATGCTGTAGAAAATCATCCTGTTGGATTATTTCAAGAAAGGTTTATTTGTTTTGAGATTCTGAGAGAGAGAAAAAATGACCCTCCAATGATATGTTTCTTCTGCAATTGACTAGTTAAATGAGCACTAGTTGTTTCAAACCAACAAGCAAAGCTTCTCACTTTGTCCTGATTGCAGAAATAACTCCGAGTACCAAAGACCCTGCAATACTTTGAATGTGTGTCTATTATAATTTTCAGACAGGTGAGAATTATCTAGTGATATCCATCACTAGATGAGGAGTTCTTTGAGAACAAGGCATATGCTTTATCAGCCTGTGTCTCTCAACCTCTGGTGTGTAACCTCTGATCTATTTTGTCTGTTGTTAAAATAGACATGCACAAAACCAATCAAGTCTATCTTTGATGTTCAAAGGCTATTAAAATGAGGCTTTATGATATATAAGGAAGATTTTTTTCTTTCAGCTTTGAAATTTTTATATATATATATGTGTGTGTAAAATGAAATATTATATGCACTCCCATTTCTCCCCTTAGCTCCTCACATATTCCCCTGTCATATGTGCCCCACTTCATGTCTCTCGTCTTACAGTTCTGTAAGTCCAGTTAGTCCTACCCATACCAATATGGGTGTAGGGACATCTACCAAAGTGTTAAAAAACAAACAAACAAACAAACAAAAACTACCAATTGCCATATGCTCAATAGTGAATGATTCTCTCCACACTCCCGTTATCCACTGCCAGTACCTCAGCCATGTGCAGGCCTATCAACAATTTACTCCATCTAATAAGGACTTCAGCTGGCTTGATTTTACATAGTTTCTCTGCAGGTAACCACATATGTTCTGAGTTCATGATTGCAACAGCCATGGTATGCGCTGAAGACCGTGTTCTCAGCACTCCTTCCCATCCTCTGGCTCTTACATTGTTTTCCTTCCTATTCTATAGTATTTCCTGAATGTTGGCAGTGGTAAGGTCAAAACTGAAATCATGTTTATGGCTGAGCATTCAATCTTTTATGCTCAGAACTTTGCCCAGTTATATATCTCTCTATTCACTGCTGTCCAGTGCAAAGAGAAGCTTCTCTGATTAAAGATGAGAGCATCTCAGTTCTATGAGTATAAATAAATACTTAGAAGGCTGCCGGGCGGTGGTGGCGCACACCTTTAATCCCAGCACTAGGGAGGCAGAGCCAGGTGGATCTCTGTGAGTTCAAGGCCAGCCTGGGCTACCAAGTGAGTTCCAGGGGAGGCACAAAGCTACACAGAGAAACCCTGTCTCGAAAAACCAAAATAAATAAATAAAAATAAATAAATAAATAAATATTTAGAAGGCAATCTGACAGCATGATGGTGAAGAAGATAACCAATGGCAGGTTATATGTTAGAGCCTGTGGTCTCCTGAGCTTACAGTATCAAAGGTGAGTCCATGGACATCATGGTTGGAAGCATAGCAGCAAACAGGCAGCCATGACACTGGGCAGTAACTGAGAGCTTACGTCTTATCTGCAAATTGGAGGCAGAGAGAGAGAGAAGAAGCCAGTCCTGGGGTAGACTTTTGAAACCTTGAAGCCCACCCTCAGTGACATATCTCCTCTAACATGGCCACACCTCCTAATCCTTTCCAAAATATTCCAACAACTAGGGATAAAACATTCAAACATGCCATGGCTATTTTGTTCAAACCACCACAGTTATGATGGAGGCTTTAGTGATTCTTATGTAAATAATCATATCATATGAAAATAAGGATATTCTTCATTCTTCTTTGTGTATTCCTTTTATTTATTTCTCCTGTACTCTGGTCCAACACTATATTGAGTAGGAATTGAAGTTGCCACATACTCTTGCCTCATCCCTGATCTTAGAAGGAACCTGAGGTTTTCTCCATTTAGCATCATGTTGTCTGTAGACTTGTCATAGGCAGCTTTTATTATGTTGAGACACCTTTCTTCCTCAGCCTCCCAGTGGCCTTCATTATAAAAGCATGCTTGCGTTTGAGTTTATTTCTGTGTTGGATGCTATTTATTAATTTACAAGTGTTAAACCATCCCTGTATCCTGGAGTGAACCAACTTGGTTGTGGAAAAGAATATTTTACATATGAGCTCAAATTTTGTTTGCCAGTATTTTATTGAAAATTTTTTTATCTGTGTTCATTAGGGAGATGGCTTCTCCCTCCTTCTACCCCCTCACCTGTCGTGTGTGTGTTTGTGTGTGTGTGTGTGTGTGTGTGTGTGTGTGTGTGTGTGTTTTATCACTTTATGGTTTAGGTATCAGGATGATACTAGTTTCTTAAGAAGAGTTTGGGAGGGTTTTTCCTATTTTATGGAAATATGAGTAGTATTGGTGTTTCTTGTCTGTGAAGTCCAACTAAACATAAGCTTTTTTACTTGGGAGACTTTATTGCTGTTTCTACCCCATTGCTAGTTATGAACATGTTTAAATTTGGGTATTTCATTTTGGTTTAATTGTAGGATGTTGGATGGATCTAGGAAATCATAAATTCTATTACATTTTCCAATTTCATGATGTATGGGTTTTTAAAGTATATCCTTATGATTTCTTGAAATTCACTGCTATCTGTTGTAATGTTTCCTTTTTCTAATTTTATCATTTTTGTTCTCTCTTTCTTTTGGTAAATTTGGATAAGTTTGTGAGTAATTTTTATATTTACAAAGAACCAAATCTTAGTTCTATTGATTGTATTGCTTTGTTTCTTGGATTTACTTCATTTAATTCAGCCCTGATTTTGTATATTTTTTTCCTTCTACTCTACAGGGGATTGTTCTTGTTTTTCCAAGGCCTTCAAGTGAAACATTAGTTATTAATTTGAGATATTCCAAACATTTTTGCTAAATCCTAAGCAATATTCTTTTACCTTTTAATTTTTCATTTTTTAGATTATAATATAATCACATTATTTCCCCTCTCCCTTGTCCAAACTCTCTTAAAACCCTCTGCTCTCCTTCACATTTATGGTCTCTTTTAAATTAATTATCATTACGTGGTACGTTTCTTGGAGACAGCAGTAAGGTAGATCTAGTTTTCTTATCCAATCTACTAGTCTGTCTTTTTATTGGGGTATTGAAAATGATAATGTTGAGTACTATTATTGAAAGATCTATGTTAAATCCTGTTCTTTCATTGACTTTAGTGTTTTCTCATATCTTTTTGAACAACTGTTGTGGAACTGTTTCTTCCCTATGACCACTTGGCTGTGTTTATCCTACTTTCAAACTGAATTATTCCTCCCAATGTCATCTGTAGAATTGATCTCATAGTCATAAATAACTTTAATTGTTTTTATTTTGTAATTTTTAA
Source organism: Peromyscus eremicus (assembly GCF_949786415.1). Taxonomy (NCBI): domain Eukaryota; kingdom Metazoa; phylum Chordata; class Mammalia; order Rodentia; family Cricetidae; genus Peromyscus; species Peromyscus eremicus. The sequence continues at coordinate 4,575,203 of NC_081418.1, read as the reverse complement.
ATTTCTCCTATTTTAAAAGATGATTTTACTGAAGATAATAGTCTGGGTTGACAGTTGTGGTCTTTCAGAACTTGGAATAAATCTTTCCAGGTGTTTCTGCCTTTGAAGGTTTCTATTGAATGGTTAGGTGTTATTATTATGGGCCTACCATTATAAGTGATTTGACTTTTCTGTTTCTTAAAAAATGCTAATTTATCTTTTTTTTGTGGGTAGGATTTTTTTTTACCTGCATAATCATGTGCCATACGCATGTCAGGTATCTGGTCTATATGTCAGTGCTCTGCTACTGCACATTGTGATTTCTAGGTAAGAACCGGAAGTGTGTTTGGTTGGACTCTCATCTCACACTAGAAGGATTAAGAAATGTTAGAGATTCAATTTTGAGGAAATTAGTTCATTTCTTCCACTGGCACCATTTCAATAATTTCACTCAATTGAAAATGTCTGGACCCTTCCATTTAACATCATGTCAGCAAATATAACACAATCAGTGCTCAAGATGTCTAGGCAATGGTATAATTGATTGTAACTTACAGAGTTAGCATGGGAATATGATGAATGTCTAGCTCCTGAAAGGGTCAGATTTCTTTATATAAAACCCCCTGAGGTAGTAACTCACTGAACTTTAATATTTCTCAATTACTACATCTGTGATTTAGTAATTTCTGTTGCAGGTCCAGGACTATTAACATTGAATTAATCTGATATTTTTTCTTAAATTTTCTTACATTTGCTTCCTCTTTCTCCTTGTGGAAAGGGCAAAGAGAAGTTTCATTTCAGAATCATTGTACAAAATATAAACCCCTCTACTAAATCTTGGATTTTTTTTCTGATCTTGTATAAGTTAGCTATATATTGTGACTATATACTTAGTGGTGCTTAAAATGCCCTACACGGGCTGTCAGTCATCAATAATGACATGCAATGATGTCCTCTGGCAGACAACTGACTGTTTTGTCAGAGGAAACTTTAGTGCTCCTCTGTGAATTACTTTGGGAAAACTTTTCCCCATTAGAACAAGCTCGAACTCAAGGTTCTGATGGATAAAATAGTGACGAAGGGTGTTGGATGTCAGATGTAGTTTGACTTGTCCTGTTACTTGTGGTATACAAGATTACATGAAGACAGATAATAGTAAGAAGTAGCAGAAGTTACAGAAATATATAGTGTATATACATATATATATGTATATATATAAACATATACATCATAAAGTCTTATAAGTTTACAGAAAATCAAAGAGTCAAGGGCTTTAACTCTACTTCATGTCATATGTATATATGTGCATATATATATACATATACATATACATAATAAAGTCTTATAAGTTTACAGAAAATTGAAGAGTCAAGGACTTTAATTCTACTTCATGTCTTTGGGAATTTTTTTCTTTTTGATTTTCTGAGATAGGCTCTCATGTAACTGATGTTGGCATCTAACTTGCTATATAGCTCAGGATGACCTGCCTCTATCTTTGAAGTGCTTGGTGACAAATACATAACACCATTCTTGGCTACTCAATATCATTTTATATTTCTATCATGTTTTTCACTTTACCATGAAGTGATAAACATTAACAGTTTTACAATGTGTTGGAATTTAACAGTAAATGAAAATACACCAAAGTATCCTAAAAGTAATTTGTGGAAAGTATGTTTGAAAACTTAAGTTCATCTTCTATCCCAAATTGAAAACAGTAGTTAAAAAGATATAGATGTATTAACTTTTAGAAATAATAGAAGCTCATAAAACAAAAATGACAGTTTGTGCAAAGAGTATGCCTTACTTAATGTCTGCAATACCCTGAAGGATCCTCTGTACAGAAGATGAGATTGACATCCTATATCCTACCATGAAAAACTTGGTGATTTTGTTTTTTATGAATTTCTTCCAGCCCAAAGTGCTTTTGGTTATGTTGGCTATTTAAGAGTGGCATGACAAACAGGGTCATCTACACAAACCCATAGCTATTCAGAGGGCAGATTTCCTATTAACATGCTCTGCCAGCCTGCCGTACAAACCGCCAGAGTACTTGCAGCTGTATCTGGCTTTATGGTTACTTAATGATTGGAACTTTCTGATTTATAGGGCTCTTAAAAGTAAGAATATGTCTCTTAATAACAAGTAGTCAACTGATAAGTTTTTATAATGATTTTTAAATAGAGGAAACCATTTTCTAGCTTAAAAGAGACCACATAAGCAGAAGCAACACACGGGCAGAGTAGCCATTGACTTTTTTCTCTGTTCCTTCTACCCAAGACTGCTTAAGGGCTACCTATAGGCATAGACAGCCTAAATACAAACATGATCAACATGTGGAGAATTGTTTGTCTTAAGTAGGCTTTAAAAATAGTTCATTGTTTTCAATTAGCAAATAAATTTTTTTAGCTTTTGGAAAAATATTCATCATTCTTTGTGAGAATGCACATTCAGGAAACTATAAAAAATGGAAGATGGTGTTTTAAGCTATTGGTTATAGAATCATATAGGGAAAAAAACATGAAAGTAAGAAGTTTCAGAACTGGTACCCATAAGGAGCAACTTACCTGTCTACCAGAAGTGGCCTCAGGTTAGTTAAATTGAAATTCATTCTCTTAGGTTCAAAATTAGTTTTGTCACATCTTCCTAGTTGAACCCATATTCCTTGAAGACTGTAATTTTATTTTATTTTCCTTTATATATTTACTTTTTGTCTCATAAACTACATCCCAACCACAGCCTCCCTCCTTCCCTCCTCCCTCCTGCAGATTCAGTTCCCCTTTTTTCCTTCAAAAAAGAGCAGGCCTCCCAATACTCAGCATAACAAGATGAAATAAGATTAGGAACAAAGCTCCATATCAAGGCTGGATGAAGAAACCCAGGAGGAGAAAATAGGTCCCACAAGCAAGCAAAAGAGTCAGAGACACCCCCACCCCCATTGTGAGGAGTCCAACAAAAGTCCCAAGCTAAAGAACCACAGCATGTATGCAGATTGCCTGGTGCAGACCCATGCAGGCTCCATGATTGCCTCTTCGGTCTCTGTGAGCTCCTACGAGCCTTGTTTAGTGTGGGAGCCCACAAAATTCCAACTTGTGGTTTGACTCAAGGTTGGAGAGTCAGTGTTTATGTTGCTCTCCAAGGCTGCACAGTAGGGTGTAAAGGCATGATTACCAGGTGTCTTATACTTCAAGGCCTAATCACAAGATACTTTGCTGTGGGGTATGGTTACCAGGTGTTTTGAAGCATCTATACTTGGTTATAAATTGTGCTTTGATCTTGAAAGGGAATGTCTTTTGCCTCTCCCCTTGCTGATGTATAAAAAGTCCATCATGAATAAACTTGAGGCTGCTGGGTATTGACCGAGGGCCCTCCCAAAGCTATCCTGCCTCTCTATCTTCATCTCTATGTATGTTTATATTTCTTCCTATTATTTCCCAATTTCTCACTCCCCCACTTCAAGGGACCCTTCAAGAGGCCAGAGCTGAATCCCCAACACTGGCCCCCAACAGCTTAGTTGCTTCTATGGTCCATGTTTTCCTGGTGTCCTTGACCCTTCTAGGTCCTACAATCTTTCCTCCCCCTCTTTTTCAGGGTTCCTTGAGTTCCACCTAATGTTTATCTTTGGGTCTCTGCATTGGCTTCCATAAGCTGCTGGAGAAAGCCTCTGATGGTGTTTGGGCTAGGTACCAACCTATGAATATAACAATATCATTAGGAATCATTTCATTGACTGTTTTTTTCTAATCCCGTTTGGTAATACCTAGGTTTCTGGATCTTCCAGCTTCCAGTTCCTGGCTATCCCAGTAGTGTCAGCTATGAGCTCCCCATCTCCTGATGGAGGCCTCAAATTAGACCAGTCAATGATTAGCCATCCCCACAAGCTCTGAGCAACCATTGTTCCAGCACATCTTGCAGGCAGAATAGGTTGTAGGTCTAAGGTTTTATGGCTGGGTTGGTGTCCCAGTCCCACCACTGGCAGCCTTGTATTGTTACAGAAGACAGTCAGTTCAGGCTCCATATCCATTACTAGGAGTCCTCACTAGGGTCGCCCTCCTAGGTCCAGGAAATTTTCACATCACCCAAAAAGTGCCTCCTAATTACAGTCACCTCTTCCTGTACTCTCAGCCTTTGTCACTCCCTCCCCTACCTGATCCCTCCTGTTCCCATCTCCACCCACCCACAGTCCACCAACAAAATTGGTTTCCCCTTCCCAAGGAGATCCTTGTGTCTTCCCTAGACCTCTCCTCTTTATCTAACTTCTCTAGAACTGTGGATTGTAGTGTGTTTATCCTTTATTTAACAACTAATATCCACTTATAAGTGAGTACATATCATTTTGTCTTTCTGGGTCTGGGTTGCCTTGCTCAGGATATTTTTTTTCTAGTGTCATCCATTTGCCTGAAAATTTCATGATGCCATTTTTTTCTAACAGCTGTTAGAAAATATACCAATTTTCTTTATCTATTCTTAGGTTGAGAGACATCTAAGTTTTTTCCAGTTTCTGGCAATTATGAGTAAAACTACTATGAACATAGTTGAGCAAGTGTCCTTGTGGTACTATGGGGCATCTTTTGGGTATATGCCCAAGAAGGGTATAGCTGGATCTTTAGGTAAACTGATTCCCAGTTTTCTAAGGAACCACCATATTGATTTCCATAGTGGCTATACAAGTTTGCACTCCCACTAGCAATGGAGGAGTGTTCCCCTAATTCCACATCCTTGCCAGCCTGAGCTGTTATTTGTGTTGTTGATCTTAACCATTCTGACAGGTATAAAATGGAATCTCAAAGTAGTTTTATTTTGCATTTTCATGGATCAGTAGAATTAATATAGTAAAAATGGCCATCCTACCAAAAACAATCTATGTATTCAATGCAATCTCCAACACAATTCTTTGCAGACCTTGAAAGAATACTCAGTTTTACGTGGAAAAAAAAAACAAAAAAAACAGGAAAGCTGAAACAATCCTGTACAATAAAAGAACTTCCAGAAGAACCACCATCCCTGATTTCAAGCTATACTACAGAGATAGATTAATAAAAACAGCATGGCATTGGTATAAAAACACACACGTTAATCAATGAGATCAAATTGAAACATCCAGACATAATTCCACAGACATGGACACTTGGATTTTTTTTATAAGCCAGACATACACAAAGAAAAAAAGAAAGCATCTACAACCAATGGTGGTGGTCTAACTGGAGACTGTAATTTTAACCCAGTCAACGTGAGCAACTTTCCTTGATTTCCCAACCCATTACTCATCTCAGGTTTTCCTCACACTTGGCCTTTATTACCAAATATGCCCTATTCTTCCACTTCACATGCCTCTAGCATGTTCTGCTTTAAAAAGTATATACTCAATGTGAATTAAAAATTAGCTATAAGCAACTTAATTCTGTAAAAATACATTTAAAATTTTGAATACTATTACAGTAAGGTGGCGTTGTTGTTTCCAAAGTTTAGGGTAAACCATCATGGTGTGTGTGTGTGTGTGTGTGTGTGTGTGTGTGTGTGTGTGTGTGTTAACCACAGGTTATACTTTTTAGAACACTATTATTTGTGTGCCAGAGTTTAAAGGCATTGTTAATTACAGTTGTAGTTTCAGATACAGGTTTGAGAATATGTATTAATCCTAAATATTTGATACTTAGTGCCAAACATTTTCCCAATCTTAAGACATATGAGGGAATGAATGTACTCTAAATGAAAATAATTAGAACTTAATGCTAGTTACAGTAGCTTAACTTTATACTTGCCAAAGTAAAGAAAATGTAAGCATATTGACCACAAAACAGACAATTCCACAAATCTAGAATCATAACTTTTCACCTAAATTAAATACATCATAAACAGGTACCATAAAATTATTTTTCATAAGTAACATTATTTACCCAAAGATAAATCACATTAATAGTAGAAATTCTGAAACAATATTTAAATATTCATTAATTTAAATAATTCAAAAAATTTACTCTTATAGTTGAAACCAGGGTGATATTTAATATCCGAATTTAATTGTTAAATAATGAAGGCATGATAAAAACAGTAATCTTCACAGCACAGGCAGGACACAGGAAATCCTCTGACTATAGCACATTAGACTGTGACTAAATGAATTGACCCCTTTTCATAGATTTTTAAAAAGAACACTTTTCTTGCAATTTAATTGTTTAAAAACATATATAGTATCAATTTACAACCTATTGTTTTGTTATATGTAGACACTGTAGAATGATTAACTGAAGTTAATCCTAACTGTGTTACTGTAAACATTTCTTGTGATGAGATGCTCATCAGCTCTCATCAGTTTCCAAGTGTGCCATGTATGATTAGTAACTGTAGCCTCTTGATGTCCTAGACCCCTTGACCTTGTTCTCCCTAATTAACTACAACACCATGTTCTTCCAGAAACACATAACAATGTTTGTGAACATAGTTAATATGATTTCCTATAAAGTACACTATTTCAAACTAGGAAACCAGATGACATCAGATTCTATTTGGTAATTTATTTTGTAGTGTTTTATTTTGGTTTTCAATAGCAATGTTCTTAGATGTTATTAGAACAAGAAATTTTCAATATTGTCCACTCCATGTCACATTCACAAAACTTTGACTTAAAAATAATCGAGGACAATCAAAAAGTCATCTAAACCAAGCATAATTCTACCAAATAAAAGCAAACTAAAATGATTTCAAACTATGAAAATTGAAACTAATTTGATCACTGTAATTTATTCAAAATTGAAAATATAATTGTATTATATAAAAGTTTACTTAAACAAACTGTTAGTTTACTTTTTAAGGAAGAACAGTCAAGTAAGAAATGGGAGAAAATATGCCAAGCCTTTGCTTCTTTGTAGTCTATAGCTATGAACAACTGTACTAGCAGACAGTCCAACAAGAGTTCAAGCAATAACAGACATGAATAAAGATTGGGAAATGGGAGTTGTGAAGAAAAAGTCAAAGAAAATACAATTGTAGAAGAGAAAGCACAAGAAAATGTAATAAGCCCTTCAAGTATATCAGAAGCTGTTCAATAGAGCTGTTATCCAGCTGTTCCTGGGCCTCCTTGAAAGTGTGAGCTAGATAACGTCAAAGTTTTAACTTAATAGATTTCAACTGAGGAAGTGATAAGGACAGAAGAGGCAGGAAAAAAAAAACACACGAAAGCATCAAATTCCATAAGAGAAAGAGCTCCTGAAAAACGTGCTCAAGCTAATTTTTTGTTTATAATGTAAGCAAACCTGCACAAAAAATTCTATTCAGTGTTTATTCTCTTCCTTTGAAAAGATTTTTAAAATAAAGTAAAAATTTGCAAGATGATTACTAGCATCTCTACTATATGGACAACTTCAAATTAAGAGGGAAAGTTACATGGTAATTAAGATTGTGGCTTCTGAAATGAGATGTTCCTAGGTTAAAATCCCAGCTCTACCACATTCCACTGCTAACCCTCAGGTCTACTTTCTGCAATCTTTAGATTGCTCATATGCCAAACAGAACTATTTCTATTGTGAGGATCAACGACACAATGTAAGCATAGTGTTGGTCGGGGTATAAAAAGACAGTAAATGTGATAGTGCATAGAGGAGGAAGACCAAACCTATATATGATTGTCACCTTATTTAATAATGCCATAAGATTTACATATCAAATTCTGAAAGCCTTTAAAGTAAAACAGACAAATTACATATAGCAGTCACTTTGTCTAGCATTTTCTAGCCTTTATACTAATCTTCTTTATCAAAATCTTTGCATGATTAAAATAGATATTAAGGTTTCTCAAATACATTTAGTGCCCAAGGTCTGTGTGATGGGTTATGAAAAGGTGGCATAAAACATAGATAGACACTGGAGATAAGTGCCAGCTCAGGACCACAACATTATGAGAAGACAATACTCAACAGAACTAGGGTAAGAGAAGGGAGTTGTTAAGCTCATGCCCTTCTGGATAATTGGAAAGAATAGAGCAGAATGGTCAAATATCTGATAACACTCAACATCCTGAGGGTTCAAAGGTCAAACCAGGGGGAAGCTCAGAAGCAGAGGCTCTTGGAGCAAATCCTGGAACAGAAGGAATGTCTTGGTGCCATCTCAGAAGTTGCAGACTGCTCTCACTCTACGGCAATAGAGCTTAAGTGCCATAGGATTGGATAGCTGCCCCTTGTAAAATTAAAGCCTATTACTTAGGTGGCATATGGGAGAGGAGGACAGTTCTCTGGCAAGAGATTCTTCTCACATAAAGTAATAATGTATTTCTCAGTCCTTTGAGATCTGCTGCTTGTGGGTTTGATACATGTTGTTGATATGGTGCTTTAATTCATTATTAATACCTGGTTCAACTTGTGGTTTATAAATAGTGCCTTGCAATGACCACTTAAATCATTAAACTTCTCTTCATGAATTATTTAATATAGAAATTATGAGTTATTTCTAAAGAGGATTATCTACTGGGCTTTGGTGATCAACCTGTCATACACAGGTTTCTTTATCTGTCAATTTGCAAAATTGCACATGTTGTTTAATTATTATGAATGTGTTAATGTAACAAGACTTCCTTTTTTGGAAAGATAAAGAAGAAAATATGTGTTTTTCTCTACTTACAAAGCAATTCATCTTAAAATCAAATTCACTTTGTTTTTTTGCCATTGATAAGCCAGTCCCAAAGTGACATCATGTCAAAGATACTCATCTGAACACATCACAGTTGATTAGACATACTTTGCTTTCTGGTTGAAACTGAAGAGGAAATAATTTATTCAAAGCTGCATATATGCTATGAAATGTTCATATATTAACAAACATCCATTTCTGAAACTGCTCATATTGTCAAAATTATGAATCTTTTTATTATGTACCTCTTTGTGTCTATATAATGACTTGGTACATTTCTGTACTGTTTAAGTATACATAGAACTTTGCTGCACCTAAATATTGATATAAGTTTATTATTTAAGGTTACCTGGATGCTATCTTTCAAATAATACCTCTTAAGCACATAGCTCTGGAATCACCTGTGAACTTTTTAGAAATATAAAAATTAAGACCAATTCTGGGGCTATAGGATCCAAACTTTGCAGAGTACACCAAGATGTCTCTGTTTTAACAAGCTCTTCAAATAAATCTGATACATGCCAAAGCTTTGTGAATCAATTCATTTCTTTATCATGCCTATTATATGATTGGTTCACTTAATACACTCTATGTGATGTGGTATCAACTGTGAGGGATGCGTAACACATTAGTTATATTCTCCCCTTCAAGAAGTATAAAATATGAGCCACTAACTCACAGATGAAGAATTAAATAATTACGAAAGCTTAACATATGGTGCAGTGTAATATATGATGAATCATCAAATTATAAATACGGTATAAGGATGTCAATATACTGTAACAAGAATCTAGCCCTGGAAGTCATGCCACAACTCTATCTCTGCCACTAACTGGTGCCTTCCTTAGAAGATCATCATTAGGCTACGGATTATGAGCTTCAAAACCTGTTTTTAACAGCGTCACCTAGCTGTGTCTACCTACATAGGATAAATACCCCTCCAATTTCACTGTCACCATGTAAACCATCAACCTGCTGTATCTTCAGATATACTCTCTTCATGTTCTACATCCTAGCAAATTTCACTCGATTGTCAGTTTGTACAGGTGAATGGCATCCTTTGGGATTCTGTTCATTTTCTTCCATGAAAGTAATATAGAATCTATTAAATCCTTCACCATTCCTCCTATCTGAGAGAATGAATAGTCATTAAGCAAGAGGTGGTGTAATTGCAGAGGAGCACAATGCTCTCAGACCATGGTACACTGATAGTGTTCCTGTCACTTGGGATTACTAGTCCTGGACAAAGGATGACACTATCCATGGGAATCCATGAATCTGTCCAGTGGGAGAATGATAGAAACTCATAAAACTGGGACTTCAGAGTACTGAAAAAGCAGGGTGTTCTCTTAATTAGATGTCATCAAAAGCAGAAATATTGCTAAGATTGAGCAAGCCCCTGCAGTCTTCCTGTTTCTGACCCCGTAGTGCTAGGATTACAAAGCATGCTAGCATGCCCAGTTGCTATTGTTTCTTTGTTGATTAGCAGATTCTAGGGATTTGTAATTCTAGGACTTGAACTCCAACCCTCATGCTTGAGAAGCAGTTTGTGAACTGAGCTATCTACCCATGCTTCTAAGTATCTTTTTAAGGTCTGTTTTATTTGTTATTACAATTATTAACATTAGTGGGATCTATAATTTGACCTACTGTCATGTTGCTTAAAGGTCTAAACCAAAATTCATCTACTCAAGTGCATTTTATATTATAGGTTATAATACAACTGTCATTGTTTGCTTTTAGCATGATAGCAATAAATATGTTTATTTTGCTTTTAAGTAGTTAAAAATCTATAATATTAAAATATTCCATGACAAAACAGATAAAAGATAAGAGATCATAAAATTGTATTTCCCTAAAAGGCCTTTGAATCCAGCCAGTTCAATTCTTCTCTCCACCCACATGCAGTATGGTTTTCAGAGGTATTAACTATCTTTCCCAGGTTATATGGTTCTGTTGTAAAATGGGGACTGGCCTGGCTTGCAGCACACTCTTCTCTCCTTTCTTGTTTTGGATCATACTATATTTGATTATATGTAAATCATTTTTAGCATAATATCACCTGAACCCCAAATTATCATGTATCTAAGAGTAGATTTCAGTTCTGGTCCCTCACATTAGCCAATGGCTATCACATTGTAACTTTCTGTTATGAGTATAACAGACCTCCACAGAAAGTGATCTGCTGCCTTCTCCATCATATATGTTTTTATTTGTATAATGGACTGTGTGCAAGAAATAAATTACTGGCTACTGTAGAAGCCTGCTAAGATGCAAATTCTCTCAGCTGCTGCCTTGATACAGTTAGTTAATCACTTAAGATTGTTTGTAATGTCAAAAGTGTCAGATAAAGTCAAAGGAGAAGAAATTTATCTTTTTCATCACTTCACTCATTCTCACTGACTTCTTACTTTTAAGTTTTTATTAGTTTTTTAAGAATTTTCCCATAATGTGTTTTTATCATGGTTACCCCTTCCCCCCAACTCCTCCAAGATGTGTTGTCACTCTCTCTTCCCTACCCACCCAACTTTGTCTGCAATAGCTCCTCCCTAGTCCATGCTGAGATTACTGTTAGATTGAGATCTGTCAGGACTTGCACATGCTGTCACAATCACTGTGAGTTAATACGTGTAGCTACCCACCTATGTCTGGAGGACACTGTTTCCTTGTAATTATCCTCCACTGCTTCTGGCTCTTACACTCTTTCTACCCTCTCCCAAAATGATCCCAAAGCCTTGGCAAGGAAGGATGGCCATAGTCTTTTACTAACCCCATATTAACCAGTTGTGGGTCTTTGTGTTAATTGCTTTCTACTTTAAACATGTTTTTCTCATAAATATTAAAGGAAAATCTATCTAGGGAAATAACAATAGATCATTAGGAGTTTTTTGTTGTTGTTGTTTATGGGTTTTTGTTTTTGTTTTGTTGTAGCAGAATACTAGTAAGTTCTCTCCTGGGGCCTATGATTTACCTGCCTTCTACAGGGCCAGGAACCTTTGGCTAGACTCCTACTTATAAAACTATCTTTTTTCTAATGCTAGTGCTGTATGCCACATGTCAACAAACCAAAGGCCTTTCTGGATAAAAATTGAAGGGTAGCTGAACTTCTGCATTTCAGATAGTTAGTAAAACATGCTGTTTTTGTTTCTTTGTTTATATATTTTATTTTTATTTGTTTTGGTATGCTTTTTAAGACAAGAACCTGTTATGAATCTTATGCTGGCCGAAAACTTAATAGCCTTCTGCTTTGACCTCCCAAGAGCTGGAAAAATCAGTATGAAACACTACGTCTGGCTACTTTTCATTCTTTTAGCAGCTAATTATTGCACACTCTGTATCTGAGACTGTTAGAAGCTGAAAATGAGAAAAATGGATGAAAAAGTCTAAAATATTTTAAGAATTATGGTTACAGCTTAAAATAGTTTCTACATTAATTTTAGTGAGTAACATATAGGATAAAGCAGGAGGCCAAGAGTGAGAAGCTTTGCAGAGTTCTGTTAGCTCTTTGAAAGTCCTTTGCAGCTTGACTCTCACTATCATTCAGTGATATTAATGTGATTCCTATCTCTTGTCCTCTTGAAAATAAACAATCTGCAGTTGTAAGAGTGAGTTTCAAACTATTTTTCTTTCATACTCAATATTGGGACAGTAACCAATGCCAAATGCTATACCTTTCTTGTATTATCTGGAGCTAAAGCCAATCTGAACATGTGTTTGACTCCTTCTTGCCTTCTGTACGGACCTCTGTAGGCTAGAGAAAGGGAGTACATCTAAATGTTGTCCTCTTGTTTTCACTGCTGATCACTCCAGCCTGTTGTCTTCTTTTTGTGGAAAAATATGTGCACGAGAGAAAGAATAAGACTAAAACATTCTGGGCTTAAAGACATGTGACACCATGTCAGAAAGAGGCAGTAGCGACATTCCTGAACAGCAAATAAACAAACAACCCATGAGCCATACTAACTGTAAGTGACTTTCATTCCCCAGCACATAGTCTACAACCAATCTGGGAATCAAGTTTTGTTTTGGACCCAAAATTATTCATAGCCTTATGCTCCCTACAGATCGTTACCTCAGACCTGGAACAATTTTCACATAGTGTTGATAAAACTCATCCTATTTTTCCTACTATAGATGTATTAGCAAATTTAGCTCTCTCTGACCAGCACCCTACTGCCAGCTAGGGATTGGTGAAGGTACTGTGATGCCTGGTTTTCCTCTCCCTAGTCTAATCTTCACTACTAACTCTGGATCCTCTGAAACCTGAGGCCCTTTTCTGTGCTTAGATCAAGAATTGCCCGAGAAAGGCAGGACCTTGAGATGGCCACTATTTTATACAAGCCAACACTTTTGGTCTCCAAGAAGCTGTCAGTTCACAATGTATCTTTCAAGCAAACATAATCACTAACAATCATAATGAACTGGCTTGTGATTATCCTGGTTCATTTTTGAAAAGTGTTCATGTAACATATTATTCAGATTCACACCAAACTGGGGAAGGGTCAAATTTGTCATTAGCTATTATCTGTCTTAATATCGCTTGCTTTGATTTTAATGGTTATTGATGAATGCTTTGTGTCGCCCAGATAGTACTCAGTACACAATTATACTGGATATAGATTTTGCTCCTTATTTCCAAGTGAAGATAACTTCATCAATATTAATTTTAAATATATCTCTACAAGAGGCATCAATGTGTACAGCTTCATCCTGGACATGATAGCAAAGGTCTCTGTTCATTTCAGAGACACCAATGCCTTTAAATGTGATGTAGTCTTATTTGGAGAGAGTGAAGTAGGACTTTTTCTCAGGACCAAGAAAGTAAGAAGAATGAGAAAATTACTACAGTAAGAGGAAAGTGTGAGGAGCATAGAGAAAAATTGTTTTCTCTCACCTAAGTGCTAAGTAAGCCTGTTCCCTGCTTAGCTTACAAGATTGGGCAGGATTAGATACCTTTAGTGGGGTATAGCCAGGAATAAAAAGTTATTTTCTTCACTGTGGAGCATTAACTTAAAAAAAAAACTGTGAACAATTCAGTTATTTTTTTCTATTAAAAACTAAAGATCATCTCTTCCTAATTTACTTGAAAAACATAATTGAAAATGTAATTCAGATTCACTGTGTGATTTAAAAATGTTTTCATTAAAAATTTAAGTGGACATATTCATCAGAAAAAATAAATAGAATTGTATTTGTCTACTCTTCTGCATAGAGGAACAAGAACACTGTGTGTTAAAGAAAGATCTCTGTAAGGATTGGAGGAAACAATGGGTGTGATAACAGTGGAGAATGCTCAGTACATGGCACACTGCTGGCCTGGATCTGCTTCCTGTGTGATGTGATTTACTGTCATTGACCGTTTGGCAGAAAGAATTAAATGTTTGCATTTTTATTGCACCATTAAATGTCCCTGCCCTGAAATATATTGAGAGTAGGATGAGAAGCTGCATGGAAAGCAATCATATTGCACTGGGTACATTATCATTCATCCTCAAATGAGCTATGCAACACTGGCCACTTTACATGCATTCATTTTTCTCAAGTTTTTGACAAGTTCAACTTTTTTTTAAATTTTGTCCACAACGGATTAGTGATGATAGCTAGTAACTTACAACTACATGAAAGAAATCTGTACTATTTACTGCTAACTGGTATTGGTAGCAGCCCACTTGCTTTTGAACCCTGAAATTGGATACTTAACCTACTAATTAAATATTGAGCACTTAAGTGCAAAAATAAATGCTAACTGAAATGTGTACTTTCCTTCAGTCAATTTTTATTTCATCACTGTTATTTTAGAGATGTCAAATTATTATTTACATTGATTAATGGACTTGAACAAACAAACAAAATGGATATTATATAAGAATAAGTCAGCATTTACATCAGATTAAATAGCAATTTATTTTATGATATTAAAATGAAGGATTAATATGTGTCATGAATATGACATGGACATTTTATTAATATAATGTTTTATAATATATATGCTACTATACATTTTTTAAAACTAAGGTGGAATTTCCTTCTAATGCTGTTACCTAGGAGTAGATTTTGGGTGAAAGCAATTTTGTCTGTGGTTACATACCTGCATCCTTTGCTTATTGAAACAGAAAGAAGGGAAGGGAGAGAGGAAGAGGAAGAGAGAGGGAAATAGGGAAGGAAGGATAGAGAGAGGGACAAAGTAAAAGAAGAAAGGGAGGCAAACACAGTGAAGAGAGCAAAAATCTATCCTTGCAGTGTTTATTTTAATTGTATTTAAGTTTATTTTTATTATGAAAGTTTAAATGTTTCAGAAATGTTCATATTAAGAGCCAGTTTTCATACAACTTGTTATAGGTTTTCTAGATTACCAGGAATCAGCACAAATATTATGTTATACATTCTGGAAAAGTTTTATAACTGACATGGTTATATATTGGCATGGTGATGAGGTACCTAGGTATCTCATTCAGTGCTTCAGAAGCCCTATTCTCCACCCCTCACGCTGCAGTAGAAGGACTGATTTATTTGTTGTAAAGCCAATTTTACTGTGGTACAGCCACCATAGAATTGCCCTTTTTCAACAGGTTTGCTCAATCAGTTAATCTGGTGAAGAGTGGACAAGGTGAAATTCCTGCCTTCTGTCCTTTACCTGAGGATAAACACAAATTTTAGATGTTAAGTTCATAATCATAATCCAACATGAATTTTTATTTCTCTCTTAATTTTTTGACTGATTGATTAACGTGATTTTACTGTCTTAGTTCCAAGGCACAGATAAGGCTTTGTATATGAGTAACCACACGCTGGAAGGAACACTGTATGTGACTCTCAGCCCTCAGGTGTCAGTCTATACAAAGAAGAATCAGTGTCAAACATTCTGTTGGGATACAACTATTGCATATTAACTGTTTTCCCAGCAGCACTGCCCCACAATCCGGTCATAAAATCTTTTGTGTGTGTGTCTGAGGAAAGAAGAGAGAGTAAGCAATGTGGAATGTTATAAAACAGGCTCAGTTGAGCAGTTTAATTTGCATGGATTCCCTTCATCCTCTAAATGACTCATTGGCTGATAAAACAGCCTGGTTGCTTCAGTCCAGAGAGCTTTATAATTTTGCACGCATACATTTGCATCAATTGAGATTGAAAGAGATGCTCAACATATAAGCATAGCAAAAGAACTGTTAAAATGATAACTGCTGTTAATAATACTTATTTTATTTTATTTTTACAATTTTTAAGATGCTTTAGTCTTCTGCATTTAACAGATACCTCACAAACACTGTACCAGCAAAATATATACCAAATAAATCATAGTAGAATCATCCAATAATCCTGTCTGTGCAGACAATTTAAAAGAGTGTATTATTTTAATCCCATCACTTGGGAGGCAGAGGCAGATGGATCTCTGAGTTCAAGACCAGCCTGGGCTACCAAGTGAGTTCCAGGAAAGGCACAAAGCTACACAGAGAAACCCTGTCCCGAAAAACCAAAAAAAAAAAAAAAAAAAGAAAAAAAAAGAAAGAAAGAAAGAAAAAAGGTGTTATATTTAACCTGTGTGCCTGTGTGGTAGAAGTGATTTTGCTCTATTTTAACATTAAAATAAACTTTATATATTTGTCAAGCTTGAGATAAGTCAAGCAAATTCTATAATTTTCACATATATTTTCAAAGTAAAGGTGAGTAAGACTTGTGTTTTCCCTTTGGTGCTTATGATACATGTCAGATAGTGGAGCTGTACTATGGCTCATGAGAGACAGAACACAGGGCATGGAAACCCCCAGATGATGAACCATTGGTGGGATTGGAGACATAATTTATGTAAGGAGACTAACATGGAAGACTAAAGTCTAAAGGATGAACAAACGTACTCTAAAACTGAGGAAGATAAAGAAGTGACTAGAGCATAGGACAAAAGTGAATGATAGGTAACTGTCTAATGTTTGTTGAATTATAATTTATAAAGAGTAAAATCCACTCATCATATGTATTTACTTCCTAAATTTAGACAAATGCATTCACTCATACAGTTAGCACTCCAATAAAAGTGTAAAACCTTTCTATCAGTCCCTAAGTCCCCTAGGTAGTCAGTCCGCTCTCCTCAACTCAATTCCTGATATCCACTGGTTTACTTTCAGTACCTATGAATCTGCCCTTTCCTACTTCCTTAATGGAACAAGTAAGTACCTAGGCTTTGGGTCTGCCTCACTCCATTATGCATCAGCACGTGCATTTGAAGCTAGTTCATGCTGTTGCACTTCTTTTCATTGTTTAGTTACTGCTTAGTGAACACACATTGTTTAGTGTGCATGTGATTTTGTTGTGGTTCACTTATTTCCCAGTTGGTGGACATTTGTAGGATTTCCAGTTTTAGGGTACCAAGATTATCTTCACTAGAACTGTTTTTGTGTGAGCCAGTATGTTGACTTTGTTTCTTATTAGTACATATCAGGGAATCAGGACTGTCAGATCATATGTATAATAATTGATACAACCAGAAAATCTGTTAAATAAAAGCTACTCACAATTTGGCACTTTCTGTGGCACAAGAAAGTAGGATGAAGGGAGAAGAAGACAGAAGAAATGGACAAGACTGTTTAGCACTTTTTACTTCAGATTGTATTCATTCAGGAGTAGTGTTGACCGATGACGCCTTCCAGCTATAATTCCATTTCATTTTTTTCTAACATAACATTTTTATTAATTATTGGGAATTTCACATAATGCACCCCGATCACACTCACCTCCCAGTGCTATCAGGCCCACTCCTCACCTTTGTGGACCCCCTCAAAAAAAAAAAAAAAAAGAAGAAAGAAATAAAAAAGAAGAAAATATACCAAGTCCATTTTGTGTTGCCCATATACTCATTGGAACATGATGAAACTCCCAGTGGCCAGATCATTAAAGAAAACTGGATCTTTCTCCATCCCACCTCTGCCAGTAGCCATCAACAGAGAAGAGCTACACTTCAGCATCCATATCATAATATTTAAGAGTTCTCTTCAATGGCTTCCTGTCTAGAGTGTTGCTTTTGGGGGCATGTGGGTGGGGGAGGAGTTGTCACAGAAGCCTTCTCTTTCTCCCACTCTCAACTGTGAGTCTGCAGTCATCAATGCTACTGCAAAAGAAGCTTCCCTTCCCTTCCCAGTCAGTGGTAACAGGGATGGATCATGGACTTCCACCTGTTCTCTGGCAGCAGCATGGACTGCAGACCTCAGCATTGTCTCTGGTAGCAGTATAGGCCATGGATATATCAACAGGGCCTTCTGTAGCAGCATGGACCATGGACACCATAGTCCCTCAGTCACAGCACAGAGCACAGACACCAACTTGGCCCCCAGCATCAATATGGCCCATGGACATCAACATTGTCTCCAGTTGTAGCATGGACCTCAGACATCGTCGTGGACAACCACAGGACTATAAATATCAACATGGCCTCAGGTGATAGCACAGACAATGTACATCCACATGAACCACAGGCAAAAACATAACCTCTGAGGGCAGCGTGGACCATCGAGGTCTTTTGAGGAGGGCAAATTCAGAAAATGAACTGCTCTCCATCTGGGATATCCTCTTGCTGCTCAGAGCCAGGATGGTCAAGTGGCTCCAGGCTGCTGCAGACTGCCTGCCAGCCCTACTGGACAACTACGTGCTCCCTTGTCCTCTCAGCTTCCTCCCACACCTGTCACCACCTGCCATGCCGGAAGAAGGAAAACACAGAGCAGCAGTGCTGCTTGCAGGCTGCAAACACAATGGTTTTGTCTTGTAAGCTGTCAGGCAAGGAGGTGTGAGGCAACCTGGAGCTCCAATGGAAACATCATTACTGAACAGGGCCGGTCCTCTGCCAGCCAGCCAGCTGCAGCATGGAGACCCCTGTGATTGCAGCCCACACTACTTACCTTTACCTTCCTGGGAGGTGGGGAGCCTAGGACCATGTCACTGCCCACAGCCTGCAAGCACAGCTAGCAGGGATCCTGCCCTCATGCCCTGCCAAGCCCCAATATCACCCTGACTCTGGGCGACAGAATATCTGATACAAGTCTTTGTGATGGTCCAGTA
This sequence comes from Peromyscus eremicus, assembly GCF_949786415.1. Lineage (NCBI taxonomy): Eukaryota > Metazoa > Chordata > Mammalia > Rodentia > Cricetidae > Peromyscus > Peromyscus eremicus. The sequence goes on along the minus strand of NC_081418.1, from coordinate 4,556,558 downwards.
TTTATGGTGCATCAGAAAGCCAGAAAGCTTGAACCACACCAATGACTACTTGCAATGAATATTTGCACATAAAGTTCTTTGGGCAAAAATACATACAATGTGACACACTGCAGTTTGCAATGGCAACATTATACAACGGAGAGGTAGGAAAGATGAAGGAACAGAGTGCGCATGTGGGGCGGAGAGAGGAGGAACTATGATTCCATTTCATCCGATACATCATGTTAGAGCCTGAACTAAATGGAGTATGTGACAGGGGAGATATCAGGATGGGGATAAGAGGGATAATTTAGGGTTGTTTTACAATCTAGAACTCTACAGGTGTAACCATTCCTGATAGTTTCATGTTAGAAAACAAAACAAAAATGTAGTACCTGTACAAGACTTCCAGGGTCAAAAAGAATACTGTGCACTTCTGAAACCAAGCTCTTTTTTTTTTTTTTTTTCAATTGTGTTCAGAGGAAGTGGACAGCCTGGATCCTCGTCTGGGTAGAGGAAGTGTCATTGAGAAGTAAAGACTTCCTTTTCTGAGACTAAGCAGGTGCTTTGTGAGGCTGCTGGGTGCTGGGACCAGAACAACACAGCTCATAGAGTCTCACTAACAACCCAGGAGGTAAATGTCTTATGATCTGCATTTGCTACAGAGGAAAGAGTAGAGGCATTAAAGCCAGCCAGCCCTGTTTAGTTAAGCTTCTATTTGTTACAACAACCATCTATTAAGTCACAGGGCCATCAAATTTCTCTGAAAATATAGGTTGAGTTGCTTAAATCCCTTGTTTTCGGAAATGAGATTCATCATACCTTCCTTAGATGAATTTCAGGTAGATGAAATGAAACAAAATATAAAATGTCCCCTAAGGGCTTCCAGTAAGCACTGAGTGTTTCCTCCCTAGAGTTTCTTCATATTTCCCTAAATTAACCATGGTATTAAATGCTGATTAAATTCACATAATTAAAAATCAAAGAAAAAACATTGAAACCAATTGCATAGAGAGACAGCTCAGTTATAGCAATGTGTTTAAAAATCAATTTAAAACAATATAAATGGAAGTCTTTCTCAAGAGATTCTGTTTCTAATTAGATTAAGTAAGATAATGCACAGGAATCTCAGACTACAGATGTGTGTTCCACCCTTTCCTGAGTTTCTTTTCCCATGATTTGAAATATTGAAAAATATGGGATGTTTTTTTTGATAAAGTATTCATTACAAATAAATTGGGGTAATGTTGGAGAACTGCCAACACTTAGGAGCAGTACTCTTGCATTAGGCTCTTAGCAAGACTAGACTGAGTTAAAGTGAGGGTAGGAGACACAGTTCAGGAAAAACAGACGAGACGGACCACACCATTGGTGCTCCCCAGTGGAGAAGGCTGGTTTTCGTTATGTAAACTCTCTGTGACCATCTGTAGGAAAGGATGCAGACTACACTTCATTGCAGGAAGAAGGTGGAGAGATGCACTCCTGGATCTACTGCACTGTGATCTAGCATCCTTGGTTCTTTGAACTGTATGATTCAAAGAGTGAATATGATCATTTCTTCACTGTTTAATATAATATTGATAAGCTTAGAAAACATCCTTATCTTTCAAATACATGATCACTTCTGTATTTCTTGTTCAGTTTGATTTCAAGTAATGTTGACATTCAAGTACCAAAATATTCTTTAGATGCTTTTTACATGTAACTGCATCATTCACTGAGCTCCCACTCCATTTTTAAAAACATATTTTACTTCATGCCATTCTGAATCTTACTATTCCAGATTAGGTTTTACAAAAGACTACTTTCCTGTAGACGTTTGTCTATTTGATATGCATGTTTTCAACTAAACTATTTAAAATATGACTGCATGGTTTGAAAGATTAGTGCTTGGTACTCTTGACCATGAATAAGGTCATAGTTTGTTCACAGAAAAGTAGGTAAGCTGTTCTAAATACAATAGTTGACATATTCTCATTAACTAAACGCTAACATAAAGCTGCTGTGAATTTGAATATCGGGAACGAATGTACTCAGTTTGGAGCTGCTACAGTTGTACAAACTTCCCCAGTGAGTATAGTCAGCCCTTTGAGGGAGCTCTACCCTTTGATGCCTTGTATGTTCCCTCATACCTCAGTCCAGATTCATAAGTCAAGCCTAGACGCTTATCTTGACATGCTTCCTGACTCTGAGCCGTTCTAAATCTGTTATGGAATTAAACTTCAGAATCTGCCCATGTATGAAACACAGTGCCTTAAACTTCTCAGCTCGTTAGTATTCCTAAGGAAAATGAAATAGACAAAAATGATCCGATGGCCCTTGAGGTCAAGTCTTTTGCTGTATAATTTCCCAGCCTAATGGATTTATTTTTGCATTATTCTTTGCCTTTTTCCATGCCAAACTTAACAACTGATTTTCTTTCTCATCCATATTCACTATACATAAATTTTATCTGTGTTTTAGAAAGCAACTGAGGTTCACTTTCCTCATGAATAAGTCTCTAAGGCCACATAGACATGTTGTCATGACCTACAAGGGTATCCACCAGCTGTACTATCAGAGAGATAGCAAGAGGCTACCTCACAAAGTAACCTACAGGTCACTACAGCTTCCCTTTCCAAAAAAGAAAAGGGAAGTAAAAACAAATACACAAAACAAAACAAAATATTAATAAAAGTAAATCAGAGAAATACAAAACTGGATTTGGGGATCCTTTTCCTCAAATTGCCTTCATTAACAGCAAATCATGAACAGGTATATTGTTGGTCCTAATAACCTAAAGGATGGTGTTTCATAACCCTGTTTTATTTTCCCTAATTAAATATAAACTGGCTTTTCATAGCCCCTTAGTGATGAAGCTGGGCTTTCCCGTGGGGAGAGATAAGCGAAGAGGCTGTTTCAATGTGGGCCACTGTTGTTACAACATGCTGAGAATGCACGTGTGGGTGTGCCTTGGAGGACTTCATGGATTAAGAATTGGTATTTTAAATAATTTCAACATATGGGTTTCAGGAGAACTGATCTCAATGTGTGTGTGTTACTACCTACATTCTATTTATAACAAGTACTTAATTACAAAAGATATGATACATTTTAGATACGTTGTTTAATGTTGTAAGGCTTTTGGAGTTATTTGCCTCTTGAACATTTGTATTTTTACCTATTTTTTTCTTTTTCTCTTACTGGTTTCTTCAGTTCTTTCTTTTAAAAATATTAGCATACATTCATTGTAAAATGATAGATTTTTTGTGACATTTTCATAAGTGGACACTACACACTTTCACCATATTTGTCCCTTGCTCTCTCCCTGTTCTTCCTACTAATAATCTTATTCTATTCCCAAATACTCCTCCATTTGCTGCCATTCATATACACATATGAGAGAAAACAAGCAACATGTCGATTTGGCTACATAAGTCTGGGCTGTTTCGCTGAATTATCCCTAGTTCCATCCATTTTGATGCATAATTTCTAACATTTTTTTTTGTTTTCTTTATGATGTACTATAACTGCATTCTGTGTTTGTATACTACATTGTGTTTATCCATTCTGTTGATAGCATCTGGCTGGTTTTAGACCATGGCTATTGTTAACAGTCCTGAAATAAACGTGGATATGCAAGTACCTCTCTTAGATATAGCTAGATGATATTTCATCCCTTATTTTATTCCTTTTTTATGAATATCCACACTAATTTATACAATGGCTATACTAGTTTGCTTTCCTAGCATCATATAAAGGCAGGTTTTCTCCTTTACCCTAGACAGCATTTGCTGTTTTCTTGATCTAACTCTTATGACCTAGATAAGAAAGAATCTCAACTTAGTTTTCATTTGCAATTCTCAGCTAAGAATTTTGAACATTTTTGTGGGTATTTAGTAGACACTTGCATATCTTTAGAGAACTCTTTTATTTGATCATTTCTTTTTTTAATTTTTTTTTTCAATTTTATGTGCATTGGAGTTTTGATTGCACGTAGATCTGTGCGAGGGTGTTAGATCCCCTGGAACTAGAGTTACAGACAGTTGTGAGCTGCCGTGTGTGTGCTGGGAATTGAACCCAGGTCCTCTGGAAGAGCAGCCACTGATCTTAACCACTGAGCCATCTCTCCAGCCCTACATTTGATGATTTCTTAATTGGATTTTATTTGGTGTTTGATTTGTTACATTCTTTATATATTCTAGGCATTAAATCCCTGACACATTTACAGATGGCTTTTTAAAAAATTCTAATTTTGCCTAAAGACACTGCTCTGTAATCAGGAGACTTGATATTTTAAATTTTGTTTACTGAAAGAAGTTTGGGGCTCTGTGTTAAAGATTCAGCAAGATTATCGCAGTGTTGTTAGGTATGTTTCAGTATAACCATGGTCACCGAAGTGCTTCACTGTGACCGACCGTCAGCTTCCTTCCAGTCCTGGTGCAGGGAGACAGTGGTGGCACAGGTACCTGTGTCCACTGCTCCTTCAGTGCTTCCCGCCCCTGATTTCGTGTTACATGGCTGACCCATGTGGCTGCTGTAAGGACTAAGTAAAATAACACAGTAGGGTCTTAGAAAGTTGACAGATGTCCTATAAATGTCAACTCTCCCTGGGCACATCTGTAGAACATTGATTAACAATCCACGTTTCTTGTTAGACAGAATGCAAACAAAAAATTTTCCAATTTAAAAAACAAGAGTTAAGTGCACTTTACTACATGGGAAGGTATGAAGAACCATTCTCTACTAAAAATCAGACTTTCTATGATTTAGACGTAAATTATGAAGCCACGCTGTATCTGTCTAAATTTTCAAAGCATAGGCAAGTGTAGACAGGGGAAATTACTTTTGTTCATTTTGTACCTCCCTTCAGAAAGAATAATAATCATAATCCATAAAAGCTAAAGTAAAATATGGCCATTCCATTTCACTTTTTATTTTTAAAATAATCTGTGTCTAATAAGACAGTATTTTAAAACACTGTATGTTTTTGTTATTTGATGGTAACAGAGAGTGTATAATTTGAAAGGTTAAAAAGAAAACATTTATTTTTAATCATTAAAAGAATATTTAATTTTAATGGTTAAAAAACTAAAATTTATTGATTTTTTTTATCTTGTGCACATTTTACTACACAATCTTGACACCATGTGTCAACAAAATCAGAACTTCATTAAAAAAAATTGTATGGTATTAATTCTAAGTACTACAATAAATCCAATATTAATAAAACACCGATTGGCTAGTAGCCAGGCAGGAAGTATAGGTGATTATTAAACCAGTATGCAAAAGCATTATCCCACAGCAATTTTCTTTAATAGTTACCTAGAAATGAAAGAAAAAGAAAGGTCAGAGACAGAGACAGAGAGAAGAAAAGGAACTGAAGCAAGGAAGGAAAGAAAAATGGAAGGAAGGAAGGAAGGAAGGAAGGAAGGAAGGAAGGAAGGAAGGAAGGAAGGAAGAAGTCTCTCTTTTCTCAAGAGTCTTCTAGACTATGAGAATGTGAGTGACATCACCTCTGGCTCTCCAGTTCCTCAAATCTCACATGTTCCCATTCAGCTACCTCAGCTACAGTACAACCTCATCCTCTTCTGCTCTACACAGTCAAAATCTGAAGACTCTTCAGGTGGCTCTTCTTCATGGGACTCTTTGTAGGAATGGACTATAGTTGTGATTGTTACATGCTTGCATGATTTGTTTTCTCACCCTGACAAAAAACTCTTAGTTACTTCCATGATGGGTGATGATCAACATGGGAATTTTAAAAAGATAAAATTCCAGCACTTTAATAGAGTGAAGTACCTTCTCTTGCTTGCTTAGTATAAACTGTTTGAGATCAAGATTTGCGCAGCTTTGAACGTTGGTGCACACACACACACACACACACACACACACACACACTACACATCTTTTGAAATTTGAAAATGAAAATTTAAGGATCAAATGTTTTTAGTTAGAATGTTTTTGATTCACGATTTCTAGGATCTGTATAGCCTATGCAGATGGCAGCATTGAGATTCTCAAGTAAAAAAGAACAAGAATAAATTGTAAAAATATTCTAAATTAAGATTTGCATATATGAAAGCCGTGCAATATAAAATATTCTAAAAATAAGCACAAACAGCTTCAATCTGTGTCTCATTCACTTGGCATTCCTTTCTCCCTGAGGCATTGTGAAAGGTAAACACATCTTTACATTTTATAACCAAATTCAAAATTTGCCATGAATGAAGAAAACTGAATAAACACCGAATTCAATCAGCCGAGGACATACACAGCACTTTGTAACAATACTTAGGCATTGTGAATTGAAAGGGATTTCACTATTTTAAAAGCCTACATTCAAAGCACAGGAAAATTAAGTGCCAAATACCACATTTTCTGAAGCAAATGGGATCATTTAAATGAGTTCTTGGAAGAACCAACAGTTGTCCCATTAAATAATTATATTGTTTTATATTCCTTTTACCATTTGTTTCCTGTAAGAAAAAGCTTAACTTCTTTAGTTTGAATCATGGTCACATTTTTATGATGTAAAAATTATAATCTATGAGTAGGCAACATTAGAAATCTATGCTTGTGAACTGGGATCATTGTTTAAAATACAGAGAAGTACCTATAAATAATTGTTATATTAGCATACATTAACGTGTTAAATGAAAATGCAGAGGTACTTGCATGGGTGTTTTAGATTTGATAACATTTAATGTCTATCTCATCCATTTATACACAGGGACACTTTTAATAAAAGTGTTATATCAACCGTTCCTTCTGCTAACAAGTAGCATGAGAGGGAGAGGATTCGGTGAGTTGAACATTTTCAATTCAAATACTACCCAGATTACCATCTTGCACCAGAGTGATATAAAATGCAGATGCTTTTCTACTCATAAAGATTTCTTGTAATTGAGAGGTGAAAACCAGATAAGTGGAACTCTCATGATTCGTAAAACATAATGTTAGTTATTTTACATGCATCACTTTCATTGATTTCTACAACAGTCTTCCAGGACAGATCTTTATTATTTTTGCCACTTTAAAGAAAAGTTCAAGTAAATAAATGAAACATAGCCCAGGATTATGTGGCTAAGGAAGGTCCCACAGCTAGCTAATGGAAGAGTTAGTTTTCACACTGAAGGCATTCTTTCCAAATTCTCAGTGATATAAAAGTGTGAGCATGGTTCAGCTCCCACTAACGTCTGCAGTGATTTATTTCTCCCAACTAGACCCTACCTCTTACCTTTCATCACCTCTCAATAATGCCATCATAGTATGAATTCATCAAAGGATTAAGCCTCATGATCTGTCTATGGAGACAGCCTCAGAAAACACACCCAGAGGCTAACTCTGCTGACTTTCTGGGCATCCTTAATATAATCAATTTGGCAAAAGTAGCTATCAGAGAGAATTAAAGTAAAATTGCAGATTAGAAGCCACATCTGTGTGAACTGATAAAGTAGATGATTCAGTATAAGAAAAAAGTAAATAAACCTATTGCTATGAGAGAAAATAAGAAATTATGCAAGGTAAAAAAGATTGACAAAATAAGCTGTGAAGAAGTCACAAGTGGCTACCATTCAGCAGCCAGCTGAGCCCACATTGCTCCTACAGCCTGAGGATCAGTCACATTGCCATGGAGGTAATATGCTCATCTAGACTTGACTACCACCATTACATAGAAATAGGAAAATTAACCAATCTGTAGAGACATTGGCAGGGTCTGGACATACCGTGAGTGGAGAGACAGCCACTGACGGCTATGGAGACATCTACAGAAGTGCAGGAGGAGAATGGAATCTGAAGACGAGATTCTTCAGAAGCACCTATGAGTGCCAAGAGAAAGCACAACCCTTGCCACTGCCTGCATGATCAACAAAACAGAAACATGAGAGGTGTACCAAATTGGGTACAGACAAACAAACAAACAAACAAAAAACAATCAAACCACAAAACACAGGCAAGGCATGTCCAGGAGGAGAACAGACCCCATGTTCCACTGTAGTAGAGACAGTGTCAGGAGGTAACTTAATCCTGCTGTCACATCACTTATCTATTAATGTTGTCAGCTTCCCTACTGAACAGTGATTTCGAGTTATGAGAACTGACATGAAACAAAAACAAAACAAAACAAACAAACAAAAAACCAGAACACAAAAGGTAGGGAAGCAGGAAATAAAAACTGGAAAATAGTCTTGTCCCAAGAAATACATTAAACACATCAAAAAAAAAAAAAAAACCCAAACAAACACAGAAACTATGAGAAATGAAATACTATAATACCACCACAAACACACAACTTCTTGGTACAGAGATCAAAATCAATGATATGGCTGAAGTGCCAGAAGAAAACTTCAGAGTTGTACCTATAACCAATACCTATAACACAAGTAGGTAAATAGAATAGTTCATCATAACTTTACAGATTATTGTGGAATAAAACCACAGATCAATGGCAAAAGGAATCAGACACTACACAAATACTTGTGAACAATCTCACTTTGAATGATCAGTGGGTTATTAAAGCAGTTCTAGGAAGATAATGGCACAACCTACTAGAATCTCTAATATACAGCTAAGGTCATTTGAATAGGAAAGGTAACAGCTACAAGTACTTACAATAAAAAAATAAAGATCTATCAAGAAAGTATTATCATGATGTACATCAAGTTATCGAGAAAACAATAACAAGACAAATGCAAATGTAATGGACAACAAATAATAATATCAGGTAGTGGTTGCCGAAATGGAGACTTGTTGGGGTTTTTTACTCTTTTGAGGCTCCCCGCCACCCAGCTCCCCAATAAACCACACACAGAGCCTTATTCTTACTTATAAATGTCTGGCCTTAGCTTGGTATTGTCTTAACTTTAAATTAGACCTGTCTATCTGAGCTTTTCCCATTCTCTTACTTCTGTAAATCTTACTCTTACTCTATGGCTTGCTGTGTATCTGGGTGGCTGACTCCTGGAGTCCTCCTTATTCTCTGAGTACTTCCCTTTTTCTCCCAAATTTCTACTTCTATATATTCTCTCTCTGGTAGCTCCGCTTATCCTATCTCCTGTCTTGCTATTGGCTGTTCAGTTTTTTTATTGGACCATCAGGTGTTTTAGACAGGCCCAGTAACAGCTTCACAGAGTTAAACAAATTCAACATAAACAATAGTAACATGCCTTAAAATAATATTCTCCAACAGAGACTAAAAGAAAAACATGTAGAATCAATGGAAGAGTATGCTTTGGAAAGATAAACAAGATTAACACAACCCCTTGCCAAACTAACCAATATGAGAAAAGACATCACTAATAAAATTAGAGATGAAAAGGGGGTTGTTTCCAATGAAATCCAGAGAACTGTTAAAGAATATTTTGAAAACATTCCAAAGTTCTAGAAATTCTAGAAGAAATGACTATTTGCTAAAACCCACATGGCCTGCCACAATCCAATTGTGAAATATGGATAGCATAAATGGAATCATAAAAGTTGAATCAATAATTAAATCTTCTAGCAATAAAATTCCTGGTATCACACTAATTCACTGCTGAAGTCTACCAAACTGTTAAGAAAGAATTGACAGGAATACTTCTCAAATTGTTCCTCAAAACTGTATATTAAATGAAACAGAACACTTATACTGATTTTATAAATCTAAATATTACTGTACTACTGAAAAGGACACAATGACTATAGACCATTTTTCAGATTAAGATAGATGCAAACATTCTCAATGAAGTATTTGCAAGCCAAATTAAGGAAAATATAAGGAAATCATGTAACATTACTAAATTGTATTCATGCAAAGGTTAAAAGGCAGCTTCGATAGAAAGAATTCAATAGAGGTATAATATATGGCAAGCAAACCACACACACACACACACACACACACAGACACACACACACACACACACACACACAATTTAAGGACAGAAATCACATGATCATCTCAGCAGACTCAGAAAAGGCATTTGTCAAAGTTCAACATGGCTTTGTGATAAAGGAATAGAAGACATATATCTCAATACAGCAAAGGCCATGTACAACAAAACTATAGTCAACCCATACAGTGAAGAAAAAGTAAAAGCATTTCCTTTAAAGTACAGAATGAGACACGGTTGTCATTCTCTCTGTTTTAATCCAATCAACTCCTTGAAATATTACTAAAACAGTAAGACAAGAGGAAGAAATTAAAGAGGTACAAACAGAAAAAGAAGTCAAATGACCCTTATCTTCAGGTAACATAGTCCTGTACTTCACCCTCCACCGGAGATCGCTCTGACTTATAAACACTGCCATCGAGGCAGCAGGCTATGAAGTCAATATACAAAAACCTTAACGTTTCTATACACAAACAATAAACTTACTGAGAAAGATATTAGCAAGAAAGTCCCATTCACAGTTATACGTTAAAAATAAAAACCTTAGGAATAAATATAACCAAGAAAGTGGAAGTCTCTAGAATGAGACTTTAAGGCACTGAGGAAGGAAACTGAAGAAGACACTAGAAAAATGTGAAAGTTTTCATAACTGCTTGCATAAATAATATTCTGAAAATGGTTGTATTGCCAAAGTATATTAATGCAAACCTCCTCCTTAAAATCCCGGTGAAACTATTCACAACAATAGTAAAACAATTCTAAAATTCATACGAAAATATAAAAGACACTGAGTAGCCAAAGCAATCTTATACAGAAAAAAAAATGTGGAATGTAAGCCTGAGGGGCATTATTCTGCAGAGCCACAGTAACAAAAGCAGGTGGAAAACAGACACAGGAGAGAGAACTCAGAATTGAAGGGCGCAGTGGCTGCTACCCAAAGTTTTACAAAGGTGTCAAACATCAACGTTGGGGTCGACAATCGTACAAACACAAAGCTGCCTGTTCAACAAACACTGAAGGGAAAGCTAGATATCAACATGGAAAAGAATGAAATTAGATCCATGTCTCCCACTCTGCACAAAAATTAACTCAAAACAATCAAACAACTTAACTTAAAACCTGGAAAGATGAAACTTATAGTGGAAAACCTGTAGAAAAATAATGCTTAAATATAGGATCAAGTTCAGGATTAATGAAATTAACTTATACATTTATTAAATTAAAATTTAGGATCATTTTTCTAGTCTTGTAAATATAGCATAGAGAAGTTTCTGAAAAGGATGTTTTACCTGAATCAGTTAGATTACTGAAATTAAAATTTAAATTCCTTTCTGCTCAAGAAAGGAAAGACTCAGAGTAAAATGGCTGCCAATAGAATGGGAGAAAATCTTTGCCAACTGTACATTAGACAGAGACTTAATATCAAGAATATACAAAGAACAGCAAAAATTAAACAATTTCAAAGCAAGTGTCCCTATCCAATAAATGAGCTAATGAACTTAACAGACATTTCTCAAAAGAAAAATGCAAATGGCTAATAAAGTTAGGTTAAGCTAAATAAAACCTTAGTTGTCAGCATTTGAAAATTAAAAGTTTTGTGGGTTTCCAAATCACGCCACTTAGAATGGCTAACTTCAAAAACAAAGGAGACCAAATTCCATTGTGGGATGCCTACTAATTTCTAGTGATATGAACTGATGCTGCCATTATAGAAATCAGCACGGAGTTTCCTCCTAATACTAATATCAGAACTGCCATATGACTTTGATGCTCCTGGGTGTACACCACAGACTCAATCCTGTGTCTGAGGTACTTGAACATCTATTGTTATTGTTGCATAGTAACTAAGAGACGGAACCAACTTAATGACCATTAGATAATGAAAATGATGTTCCTGTACACAAAGGAAAAGTATTCAATTATAGATGGAAATGAGACTGACAGTTTCATGGAAATAGATAGAACTGGAAACCATATTAAGCAAAATAAGCCAGATTCATAAAAAGAAATACTTCATGTTCTCTCTCATATGCAGAGCTTGGATATAATATTATGTCTATATCTAATATATGTGTATATATTTATATCTGATATATATGTATATATGTGTGTATGTGTATATATACATATGGGGAGAGATGTAAAAGAAAAAGGGAAAAAGAGAGATCTTTAAGGAGGAGAGTGGAAGAGGAGAGGGAAATAGAATATAATGTGACATGAAAGCATAATGGGCGATATGTGAGGGCCTAAACAGAACACTAAAAAGGGATATGGGCCTGGGAGATAGACATGGGTGATGGTGGTGAATAAGGACAGATTGTATGTGAAAATGCTACAGTGACTTTTTAAAGGACAAAGTGTATCTGCCCTCCTACTCTTTGATACTAGGGTAGCCTTCTTTTTCTTACATTGACTAAGGCTTGTAGTCCTGTTTTCTGCCAAAAGCTCTAAACCTTTTTAGTGGGGAGACCAAAATGAGACAGTACTTTTTGCTTCCTCAAAGTTTAAGCCTATCATCCTTGCATGCTGTTCATAGAAAAGGTTCTGAAAACTGTTATTATCTTGTCATTTTCAGAGAAGAAATTAGCAGAGATCACCAGAGGAATACATAAAAACTTCCATTTGGTAACTGTTTATCATGAACTGAATACTAACCCAACTACTTTAAAGAGAAAAAGTACATTAATTCTTACTTGTCCCATGAGATATAGCATTGTTATCCCCATTAGGAAGGAAACTTGGGCACAGAGATGGAATTTTCAGGGGAAGCTACTTGGTTGGAAGGAGCCTGAGTCACACCAGTTTAAATGACCGTGTGTACAATAGAATCACTGCCACTGGGAGTTTAGGACCCAGAACCAGTTGACTGACTTTCAGCCCAGAGCTCTCACTCTGTGTCTCAGTTTCCTCTTTGGGAAGATAAACATGATAGCATTGCCTTCTCAGTGTACCTCAAAATGCAGTTTTGTAAAATCATTTAAGCAATGACTACAACAGAGACTGCTAAAAGTTTTTAAATATTGAAAGCTTGATTTTACTCACTTCTAGAAGACAGAACTGAGAAGGTATGCTTGGTGGACTATGTAGTCTCTGATATTGGCACCACTAGCATATTAACTGTGGGAATGGTATCCACTAAGCTTATGTTTCCATACCTGCAATTCATCTCACTAATTAAAAGTTATAAAATGAGAACTGTTGATCTTTATATTTTTACCAGGATTCGTTTGGAATTAAAGTAGTTTTGATTTTAGTTTTTTCCTTGGATCTGAAACCCAATGACTTTTCCAGATATCTGAGCTCCATATTTGATGTCAAAGACAACTTTGTGTCTGCATGTTTCCTACTGTCAAATTAAATTCTTGAACATACAGAAAGTATTTAACATAAACTCTCTATAACAGACTAGCTTAACATGTTTTTATTTGTTAATTGCTAGTGATGCTTGTCACAAATTGATATTACTGGTTGCACTGTTGAATAAGGACAAGAAATTAATGATGAGGTAGCTCATACGCATGCCACAGTTTATGTATTGTTCAGACAAATGTCCAATAGCAAACTCTTGGAATTTTTTTTACTTCTGTCTGCTACTTACATTGCACTTGAATGTGAAAACCTCACAGTGCAAGAAAAAGTATACTCCTGGACAGGGAAGGGGTGAGACGGAAGGAGAGACAGAGAGAGAGAGAGAGAGAGAGAGAGAGAGAGAGAGAGAGAGAGAGAGAGAGAGAGAGAGAGAGAATATGAATATCACAGCCCGAGCTTAGGTATTAAGCCACCAAGTAAAACCATTTAACATGGAGATGAAATGCCCATCAAGAGATTTATTTGTGTCACATAATAAAGTGAGAAAGCATTGAACCAGAAACAAAATTATTCAAAGAACAGTAAAATGGAGTTTGAACTAACTTGTTACCACCATGTATTTTATGATTATCTTCCCAGAGAATGTATTTAAAGTGTATTAAATTTCTTCACAAAGCATTTACACTATACTTGGGTTTTAAGAGATTAAACTGAAATGCTAGCTTTAATTGTACAATTTTGCATACAAAATCTGATGTCCTTGTAAAATTTGATTTAAATCCCCATTTTCTCTTATCATTTTGGAATAGTACAGTGACTTACCATTTTGGAATAGTGACTTTTATCATCTTTTACTTTTCTCTGATAGTCCTTATCAAAACAGGAGAAATACTTTCACAGAAGTTAAATGAATTAAAGATAAATTATTTGTCAGAATAGTTTAAATAGACATATGTAATTTCTATTGGGAAAAAAATAACAAAAATTTAAAAGAGAAATAAGAAGTGACTTTTGCTTGGCATTTTATGAATGTTTGCTCTCTGAAAATTTCAGTATGTATCAATTTTATATTTGTTCTAAATACATGCAAAACACAGCCAAGAGACCAATTACCAGGTCAGAAATAGCATGATCTAAAAAATATATTTATTGCCTCGAACCTAGATCATTTCTTTATTACCAAAAGTGAATAATAGTTCCACTAGTATCCTATGAACACTGTCATAAAATCTGCCGTTTTTTAAAATCAATTATCATCTATTTAAATTCAAAAGCAAATGTTCTGATATAAAAATCTTGTACAAAATAAAGTGTTTTATGTGAGATAAAAAGATAAATTGCTTAATTTTTTGTAAGCTTTAAAATACATAAATAGTATATAAATAAGGAAGAGCTAGGAGATGATATAGATAGATAGATAGATAGATAGATAGATAGATAGATAGATAGATGATAGATAGATAGATAGTTAGATGATAGATAGATAGATGATAGATAGATAGATAGATAGATAGATAGATAGATAGATAGATAGATAGATAGATGACAGGTGGATGAATAATAGGTAGCTGGATAATAGGGAGACTTCCCTATCACACCAATGCCTTTCTTTCTCCTCTGCTTTCCCTATTCATTTAATAATATATCATCAATGAGTCCGCAAATGTTCTCTTACATTGTACAGAAATGGCACACCTGATCCTGTACCACAAGCTTTTGAGTTGTCTTCCTAATTCTGTCCTATTAGAGAGATTGCTGTTACAGGCATTCTTCCAGCCATTTGTAGTCTTCTAGCCAAATGACTTCCAATAAAACCAGGTCATACCTATTCACATATGTGCATTCAACACTGGCAGTGGTGAAAAATGGTGGCTACCTGTCAGATGAGAACTTTCGAAGGGAAATTGATTTATTCATTTGTAGCAGGAATCTTAAAAGTTCTTATTAATAAAATCAAACCTGAGGCCAGTTATTGGGGTGAACACTGGATGGTCAAAGAGACAGAACAAGCCACAGCTAACCTCACCTGGCCAACTTCTCAGCTGGTCTTGTTTCCTCAGACTGGAAGCCTCTGTGTCCTCATATCCGAATGGCTCTCAGCTGAACTGTGCTGCTAGAACCAGACAAACGCTTAACCAGACAAATGCTTCTAGTTTCTGGTCCTCACGCCTTATATACCTTTCTGCTTTCTACCATCACTCCCTGGGATTAAAGACTCGCTTTCTGGGATTAAAGGCGTGTGTCACCATGCCTGACCGTTTCCAATGTGGGCTTGAACTCACGGAGATTTAGAGGGATTTCTACATCTGGAATGCTAGGATTAAAGGTGTGAGTGCCACCATTTTGTAGCCTTTGTATCTAGTGGTTGTTCTGTTTTGACCCCAGATAAGTTTATTAGGGTGCACAATATTTTGGGGAACACAATATCACCACATTTATTATTTCAACATAAAAGGAATACTCAATACTATTTGCAATCTAATTTATTGAAAACAAGAAGTATATTTCAAAACATGAAAACAATAAAAAGGGGAAGAAAACAGCAGGCTACAGAGAAGCTTACAGTAGAGTGAAACACAGCCAGGGGTCAGGTCAAGTGTGATGGCCTCTTCTCGAGCTGAGGCATTTCCATACAGAACTACCTACTCGAACGTTTGCTGCTCACTCATGAGATAGAATCCCATTAAATTCCATTGTTAATTTGGCTGGAGATGATCTCCCACAGCAGAAATGCTTGGCTATCATATACAGTGCCCCATATTCCATCAACTGCAAAAGTTTCAGAAATAAAATATTATGTTACTAGCACTTAGGTGAGCATATTGAGCTACATTTAATCACCTAGACATCATCCCAGAAGCGTCTGTCAATCGTTGGTCCATAACAGCAGCAAATATGTGCATACATTGGGGCTCCTGACTTACAAAAGGTGACTTACAATGCTTTGATTTGTAGTAAAAGAAATAGATATTCAGTATTTTGAAATGTTGAAATTTCATCTTGTCCTGAGCCAGCAGGGTAGTGCAATACTCTGTTGTGATTGTGAGCCACTGCAAAGCCACAGCAGCTGTTCAGCCACATGACAATCAACAAGGACAAGCAATGCTATTCAGTGTGTGAAGTTATGCAAACTATATTATTGCAGGTTAGGCATTTTCAGTAAAAAGAATTTTTATTGATATAACCCAGTCATGAGGAGTGTGTGTGTGTGTGTGTGTGTGTGTGTGTGTGTGAGAGAGAGAGAGAGAGAGAGAGAGAGAGAGAGAGAGAGAGAGAGAGAGAGAGAGAGAGAAGACTTAAAAATTACCTAGGGAGAATTAAGTGGGCATGTGATAAATCAGAGATAGGTTAAAAGTTCTAAATATCTCAGAAACTGCAGACTTCACTATCTTCACAGATGTCGACCTTTATAGAAAGTCTTTTGTATCTATCTATCAATAGGTGTCTGGCATAACTTTACCTATTCTATAAAATCTGCTACCAATTGATGACATTGAATTCAACAATTTTAGACATGTATTTAAAAAGTAGGAGTAGATATTCTATGCCATGGAAAATGTAGCATGTACTCAACAAAATATGGGATTGAGACTAACATTATGGGGAGTGGTAGACTAGTATTTATATGGTTCGCGTTTTAATTTGTTTTAATTTTATTTTGTTTTACAGTTGTGTCCTCATAATTAAAGCAAATGAAATTGCAAATTGTATGCCTATTTAATAGATAAAAACAAGGCACAGCTGACCTGAGCATATGCAGGCACGTTTCAGAAGGTGCTGATATAGGGTGTGAGATGCAAGGATGATGCTCATGAAGTCAGGAATGTGAAGGTCCTTTAAAGGAAAAAAAAACTGTAAATAAATACTATTTTATATAGCAAAATTCAACACAATGATATGTACAAAGTATGTATATTGTACTTATACTTATGGTTTACATCAAGTCATGTTTACCATCATCCGGTAGAGGGAGAGATTCAACATCCTGGACCAGAGTAACTGAGTAAATGGGGAACAGAGAACACAGGACAGGAGAAATCTACATGTTCGTTCCCCAGGTTGGATATTCTGGGAGAAAAAAGAACAAGCCTGAAGTTGTGGAGATACAGAGATGTTAGAGATCTCAGTGGACCAAAGTATGGTTGCTGCTGCTCAGTTGTAACTAGGAAATAAATCCATATTTTAGTAATTTTATTGTTTCATTATACTTATACAAATACTGTCAACTTTCTGTAATAAACATTACATTGCAGTAATGTTGTACTCATACACTTTTCTCTGGAAGATTTCATTGGATTTAACATATTAAAAATGTTAATTTAAAATGCTGGTTGCAGGAAATGGGAAGACAGCTCAGTTAATACACAGCTTGACATGCAATCATGAAGTTCTGAGTCTGAATTCCCAGCCAGGGCATGGTGGTGCTCGTCTATAATGCCAAAACTAAGGGGACAGAAAAGATGGATCCCTGGATTTTGCTTGCCATCCAGCCTCACTAAATCAATGAGCTATAGGTTCAGTGAGAGTCCATCTCAACAAATAAAATAATGACTAAGGAAGACAGCTGAGTTTGACCTCTGGTCTCCAAATACATGTATGTACCTATATAGATATGAACATACACACTACCTATACACAAGTACACATAACATACATGCAGAAACATGACATTAATTATACGTTTCTGAGATATTATATATCCTGGTGCATTTTATATTAGTGACAATTTAATTATCTTAAATACATTTTGATTAGTGTTTGACTTATTTTTTCTTCCCTATGTGTTAGAAACGAGCAAGGAAAATTGCATAAATACGTTACACAACATGTTCTACAACTTTGAGACAAAAGTTGTCATCGTGCAATGGGTGTTAAAGCCACCCATCATATCATGCCATAAGGAAGTAAGTGATAATGAGTTATCACAAAACTGAATAACTTGTTGGCACTTTGAACAATCGATGAAGAAAGATTAAAATCTGTTTTGTGAAAGGATATGCAAGGCTGGATGAATTGAGCTTTGTGGGACAGAGCTTGTTTTTTTTTTCTGAATTTAATCTCATGCTACTGGAGGGTATGCAATATAATTAAAAGACCACTAAGTTTATTATTTAAGAAATAGAAAATCAAAGTAGCAATTATTGATTAATAGCCATCCCCAAGAGAAATGATAGTGACATGGACTTGACCACTGAAGATGAGAGAAACAGATTACTCGTGATTTCTACCTGTGAAAAGGGTTAATAAGGGTTTTTTCCAGGATTTTGAAAATTTCATCTGTTATGTATTAAGATGGAATGCTTCTAGGTAAATATTGGGCATCCAGAATTGTATTAGAGCATCAAGATTTCTGTTTTAGAAGAAGTAAGTTTTAAGTGTCTGTTAGAAAGTCAAGTCAAGATGTAAAGTTGTTGGTTGGGTTTCTAGGTCTACAGTTCAGGAAGTGTTGACCATTGGAAACACTCAGTGGCATTATTCAGTATATTGATTCTGAGAATTTGACCCAGAATAAAGTCATAAGGTATTATATATTAAAAAAAATGAATGTTCCTTGCAAGACTATTGAAAGTGGGAAAAGGACAAGAACAATTTTTGTCATACATGAACCCAGTTTTGTACTAGAAAATGACTACTTCATTTTCTAAGCTTTTCCAATGATTATTTGTAGAATCTTGCATGTTTTCTTGTTCATTTGTGTATTGCCTCTGAGTACTATATTAGTATTAAATATTGTATGAAATACAATGTAGTGTTATTTGTGTTTCTTTAATAATATACTAATAAATTGGTCCTAAGTTCATCCCTATTAATAATTGCATTTCAAACTACAGTTTTCTGCCTCTTACTAAAACTATATAATAATACTGATAATAATAAATACAAATGAGTATCAAAGTACTAGTGAAAAGTTATATAACCAAATCACACAAGTAATTTTATAAAAGCCAAAAAAATGAACTCAATTCTTCTTACCCCAAGCTTCTAAATCCAGGGTCTTTGGACTATATTTTTAATAACGTTTTTTATTATTTACATTATGACATACTTTCCCTCTCTTCTTCCCTCCCTCAAATTCCACCTTGTTCTCTATCAAATTCATGGCCTCTTTTTCTTCCCTTGTTGTTACACATACACATGTACACACACACACACGTACACGCACGCACACACGCACGCACATATATGACCTGCTACATGTGCCTTCCTCTCATCCCCATGACAAAACCAGCTCTTGCTCAGGATACATAATCTGGGAGGGCACTTGGTTCAGACCATCTTGAGAACTTTTAGAACCTCCCTCTCACAAAAGTATGTCCTTGTAGCAGTTTAAGAACTGAAACAAAGAAGGTACAATCAATCAACCTAGGCAAATGGCAGTATTGGTGGCCTGAATGATTATACTACTCACAGGTCACCTGTGTTTTCCACTATTGATGCTAAGGCTGAAAATTTTATACTATCTCAAGAAACGTAAGTGTAATGAAGCTGCAGAAGTGACTGTCCTAGGTATGGAAAAAGTAAAGTAGGGGCCTTGCATCTTAGTTCTACAGACTTGACAAGTTGGCTTTTTAACACTTGGTGATACTGCATCAAGGTTCTATCTGTCTTCAGCCTGATGCAAATAATACTTTTCATAAGACTGATTATAGAATATGATACACCAGTAGATACGAAAGTTTTCTGAATAGCTAGGAAGCAACAAAATTAAACAATTAAATTCGGTTTAGTCCAAGATTTTGAAACATTCTATTTGGTAAATATCTCTCCACACAAAACTTTTTAGAAGTGAATTTGTCCCTGAAAGTCATTCCATGTAAAAGTTTAGGCATTATTAACTCAATGAGAAGCCAAAGCTAGAAGCCAATCTTCTGACTCAGCGCCTAGGATGCTCCTGCTGCCCCAGGGCATCACTGGAATATGCTTAGTAACCTTGCAGCTGGTAACTACACACAGGGTTTGTTGCTCTCTGGACTGGATTAAGAATGGAAAGTCATAAGAGCTGCAATTCTTTGATCTCAGAAATCTTTGATCATTTCATTTTGTAGAAAACTGGGTTATCCGGCTGGAAAACTTTCTGAAAACAACTCATACACCCTGGAAACGGAGACTTCCTGTCTTCCAGCAGATCTGGGAACAGATCCAGAATCTTGGAGTGTGTTCCTTAGCTTCCTCATCCTTCCCTAGTTATAGTTCCAAATATATCTGCTTCTGCCCGGCTGTCTACTTATTTGCCCAAATCCTTTTTAAAAAGCTTTCTAGACACAGTTGTCTGTGGAAACTTCACCTGTAAACCATATTATACTACATCTTTGTCCTGTGTGCATGTGATTTACATGTAGAATTACTGTTTAAATACTTTCTTTCATAGAATTCATAGAATATCAGAAATGGGGTCTTGTGTGTAGGTCTCATTAGCATGGACCAATCTCTGGATATGACTCTCAGATCAACTATGTATCAACCGTATGACTAAGAAAAGGTGTATTTTCTCTCTGCTTCATGTGTCTTCACTATAAACTGGAGCTGCTAAAAAGAACTGCTTAAAGAGCCATTGTGAAAATAATGAAGCTTAGAGAGATATTTACATCCCTTAAGAGCTGAGTTTTTTTTTTAATTAACAGGAAGTATATGATCAATTGTTAGACTTTTTTAAAATTTTCTTTTATTTGACATTTTTCAAAATTCAAAATGCTCTGCCCTATACCAAGTGCGCTGCTATTTTAATATTATTACTGTGGTTGGGATCTTTATTCATCCTTGGAATTTCTTAGGAAGTGAAAAAAATCTAGCATCTACTATCTGTTACACTTGGAATGGAAGATTTTTATTAAGTTTGATAATTTATTAAATAATTAAATTTTATTAATAGTGTTATAATTTCTGAATACCTAATCACTTATTAATTTGGAATTTTAAGAGGCTGAATTGTAGAGGTGATAGGCTCCCCAACCACTTTTTAGTTCCTTACTATGTCCCTGTAAATTTCCTGTAAACTTAGGCTATGTTCTTTCTTTCATGTGGGATGAAATAGTCACGAGATATTAAGAAAACAAAATAAATGTCATGAAAATGTTTCAATCTGGATCTCTATGCCATTTCATTGGTGGCATCATAAAGACATAAGAGTCCTGTCATACTGCCAAGATGGCCCGCTAATGAACCATGAGGTGGGAATAAATATGATTATTGAAAAGTACATCCTTTGTAATCACTTCCTGGTCAATGTATAAGTTAGTACATCACTTGCAGTAGATAGGCCACCAAAAGGGACAGGAGAGAGATGCTGTGCAAGTGACAGACAGAGTTATACTAGAATGTTATTTATGACCCTTACTATAGTAATGGTTTGAATGTTTGTATACCTCCAAAATTGATGTCAGATCATTATCCTTGATGGAACAATACTATTTCATGTGATTATAACTTGAAGGTAGAGAGCGCTCTTGAATTGGTTAATCCTGATTACCAATTTGACCAGATGAAAAGGCACTCATGTCGGTATCTGTGAGGATGTTTTCAGAGACTTACCATGGTGGGAAGGGCTCCTCTGCATGTGCATGGTCTAACCCCACAGAAAGAGGCCCTGATGGAACCAAAGGGGAAGGAGGAAGTTGACTACATGCAGCACTATTTGTCTCTTGCTTTCTAGCCTCTAGGGAGGTTTCTGTGCTCTGCCACTGTCCTCACCATGATGCGCTAAAACCAAGAGCCCGAGCAAGTACTTCTGCACTTAAGTAGTTTCTGTCAGCTGTTTTTCTCAGCAATATAGAGTATAATTTATACAGTCCTTGTGAATAGGAAGAGGGCCCTTATAAAAGACCCCATAGGAGCAAATTTGTCTCTTTGCCTCTTCTTCCCTGGGAAGGACCTGGCAAGACAGTGACATCTAGCTGCTGTCACCTTGACCATGAGCTTCCCTGCCTTCAGAACTGCAAGAGGTTAAGTCAGTGTATAAATGACTCAGTATGCGATACTTGGGCCTTGCAGTCTGTGTGGAGCTTGACTACCCTCATTCTGAAATTCTAATTCAGGCTACAAGCTTAACTTCATAGGAGGTGAAGAAGCCCATGTCTATGTCAAGCTATCTCTATTTGGCAAGTGTCCAATGTAGTTAAGTTACTGAAAAACTTACATTGCAGAGCAAGAGTAGGGTTGCTACAATCATTGGTCGTGATTTTTTTTTCCTGAGCAGAATGTACAATTCTACACTTGCTGGTAAGTGAGTGATTAAACATCTGTCTTTTCTGAAAAATTACTTTAGCCTACTTTTTTTCAGCTTACAGTCTTTATAGTCTCCTTGTACTGATTCGTATTTCAGGACTAGTCAGCTCTGACATTAATACCAACCTTTCTTAATTGGTGAGTCAGTCAAAAGTCACTTTCCAGGCAAGCAGGGGAAGAAAGTCTCCAGAGGTAGTGGGAAGGCTGGCCTCATGACAGCAGAAGAAGGAAAAGCTGCAAAAAGGCATCAATGAGTCTGTCTGATGTAAGACTTTTGGTATTAAAGAAAAAAAGTAAAATTTGAAACATGCAATATGTGATTTAATTGTAGAAAAATTAGGACTAGGATATAGAAATCTCTGCAGATGAAAAATGAGAGGCAGCAGATGTATGAGAACAGAAATGTGACGACACTATGGCTTGGCTTTATGTTGAATAATAGTCAATGTTTTAAATATTTTTCTTTAGTATAAATGATATAGTGTACCAAGAGGAACAGAGAAGGGAGGCAGAAAAGGAACTGCTAGCAATAGTGTGACAGAAATTCATTAAATAGTGGGTAAAATGGAATGTGGAAGAATTAGAATATTCTTGACAAATTAAGGCAAATGATGTAAGTTAAAATAATTTGAAATAATTGGAGCCCTGGATGGGCATGAGATCATTTAATATCTTTTAAAGCTCTGTATATGTATTATATTCTTAAATGTTATTAAAGAAAGAACAGACTATTTTTTTAAACTTCTCCAATTTCAGTTTCATCTTATAAATCTTTGCACTTAAATGTTATATACAAATTTTACATCTTAAAACAACTTCTTGGTAACATATTGGTGCTGACAGAGGAGGAAAGATGTATTGATTTAATATACTTTTTGAAGTAAGAGTTTGCATGGGTGAAATATACAGATAGGAAATAGAATTGAATGCCTGGAATGCAGAGCTACAGCCTAATAGGGGTGAATATGATCATTCACTGTTCAACAGAAAGGCAAACAGACCCTCTATTCCTGGGCCTGGAAAAGAAAGAGAGGAAAAGTAGATTGTTCTTATGGGAGTGAGTTGCTGATTAAAGAACTTTGCAATTTCATAATAATCAAAAATATAAACTGATTGCTTTAATTAAAAAATATTCACAGGAGTGTCATGTTTACACTACATGGTCTTGTATCTTTCTATCATTTAATATTGTTAAGCTTCCTCAGAACGTTGCAAAAAGGTGTTGTGGGATATTTATACACTGTGTGAAGGCATATTGCTGTGATGGTATAATGAAAAGCCAAACAGCCAATAGCTAGGTAGGAGGTATAGGTGGTATAGGTGGGACTTCCAGACAGAGAGAGGAAGGAGAAGGAGGAATCAAGGTGCATATGAGAGATGTGAGGGGATATGGAAGAGCAGGATGGGTAGTCCATGACAGAATGCAGATGAATAGAAATGGGTTAATTTAAGTTATAAGAGCTAGTTAAAAACAAGCCTAAGCTAAGGTCAAGCTATCATAGTTAATAATTCTCCATGTCAGATTTTGGGAGCAAGCTGGTGGCCCAAAGAAAAGTTTGTCACAAAAAGGCATCAGAGCACCCTGTGTTGTGTGTCGTAGCAGTTAATTGTCATTCACATCCCACTGGTTGAAAGGCATGTCACGGATGGGATGTCAAGGTGTATATATAGTGTTGTTTCCATTCATGAAGGGAGCTTTCATTACCCCATATTAGTCAGGGACACCTGCATTAATGTACAAGCAGTAAGTTGATGCCGAACACCTGGTAACATTGTTGGTTATTTTAAATTAATTGATTATAATATGTTAATAAAATTCAATAGTTTTTGATCATGTGACAATCATCCTGAATGAGGCAACCCATACTAAAAAAGACAAATATTGCCTGTTTGCTCTGGCCACATTGTTTCTGATTCCTGGGTGGCCATATCTCTCATGTCCACCAAGCCAATGATAGTAAATCTGACTTCCAGTTGTTAAATTTATGTTTTCAGGGAAAGTAGTAATTGAATCATAAAATAATTAAAAAGGACCAAAGCAGGTCATAGGTCCAATGGCCTTTTAATATTTGATTCAACAGTACTTAATGTCGAAAGGTTCTCTTGAATGAACTTTCAGTATATTTGCTTAAAACTCTGTAATACCTTCATCTTGGTTCATAGCATGAATTGATAGTTCAGAATGGCATTTCTCATCAGTGCTACATTTAAAGAAATTTGAATCTTTTTATTAAGTCTCATAACCTTTACCGCAGTAAATAGTCCCCAAAAGCATGGAGATTTTTTTCCCTCCAACTGAAAATTTAAGAGAAATATCCCTTTCTATAACCTATTTCCTGGCATATTTCATTCAAACACCAAAAGACCAGATTCTAGCTTTCTCATTTAAATTCTATAGTTTTACTTTATTGTAAAATATTAAGTGGATGAGACATACATGGATTGCAAACAACCTTTAAACATGTTTGAATGTGGTAAATGGATGCAGCTACTAGAGTACAAGAGAAATTTCTGCTCCCAGAAGTACCGTGTCAAACTTAATCATAATATGGATGTAGTCTATTCCTGTTGGACTTAGCTCTTCATCTTTTAAATATCCTGCATGTACGTTGAAATGCATCACCATGATATTCTAAAACAGTCATTATGTTTATGATTGCTTTTGAAAATGATCACTAAATAACGTGACTGCTTCCCATAACTTGGTGAGAGGATGCGGGGTGGGTGAGGGGTTTCAATGCAGAATACCAGGGTTTGTTTATGCCAATGTAGTCATCCTTCAGCAGGATGTGGGGATATAGTAGCATTTTAGTATTTCTTGTAATGGCTAAATGAAATAGTAAAGTAAGACTCCCTAAGAAAATTGTTCTACATTTTGAAATCCAATGTTCCTTTTTCAGTAACGAATGTTTGGTACCTCCATTTGAGGCCCACCTTGTCAGAAATAAAAGAATAAATGACTGACTTGTGGGAGGCCATTTCAACTTTCCAATCATCTGAACACCACTTAAAAAATGACCTTTACCAAGATGAGTGTGCTAAGTAGAACCCTTGCTCCTAAAAAGAAAAAGGAAAAATAAAAACAATTTTACTGGATCAATTAAGGAATGAAGTTCATTCCTGATGGCTTGTCAAGTCCTCTCTGTGTAGCCTACAGGGGGAAAAAGCAAATTTGCTATGTCCTCAGAATAAGGACACAGTTATATTTTATTGAAATTAAAACCATAAAACATAGAACATAGCCATTTTATTTGTATATAAGAATGAATGTAATCTACACACAAATGTGAAACCTCTAATATAACAACATAACCAAGATCAACTACATAGTTAACTTCGTAAAAAAAAAAAAAAAATGGGACCTCTGTTTTAAAAGCAGGGTGTGAGGAGTGCCATTGGAAGGACTGACCTGTAAAGCTTTTGTGTTCTTCTAGTATCTCTCTTGACTTTGCTCAGTCTCTTTACATGTTATTTAATGCCAGCATGAATTTAAAAAAAATTCTAACATAAATTTTATAACATCTTTATTTTATGCACTGTCAGCTTCAATTGCAAATACAGGGATATTTAACACGTGTGTAGAATCACGAAAATGACAGAGTTTGTAATCTGTAGTGTGTATCCACATATGCATTTTATTCTTATCAGAATGGTAGAGCCGCCTGACTGATTTTGTTTCAGTTCTTTATGTACATGCATCTTTGAACAGTCTTCCTCTGCCTTGCTGAGAGTGAGAGAAATCTGACAGGAAAAGCAGCTGTGGACTCCATATTTCTTTTTCTTCTTATAGTGTCACTTTTCAGCAAAAGTGACTGGCTGGCTACAGAAGGGAAGTCGCTTGACTCACAAAGCCTACAAGAATATTCCCTGGCCATGCATTGTGTTTTTTCTTCTAAAGCACATTGGTTCAGATAGAAAGTGCACCCTGTCTGGACCTTGCACATCCTTACTCACTCTGGTATAGTGATAGCAGGTCACCTATACTCACTTTTAATCCAGCTGAACTCCCACACCCCTTGAGAGCATCAAAATTTGGACTCATGAGGCCTCACTACATGTCAGTGGGGCAGCACAAGAGAGCTGACACATACCCATGAAACACTTTCCTTCTCATTTTATCCCATGTTGCTTTGCCCTGCCCTATTTAAAATTATAAATCACAAATTCAAAAATAAAATATTAATAACTTCAAGATGTTTTATCAGAACATTTAAACAAGGCCTTTCTGAGACTGAGTCTTTATGGAAATTCATAAGAAGCCCTCCTTTGTCCTGCTATGATATCTTGAGTTGGGTTTTACAATGACACCCTGCTTTGAGGTGCTTCCACTCTCCCTCCTGTTCACATGAGAATGGTGACACACACGTCTAGCTCACCTTTACAAACATTCTCCAATTACCTGGCATCTGTACAAACATAATAATCTTTACAACAAGGTAGTTCTCAGGGAAAAAATAAATGAATGTAAGATTTAAATTAATCAATAAAGTGAAGCTTGGATAAAAATATACAATCTACTGGGTCCCAGCCTTTCCCCAGGAACACCTGCCCAGCTCGGCCCCAGTTGCCAGCCAGCAGGCAGAGGTCCTGTAGGAAGGCCCCCCAGCGCCCCCCCAGCAGACCCTGCAGTCTACATGCCCTGCCCCCATACCCATCTGCCCAAGAACCCAGCCACTTCCTGAGGCTTGGAAACCAAACCCCAGCTCTCATCAGGCATAGAGCTCTCATTGGACAAAGAGCTGTCATTGGACCAAGAGTAACCTCAGGAGACAGGGAATCTGCCAGCCCTGATTAGACCAAGAGTGGCTTTCTGAGAATTAGAATCTGCCACCTCTTATTGGACTAAGAGAGGCCTCCTGAAACACAGAATCTGTTAGCTCTGACTGGACCAAGAGCCCTGATAAAAAGAAGAGCGGATCAGTGAGTCACAGAATCAACTAGCTTGGGTTGACCCAAGAGAAGCTCCCTGAGAAACAGAATCTGCCTGCTCCAATTACCAAGAGCTAAGATGGGACTCAGATGGGCCCCCTGAGACACAGACACAACAAGCACAGAGCAGACCAACAGCAACTCGCTCAGACACAGGCACCTTTTATACCCATTAGTGGAGATGGGCAGACGTCAAGGCAGAAGTACATACAACAACATAAAGAGCAAAACAGCATCACCAGAACCGAGTTCCCCTGAACATCACAAGGTAGAAGAAGCAGAAGAAAGCTACCTTAAGAATAGCATCATGAAGAAGCTAGAGGCCTTTCAAGAAAAAATGAAAAATGAAATTGAGGAAAAGACAAACAAAAAAGTGGAAGAAATCAGTAAAGAAATTGAGAAAAAGACAAAAAATTGGAAAAAATCTATAAAGAAATAGAGGAAAAGACAAATTTAAAAATTGGAAGAAATCAATAAATCCCTTAAAGAAAAATCATGAAAAAGCAATTAACACGTGAGGGAAACAGTTCAAGACCTGAAAAGGGAAATAGAAACAATGAAGAAGACACAAACAGAGGTAATGCTGGAAATAGAAAATCTGAGTAAATGAACAGGAAACATAGATGCAAGCATAACCAACAGAATACAAGAGATATAAGAGAGAATCACTAGTGTAGAGGATACAATAGAGGAAATGGATTCATCAGTCAAAGAAAATACCAAAGCTAAAAATGTCATAACACAAAATGTCCAAGAAATCTGGGACACCATGAAAAGACAAAAACCTAAGAATAATAGGAATAGAGGAAGGAGAAGAATACCAACTCAAAGGTACAGAAAATATATTCAACAAGATCATAGAAGAAAACTTTCCCAACTTAAAGAAGGAAATGCCTATGAAGATACAAGAAGCCTATAGAACACCAAACAGCAAGACCCCCCAAAAAAGTCTCCTTACCACATAATAATTAATCAACTAAACCTACAGAATAAAGAAAGAATATTAAGAGCAGAAAAGGAAAAAGGCCAAGGGATTTATAAAGACAAACCCATCAAATAACACCCAATTTCCCAACGGAGACTTTGAAAGCCAGAAGGACATGGACAGATGTAATGCAGACACTAAGAGACCATGGATGCCAGCCTAGACTCATATATCCAGCAAAACTTTCAATCACCATAGACAGAATGAACAAGACAAAGCCAGATTTAAACAATACTTATTCACAAACCCAGCCCTACAGAAAGCACTAGAAGGAAAATTCCAACCTAAGGAAGTCAGATACACCCATGAGAACACAGGCAATAGATAACCCCACAGCAGTAAACCCCAAAGAAGAGAAGTAAACACACACTACCACCAAAAGATAACAGGAACTAACAACCACTGGTCATTAATATCCCTTAATATCAATGGACTCAATTCACCTATAAAAAGACACAGGCTAACAGAATGGATAGGAAAGCAGGACCATCTTTCTGCTGCATACAAGAAATACACCTCAATTTCAAAGATAGACAGTAACTCAGAATAAAAGGCTGGGAAAAGACTTTCCAATCAAATGGTCTTAAGAAGCAAGCGGATGTAGCCATCCTAATATCCAGCAAAATAGACTTCAAACTAAAATCAACCAAAAGAGATCAAGAAGGTCATTACATACTCATCACAGGAAAGATCCACCAAGATGAAGTTTCAATTTTGAACATTTATGCCCCAAACACAAGGGCACCCACATATGTAAAAGAAACTTCCTAAATCTTAAATGACACATAAAACCCTACACATTAATAATGGGAGACTTCAACACCCCACTCTCACCACTGGACAGATCTGCCAAATTGAAACTTAACAGAGAAATAAGGGACTTAAACTGATGTTATGACTCAAATGGACTTAAATCGATATCTACAGAACATTCCATCCTAACAAAAAGAATATACCTCCTTCTCAGCACCCCATGGAACCTTCTCTAAAATTGACCACATACTCAGCCACAAAACAAATCTCAACAGATACAAAAAAATTGGAATAACCTCCTGTGTTCTATCAGACCACCATGGTTTAAAGTTAGATTTCAACAACATCAAAAATTACAGAAAACGTACAATCTCATGGAAACTTAATAATGCTCAACTGAATCACAATTGGGTCAAGGAAGAAATAAAGAAAGAAATTAAAGACTTCCTAGAGATCGATGAAAATGGATATAACACATACCCAAACTTATGGGACACTATGAAAGCAGTGCTAAAAGGAAAATTCATAGCACTAAATGCCCACATAAAGAAGTTGGAGAAATCTCACACTAGTGACTTAACAGCACACCTCAAAGTTCTAGAACAAGAAAAAGCAAACATACCCAGGAAGAATAGATGCCAGGAAATAATCATATTGAGAGCTGAAATCAATAAAATAGAAACAAAGAGAACAATACAAAGAATCAATGAAACAAAGAGTTGTTTCTCTGAGAAAATCAACAAGGTAGACAAGCCCTTATCCAAACTAACCAAAAGGCAGAGAGAGAGCATCCAAA
The DNA here is from genome assembly GCF_949786415.1 of Peromyscus eremicus. Lineage (NCBI taxonomy): Eukaryota > Metazoa > Chordata > Mammalia > Rodentia > Cricetidae > Peromyscus > Peromyscus eremicus. The sequence goes on along the minus strand of NC_081418.1, from coordinate 4,526,734 downwards.
TTAACAGAATCAGAAATGAAAAGGGGGACATAACAACAGACATTGAGGAAATCCAGAGAACCATCAGGTCATACTTCAAAAACCTCTACTCCACAAAACTGGAAAATCTAAAAGAAATGGATAAATTTCTGGATAGGTACCACATACCTAAGTTAAATCAAGACCAGATTAACTATTTAAATAGACCAATAACACCTAAGGAAATAAAAACAGTCATTAAAAGTCTCCCAAGCAAAAAAAGCCCAGGACCAGATGGTTTCAATGCAGAGTTCTACCAGATCTTCAAAGAAGAGATAATACCAATACTCTTTAAATATTTAAAAAAAAACCTGAAGTGTCAAAAAAAAAAAAACAAAAACAAACATACAATCTATAGTTCAAGGCCATTGCTGACGGTTGTTTTTAATTGAAGCCACTGCTTAGAAAGGGATGTGCCTTAGTGTTCACAGAATCACCAGTGCTCTGTGGATATTTTAGTACCCAGGATTAGAGACATCTTATCAGTGCGTCAATGATATTGTCCCTGTTGAGATTTTTTTATGTTCCAGAGACTTTGGATTGTGAGTCTTAATAAAATATGAGGCAATGTTGCTGTGCAGTTTAATACTTGTTTCATTCTATATTATGGAAACTGGTGGCATGTTTGACAATAAGCCGGGGACACTGAACACCTGATTTATTGTAAAGCAGATGGGGACACTATTAGCAGCAGGAGACCAAGTATAACACATTTTTATAACCTTCTAAAAGAAAAGACAAGACAGGACATAACAGCTAAGGAACTACGAATGTTACCACTTTGTCCAGCTTTGAAATAAATGAGATTTATGGAGGCCACAGATTGATAGACTTTGGTATTGCAATGCATGGCATAGGTTTGGAAGAACTGCTAAATATTATCCCAGCCTTGCTGGGTAAGGAACGCACAGCAAATTTATTTTAATTTCTCACTGAATAGATAATAAGGCCTAATTGACAGGGCTATGATAAGGATTAGATGGGACACTGCAGAAAGGGTGCTTGTGGCAGGAACATAATGATGGGTAAGTAGACAGCAGCTTCTGCTGATGGAACTGAGCAATAAGGGTGCTAAGGGTGGTGTTGGCAGCGAGGGAGGCAGCAGCAGAGAAGGGAGTGCTACTTCATCAGGATCAATGGCTGAGTCACTTGCTGGAGTCACATGGCTACTGTAATTAATATTACAAATAATTGGCACTTCAGGATTGCCTAAAGGTTTGACTATGTTACACTGTGTTGTTTACCTTCAAACATTGGTAAGACTTTTTGTTTTCTGTCCCCTAGCAAAAATATAAACACCACTAAGGAAAGTTTTGCCCCAAGGAATTCAGGTATGTTTTAGACATACCACTTATGAAATTCAGAACAGAATCACTATTATTATGGTGCATTGGTATTAACTCAGCTGAAACACAGGGATTGCTTCAATAAGGGCTGGGAATCTGGAATTGTGGAGATCTCACTGTCTCTCCCTCTGTTGTCTCTCTATTATGAAAACTCTGCCTAAAGCTTAGGCTTGTCATACTAGCTCTGATAACTTAACCCATTTCCATTAAACCAGCTGTTTCCTCTGCATCTACCTGGCAACCCCACCTTTCCTCTTCTCCAAGACATTTCTGTCCCCAGAAGTCCTGCCTAACCTTTTCCTGCCTAGGTATTGACCATTCAGCTCTTTATTAAACCAATCACAGTGACATCTTCACATAGTGTAAAGAAATATTCTGCAACATTTCCCCCTTTTTTATCTAAATAAAAAGGAAAGGTTTTTAACTAACAATAAAACTATAAACAATAGGAACAATTATCAGGTAAGAACACATTCACAAGGTTCAGTCCTTTTGTATTTGGCAAATTCAGAGAAAAATACTCCATTATCTATACTCTCTTGATAACTCCAAAGTTTTGTACCTAATTTACTTTTTGTCATGACTAAGGGAAATTGTAATTATCACTATCTAGTCTTCAACCACATCAAAGACCCAAGAAGGACATATTACCTGAGTAAACAGGAAGTGCAGAACAAGTAACTTCCAAAACAGAGACATCTGGCTGCCTGGACACTCACACCAAGGTTCCTCTGCAACACTGGGGCATCTGTCTTCAGCCTACAGGCCTAGCATATCTGACAGACTTCTGTGAAGCAGGAATTTTTGAAAGACTGTCCTACCCTGTCTTGGCAAAGTTCAGCAGTCATTTTCTTTTGTGTCCTGTCTGTCCAGTTTGCACAGCATACTGTCAGCAGTTAAGGCAAGGGCAGTTTCTTACCCAAATGGCTAACTTTTGACACAAAGAAGACAAACTCCGTGTGGAGTTTCTTTGATGCCCATCATCCTTTTTTGAAGTATATTGGTGCTGCCAGGAGCAGACTCATCTCATGAAGAGCTTTATGTTATCATAACTTTTTTTTTTTTTTTGGATTTTTTCGAGACAGGGTTTCTCTGTGTAGCTTTGCGCCTCTCCTGGAACTCACTTGGTAGCCCAGGCTGGCCTGAAATGCCATATTTTGTAGGTCTTTGAAGTGTTTGAAGATCACCTATCTACCTAAACTATATCTGTGTATGACCTTGAAAACAAACCTAACATAACTATAAGTCTGATTGTTATAGATGACTAACTACTAATCTGTTTTTCTTTATTATCCTAAATAACTTTCAAGGATTAAAACTTTACATTTTTAAATGAGCTGCATAGGTACAATACATTAAACAAGAGTAGAAATATATATGCAGTATAACAAAAGTAACGCTGGGCGGTGGTGGCGCATGCCTTTAATCCCAGCACTCGGGAGGCAGAGCCAGGCGGATCTCTGTGAGTTCGAGGCCAGCCTAGTCTCCAAAGCGAGTTCCAGGAAAGGCATAAAGCTACACAGAGAAACCCTGTCTTGAAAAACCAAAAAAACAAAAAAACAAAAAAAAAAACAAAAAAAAAAAAAAGTAACCTTAAATTTGTACTTATATACAAAATGCATACCAATGTAAAATATTTGAGGCTAGTGGTTGTTCAAAAGTAGATTCAACAATCCACCCTTTTATCCTATTATTTTTATGCTATATCCCTCTTCTTAACTTTAGAAAGAGATACTTGAATTTAATCTCCATTGTTTAGCTTTTTTCCTGACCATGACCAGTAACAATCTGTAACCAAGCCCTCTAAATGATAACAAGCATCCACATCCCACTGACCAACCAAAAAACACATGCCCCACGCTTGGAAGTGTGGGCAGCAGGTTCTCTGGACTGCTTTGTGTTGTCTGGAAGTGATAACATCTTTGGGGACCCTGAGAAAATTGGGATAATTGTCAAGTCCTGGGAAAACTAGCCATAACATTTGTAGTCCAGTCTCTGTGCAAAGTGCAACACTTACCTGTAGTCTTGGCTAGAACAGTCTGTGAAGCTGGATCATCTCAGCCAGCAGCCTTATGCTCTTCTGGATGTAGAAATCTGCAAAACTGCAACAGTGGTACTCTGAAAGGCTGGATCACCTGGGCCATCCATTTTCATAGATGTCTGGTCCCTTTGCTCTAAAAACATGCAAAATTTCATAGGTAACATACATATCTGCATCAACAGAAGTATGGACTGGGCATTGTACACAAGTCAGCCAAAGATGAGTTTTTGTTTCATGTAAGCAGGTAAAATATATGTCACCTGTCTTGTAGTGTTTCTAGGTTTATTTCTTTATGTCTGTAGCCAGGACTTTCAGGGTATCTCCCCTGATCAAACTTGATCTCTATCAATCTTGAATGAATCCACAGCCTTTTGTTTTCTGTAGAAACAAGAGCATAACCTCTTCCCCCAAAGCAATACATTTTCTGCCTTCCATTTTAATGTTAAGGCATCCCTAAAGTATGTAGGCTGGTTTAATTCAACAGTCCCTCTTATAGTCTCAGCTGCTGTTGTTTGCTCATCAGGAATAAAAAAAAATTGAAGTGAACAAGACACCATATAGGATTCAGACTCTGTGTATTTTCCATCTTTGTGTGGCTTACCCTTTTTATATTATTTTATTCTCTGTGTAAAGACTTTATCTGATTATAAACTATTTTTTCTATGACCATCTATACCCATTTTCTTTTGTAATTTAAATCTAAGCACATTGTAACCTGTTTAGAGGTTTTTATCCAACTGGACCTGTCTTTACTGAGCACTTGAAGCATTTTCTGACCACATAAAACAAATCTTGAACTGCTATGTCAGGCACCACATGGCTCAGCTTAGCTGGCAGCTGAGTCTCTGTATGCCACCAAGTACCAGCCTGCCTGACAGACTGCAGGACTAGGAAACTACATCTAGCTCATTGTCCAGAATTTTTTTAGCTTTCTCAGGCCCTATGTTTGGATATTTGAGCCCCCAAATGGGGCCCCATGTGTAGAAGGCATTCCAGCTACCACCAGCTCCCGAATAACAGCACAGAGATGTATTATTAATATGAAATCTCTGTCTATAGCTTAGGCTTGTCACACTAGCTCTTATAAATTAATCCATTTCTATTAATCTATGTGTTGCCACATGACTTGTGGCTTTCACCTTTCTTCTGCATCTACTGCTTCCTCTGCATCTGGTTGATGATCCCACCTTTCTTCTTCCCCGCAACTTCTCTGCCCCTAGAAGTCCTGCCTAACCTCTTCCTGCCTAGCAATTGGCCATTAGATCTTTATTAATCCAAACAGAGTGACACATATTCACACAGTGTAAATGAATATTCTGCAACAAGAGAGAGAGAGAGAATTCATTTAATCAATTGATGTTTGTTGAGCATTATCTTTGTTGTGAACATTCAAAGTTCAAACAGGAATAATTTCTTCAAGAGCATCTAAATAGAGTTAGACGCCAGGCGGTGGTGGCGCATGCCTTTAATCCCAGCACTCGGGAGGCAGAGGCAGGCGGATCTCTGTGAGTTCAAGGCCAGCCTGGGCTACCAAGTGAGTTCCAGGAAAGGCGCAAAGCTACACAGAGAAACCCTGTCTCGAAAAAAAAATAGAGTTAGACTTCAGAAGTTTGCTGTATTAACTATCTCAAAGTGGAAAGTAAAGACAACACACACACACACACACATATAGAAAATAATTTAGAAGAAAAGACAAAACAATTTTTGTGTATAAATTATATTATTATACAGGAAGAATAGCTACAATTCAAGTAAATTCTGTGAGATAAATGAACTATCTCAATAAGTTAAAATAATTTAAAATCAATAATTTCTTGCTTATATAATTATAAGCAACTAAAATATGATATAAAAATAAACTTATAAATATCCAGATACTTAGTAAGGGATACAATTGGCAGGTGGATGAAAAGTGAGTAGGTGTCACATGAACTGTCCTTGAGACTCTTGCTTCTCTAGTTGTAAGATACATATCGTCTCCTGGAGCTCTTGCATAAAATGCAGATTTATGATTTAGCAGATGCAGAATGGGGCCTAAAATCCTATTGTTTTAATTAGCTTTCTGATGAAGTCAGTAATACCAGTTAAGTGTTCTCACTTGAGTAGCAAAGGTTAGAGTTCAAGAAGCACAAGCAGAGAAAGGCTAAATTGAAACCTTATTACAAGGCTAATAATAGAAAGCTAAGTTTTAGTTGCATTTTGAAGAGAATGAAGACCTTTTGGAAACAAATTGTTTTAACAATCCTGGACTTTACTAAAGTTAACCAAATAGTGTTCAGGATGGATTTTTTTTTTTTTTTTTTTTAGAAAGCCAGCTCTAATAGCATTTCTGAAACAATGAAAACATCTGCACTCTGGCCAGTTCCTGGGAAGATGGGGACTAGGGAACCTGTTTCCTTAACAACCTAGTCTGACATTTTGGAACCATGGGCCTCACGGCACACTCGTGCTCCATTCTCTGGTTTATATCAATAAGGTTCACCAATGGGAGGGTCTCCAGGAGACCATACTGCAATTCAGCTGTTATAGGTGAGAGACAGACATGATAGATGTTAAAATTTTAATAACATAAATGTGTCAAGCAAACAGTGTATTAATTGTAATGGTTAAACAGGATATATATATATATATACATATATATATATGTATATATATATATATGCAAGGATGGTTTAATATTTAAGATGATATTTCTTCCAACTTTTCTCTGTCATGATATAATATAGTACCAGAAGTCTGGAAGGCATCCTTAAGTACTGCATATCCAGTCAGCCACAAAGTCATGTAGATTCAATATCAATATATCTATATATCTATATCTATATATATATGTGTGTGTATAAGTATGTATATATGTGTGCACATATATATACGTATATACGTATATATATACACGTATATATACGTATATACGTATATATATATAGCTTTCCTGTCAAACATAATGAGCACTAACTTGCAGAAGATCTCCTGGCTCTTTTGTACATGCACCATCAGTTTTTCTCTGCATTTTGGTCAGTTGAGTCTTTCAATATTAGGCTTCTGCCTGCTGCAGGAACTAGCTTCCTTAAGGAGAGGTAAAATCTACTCTTACCTTTGGGTATGAAGGTAAGTATTTAAAATATAGTTAGAAATTATACCTGTTTAGGGACGTGGCACTAGGATGTTCTCCTCCAGGGTCCACGGCTCCTACACCATGTTTGTCGGCTAGGTTTACCCTAATGCAACATAAAACAAGATACAACTACCTTAACTTTATGGGACTTCCACTCTAATTGTCATAGGAATTCAATGATTAAGTGACCTAGCTAAAATTTAAAGTATGTCAAATGGTAGCAAGCATTATGGTTAAAAAAAATAAGATGGGGAAATGTTACATTTGTCTAGGACTACCTCAAGTCAGGATGTGATATAGAAATTTCCATTCTATCATATTAACAGATGAGAGGTGAAAATACATGTTTATATTTTTTCATGAGAGATATTTAATGAATTTAATAATCACATAAAACCTCTTAATAAGATTAAATTGAAAGAATACATTTTGAAATGTTTTAAAGTTTCTGTCTGGTACCAGCAGACAGAATTATGCAAACATATTTAGTAAAGCCAAAAGAAGTTATATGAAGCAAATCTACTTGATCTATGTCTGGGAGTGCTAAAAATGTTAATCAGTAAATAAACAAAAATACAAATAGTAACTGCAAGGCATAGCAGCTGGGAAAGAAGAATAAAGCCTTTAAGTAATATATTTTCATAATAAATTGTTATAATGAAATTATATTATTAGGATGCCAATTAAAATATAAGAAATTTGAAAGCTAGAAAATTTTCAAATGAAAATCCTATTCAATATAACAAGAAGACAACAAATATGTTGATCTGCTTTAGAAGAAATGACTTTACTAAATTTTATTTTCCTGTACTTAAATGATTTGAGAAATATACACTCCTTTGTGCATGGAAAGAGTACATCACTGGAAATATGGAAACTCTTTAAATTATATCTGCTCTGGTACAACTCAGATCAAAAATAAAAGGAGATTCATATGTGAATGTCATGAAATAAATTGAAGATTTGTACTAAAATTAAAAATACCATATCAGACAGTAAAATGTAGAGGGAATCATTAAAAAGGAAAGAATGTCTCTACTCAGAATTTAAATATATTATAATTCCACAAAAATCAAAATGAAGCAATATGATGCCTAAATCAACAGAGAAAGCAACAGAAAATTTGATTTTAGTAGTCACTCCACAGGTGTGGGAGTGTAGTGTATGATAGGAATGAGATTGTCAATCAATAAAGTTACACCTTTTTAAAATGTCATTAGTGTACTTAAAAAAACTCTTAAAGAATAATGTAAGTCCAGGATACAAAAATATTTCTGGGAACATATAAGAATTTAAGTGTTTTGCCATGAGAGAGTAAGGAAAAACTACAGTAGTGTGTCCGAGCATATAAATCTCTTGATACTGACTTAATCCCAGAGCATTGTCCTAAAAGTAGAAAACACAGGATTGATAAGATTTGGCATAAGAGAAATGTCAGACTTTGTAATAGTATAGTAAGCAATTACCCAGTCAAAATAGACTCATTTATCTTGAGAGTGCATGTGGCATGTTATGACAAAACATTAAAGTATATCATTCACTTTATTGGACCAAAAAAATACAAAAATAAAACTGAAAGATGATAGCCACAAAACATGCATTTGATAATAAACATCCGGTATCAAAACTATACTGTAGTTTCTTAGCATTTAAAATGGACAATGGAAACTGATGTTTAATTTGACTGAACTGAAGGATTCTGGGAGAATTGGTAAACCATGGGGTCCAGGTATGTCTATGGCTCCAGAGATTATTCTAGATGTTGGTGGACGCCGTTTGGTGGGCCGGAGTGCCCAGTGGGCAGGCAAAGCAGCAGTGCAGAGCTTCCCTTCCTTCCAGATTCCAGTTTCTCTGGATTCTTGGAGTCTATAATTCGTGGCTCTTGTGTCTTTGGCCTCAGAGTGTGCCCTGAATTTGGTTTCCCCATTTATGAGGCTTCAATCATTTTGAACCAAGCCATGTTACTGCCTTCTTTGATTATTCTGCCCACGAAGATTCAACAAGCCCATATGTTTGTGTATATGTGTGCATGTATGTGTGTGCATGTGTGTCACAGCATGACATTTGTCATTATAAAATTGATGTGAAATACATCATACATATTTTAAGTTGTTAATGTCATTGTGATATCTGTCTTATCTCCTATGAAAGCAATTTAGATCTACTATCAGCTACTTTACTACAAGAATCATCAGGATTTAAAACACTATGAGCAGTAAATTTTTGGAATGAATGTATTACAAAGAATTGGAGACTAGTATTCTAATTCTATATATAGCTGTGAACAGTAGAGTTCCTAGGATATTTATTGCTGTGTATAACTGTGGGTAGAGTATAGGTAAGCTGTAGCCTATATAAAGATTCTATAATTATTTTGAATTTTTCCATGCAAATTGATATGTCTTCTTAATACTCTAGATTGTTCCATCAGAAACAGAGAATTCAGCATCTGAGGTTATTAAAAGAAAATGTAACTTTTCCTTCATTGAAATAGAGCTGGGTCGAATTTAATTATATTATCAGAGTTAAAATAATACTGCTACCCATATGAACATTTCATAACCAAATTCTATGAATTTAGGCATTACAATATTTTATTCATTACCTTGAAAGTACAAAGAGGCAGATCGAACAGCTCCATCAGAGCTTGCCCTTGTCTCATCCTCATTTCTGCTACCAATTCCCCACAAGTAGGTGTTTTGTTTGTTCTGAATACTTATTGTCCACCTAATTGTAATTGCTTCCTAATATTATCATTTGTCTTAGGAGAAATTATATCTTTTAAAGTAAATATAGGTTTAATCTTTTAAATAATGTGGATAGTGTTCTTAAGAAAGCCATATTTTAAACACTTAAATGTCCAGTGTGGTGTAAACTAGATTACTGACAAAACTGCGTTCTAGCTGACACTTCAGAGACTCTGGTTTCAGACAGTTGCAACTTCTGTGCATTGGATTGTAAAGTTTCCCACGTGGTTATATGTAGCTGGAGTTTTTCTGGTCCTGCCTGGCTCACAGTCAGGGCAAATCTCTCTCACCCACCAGTCCCACAGCCGCTCACACCCAACCAAGTAAACACAGAGACTTATATTGCTTACAAACTGTATGGCCGCAGCAGGCTTCTTGTTATCTAGTTTTTCTATCTTAAATTAACCCATTTCTATTAGTCTTAAAGTTGCCATGTGGCTCACCGGTATCTTAACATCTTCTCATGGCGGCAGCTGGCAGCATCTCTCTGCCTAAGCCTTTCACTTCCCAGAATTCTCTTCTCTGCTTGTTCTGCCTATACTTCTTGCCTGGCTGCTGGCCAATCAGCATTTTATTTATACAGAGCGATATCCACAGCAGTTATAGATCAATAAAGCTAGGTCTCTGGCATTTGGGGAAGAAATGGGAAAAATTAGGATACACTAAATTTATGTTAGGTTTGTATGTCCACTGTAAATGTGTGTTTACATACATTTCTATTTGAAGAGACTTTTTTCTTTTTTCTTTTTTTTATTCTCTCATAAAACACATTCCAACTCAGTCTCCCCACTCTACCCCCACAACCCCCCCCCCAGTCCCCCGCACATACCTCCCCTTTCCTCCAGATCCACTGCTTCTCTGTTTCTCTTCAGAAGAGAGCAGGCCTTCCAGGGATATCAGTCGAACATGGCATAGCAAGTTACACTAAGACTAGGCACAAAACCCTGTGTCTGGGCAGGCAACCCAGCAGGAGGAATAGGGTCCCAAGAGCAGTCAAAAGAGTCAGAGACACCTCCACTCACACTGGTAGGAGTCCCAGGACAACCCCAAGCTGGACAACTACAACATGTATGCAGAGGGCCTAGTGTAGACGTACGCAGGCTCCCATGCTTGCTGCTGCTTCTCTGTGAGCCCCTATGAGCCCCGCTTAGTTAACGCTGTGGGCCATGTTCTCCTAGTTTCCTCTTTCTACTTTCTGCCTATGCAAAAGGCTGATCAGACCAGATTAAAAGCAGATAAATTCAAGTTTATTGGGCATGTTGCTCCCAGGTGGGTTCATAGGTCCCAAAGAACAGGGCCAGAGAAGTAGTGTGCCTGGGCTAAGGCACGGAGCTTTTAAAGACCTTAGGTGAGGCGTGATGACATGCCAGCCAGGAGCTAGGACTGTATCCAAGTATGGTCAAAAGCTAAGCCCCTGGGCACCCATTTGAGTGAGATGATCATGTCAGAAAGGTGGGTTGTATTGGCTGCCAGAAAAGGGGAACTGGGCTTTTGGCACCATTCTTTTGGTCAGAATTTTCTCAGTGCAGGTAGGCCTGGGGCAAGGAAGGCTGAAGGGATTTTCCAGCCTGTGTCAGGGTGAGTAGGGGTTGTGTGACCCCTCTGGCTCTTACAATCCTTTCTCCCCCTCTTCTGTAGGTTTCCCCAAACTCAGCCTAATGTTTGGCTGTGTGTTTCTGCATTGGCTCACATTCACTGCTGGAGGAAGCCTCTCTGATGGTATTTGAGTTAGGCTCCAATCTATGAGTATAACAATATTTTTAGGAATTATTTCATCAACTTTTTTTTTTTTTTTTTTTTTTTTTTTTTTTTTTTTTTTTTTTTTTTTTTTGCCAGTCTTGTTTGGGTCTCTGGACCATCTAGCTTCTGGTTTTCCAGTTCTTGGCTATCCAGGCCGCGTCAGCCATGGGCTCCCTCTCCTGGTGTGGGCCTCAAATTGGACAGTCCTTTGATTGGCCACTCCCACAAGCTCTGAGCAACCATTGTTACAGCACATTTTGCAGGCAGAATAGGCTGTAGGTCTAAGGTTTTATGTCTAGGTTGGTGGCCCAGTCCCACCACTGGCACCCTTGCCTTGTTAGGGAAGACAGTCAGTTCAGGCTCCATATCCATTGCCAGGAGTCCTCACTAGGGTTGCCCTCCTAGGTCCAGGAAATTTCCAATGCGTTAGGTCTCCACATCGCCCAACTAATGACCCCAAATTCCAGTTGTCCCTATACTCTCTGCCTTTGTCCCTCACTATCCTACCTGATCTGCCTGTCCCCACCCCTACCTGCTCCCAGTCCACCCACAAAATCTGTTTTACTTCCCCTTCCCAGGGAGATCAATGTGTACTCACCTTGAGCCTTCCTTGTTACTTACCCACTCTGGGTTTGTGGACTGTAGTGTGATCATCCTTTACTTAACAGATAATATCCACTTATAAGTGAGTACATATCATGTTTGCATTTATGAGTGTGAGTTGCCTTACTCAGGGTAATTTTTTTCTAGTTCCATCCATTTGCCTGCAAATTTCATGTCATTTTTTATGTCATTTTTTTAACTGTTGAGTAATACTCTATTGTGTAAAGATACCAGATTTTTATTGTCCACTCTTTGCTTGAGGAACATCTAGGTTGTTTCCAGTTTCTGGCTACTATGAATCAAGCTGCTATGAACATAGTTGAGTAAGTGTCCTTGTGGTAGGATGGAGCATTCTTTGGGTATATGCCCAAGAGTGGTATAGCTGGGTCTTGAAGAAGACTGATTCTGAATTTTCTAAGGAACTGCCATATTGATTTCCGTACAGGCTGCACAAGTTTGTACTCCACCAGTAATGAAGGAGTGTTCCCCTTGTTCCACATCCTCTCCAGCATAAGCTGTCATTTGTGTTTTTGATCTTAGCCATTCTGGCAGGTGTAAGATGAAATCTCAGAGTAGTTTTGATTTGCATTTCCCTGATAACTAATGATGTGGAACATTTCTTTAAATGTTTCTAAGTCATTTGAGATTCTCCTATTGAGAATTCTCTGTTTAGACCTATAGCCCATTTTTTATTTAATTATTTGGTTTGTTGTCTAGTTTCTTGAGTTCTTCATATATTGCAAAAATCAGCTCTGTTAGATATATAGTTGGTAAAAATCTTTTCCCATTCTGTAGGCTGCCACTTTGTCCCAATGTTGCAGTCCTTTGCCTTACAGAAGCTTTTCAGTTTCACAAGGTCACATTTATTAATTGTAGATCTTAGTGACTGCTCTATTGGTGTTCTTTTCAGAAAGTTGTCTCTTGTGCCAATTTATTCAAGGCCGTTCCCCACTTTCTCTTCTATCAAGTTCAGCATATCTGGTTTTATGTTAAGGTCTTTGATCTACTTGGACTTGAGTTTTGTGCAGGGTGATAAATATGGGTTTATTTGCATTCTTCTACATGCACACATCCAGTTAGATCAGCACCATTTGTTGAAAATTCTTTTTTTCCAGTGTGTATTTCTGGCTGCCTTATAAAAAAATAAATCCAGTGTCCATAGGTGTGTGTATTTTTATGTCTGGGTCTTCTAATCATTCCATTGATCAACCTGTCTTTTTATGTCAATACCATGTGGGTTTTAATTAGTATAGCTCTTTGGTACAGCTTGAAATCAGGGTTAGTGATACCTTCAGAAGTTCTTTTATTGTTCAGGATTGTTTTAGCTATCCTGGACTTTTTGTTTTCCCACATGAAATTGAGTATGTAAATATGTCAATGTGTGTACAGAATTGTGTTGGGATTTTGATGAGGATTGCATTGAATCTGTAGATTGCTTTTGTTAGGATGATCATTTTTACTATGTTTATCTCACCAATCCATGAGCATGGGAGATTGCTCCATCTTTTATATCTTCTTCAATTTCTTTCTTCAAAGACGTAAAGTTTTTTTTTTTTTTATACAAATTTTTAGCTTACTTGATTAGGGTTACTCCAAGATATTTTATATTGTTTGTGGCTATTGTGGAGGGTGTTGTTTCCCTGATTTCTTTGTCACTCCATTTGCCCTTTGTATATAGGGGAACAACTGGGTTTCGATTTTTTGTTTGTTTTTTGGGTTTTTTTTTTTAAGTTAATCTTGTATCCAACCACTTCCCAGAAGGAGTTTCCTAGTAGAATTTTGGGGGTAGTTTATTTATACTATGATATCATCTGCAAATAATGATACTTTTGACTTCTTCCTTCCCAGTTTGTATTCCCTTGTTCTCCTCCAATTGTCTTATTGCTCTAGCTAGAACTTCAAGTACCATATTGAATAGATATGGAGAGAGTAGACAACCTTATTTTGTTTCTTGTTTTAGTGGAATTGCTTTGAGTTTCTCTCCATTTAATTTGGTGTTGGCTATGGGCTTGCTATAAATTGTCTTTATTGTGTTTAGGTATGCCCCTTATAACCATAATCATTCCAACACTTTTACCATGAATGGGTGCTGGATTTTGTCAAAGGCTTTTTGGGCATCTAATGAGATGATCATGTGTCTTTTTTTTTTCTTTGTTTGTTTATAATGGTGAATTACATTAACAGATTTTCATATGTTGAACCATCCCTGCATCTCTGGGATGAAGCCTGTTTGGTAACAGTGGATGATCATTTTGATATGTTTTTGGATTCAGTTTGTTGAGCATTTTTGCATAAATGTTCACAAGGGAGATTGTTCTGTAATTCTCTTTCTTTGTTGAATCTTTGTGTGGTTTTGTGTATCAGGGTGATGGTAGCCTCATAAAAATGAGTGTGGCAATGTTCCTTCTGCGTCTATTTTGTAGAATAATTTGAGGAGTATTAGCATCAACTCTTAATTGAAAGTCTGGTAGAATTCTGCACTAAAACCATCTGTCCCTGGGCTTTTTTGGTGGGGAGAATTTTAGTGATTGATTTTATTTCCTTATGGGTTATAAGTCTATTTAAGTTGTTTAATTGATCTTGATTTAACTTTGGGAAGTGGTATCTATTGAAAAAATTATCCATTTCCTTTAGATTTTCTAATTATGTGGATGATGTAATGATTGTTCGAATTTCCTTGGTATCTATTGTTATGCTCCCCTTTTAATTTCTGATTTTGTTAATTGGTATTCTCCTTCTGTCTTTTAGTTAGTTTGGACAAAGGTTTGTCTATCTTGTTGATTTTTTTCAAAGAACCAACTCTTTGTTTTATTGATTCTTTGTATTGATTGTTCGAATTTCCTTGGTATCTATTGTTATGCTCCCTTTTAATTTCTGATTTTGTTAATTGGTATTCTCCTTCTGTCTTTTAGTTAGTTTGGACAAAGGTTTGTCTATCTTGTTGATTTTTTTCAAAGATCCAACTCTTTGTTTTATTGATTCTTTGTATTTTTTATTGATTTGATTGATTTCAGCCCTCAGTTTGATTATTTCCTGCCATCTACTCTTCTTGGGTGAGCTTGCTTCCTTTTGTTCTAGAGCCTCAGCTTTGAGGTGTGCTGTTAAGTTGCTAGTATGAGATTTTTCCAAATTCTTTATGCAGGTACTTAGTGCCATGAACTTTCCTCTTAGCACAACTTTCATTGTGTCCTGTAAGTCTGGTATGTTGTACATTCATTTTCACTGAATTTTAGGAAGTGTTAAATTTCTTTCTTTATTTCTATCTTGACCCAGTTTTCATTCAGTAGAGAGTTTTTCAGTTTCCATGAATTTGTAAGCTTTCTGTTGTTTCTGTTCTTGAAATTAAGCTTTGATCCACGGTGGTCTGATAGGATGAAGGTCTGATTGTATCTGTTGAGACTTGCTTTGTGATAAGTATGGTCAGTTTTAAAGAAAGCTCCTTGAGGTATAGAGAAGAAGGTATATTCTTTTGTGTTTGGCTGAAATGTTCTGTAGATATCTGCTAGATTCCTTTTTTTATAATATCTTTTTTTTGTTTTTGTTTTTTTTGTTTTTGTTTTTTTTTTTTTTTTGGAGGCAGGGTTTCTCTGTGTAGCTTTGCATCTTTCCTGGATCTCTCTCTCTGTAGACCAGGCTGGCCTTGAACTCACAAAGATCCACCTGCCTCTGCCTCCCAAGTGCTGGGATTAAAGGCGTGTGCCATCACCGCCCGGCTTTTTTATAATATCTTTAAGCTCCAATATTTCTCTATTTAGTTTTGGTCTGGATGACCTATCCTTTGTTGGGAGCAGGGCATTGAAGTCTCCCACTATCAATGTGTGAGGGTCAATGTGTGATTTAAACTTTAGTAATGGTTCTTTTAAAAATGTGGGTACCCTTGCATTTGGGAAATAGATGTTTTGAATTGAATGTCGTCTTGGTGGATTTTTTTCTTTGATGAGTATGAAGTGTCCTTCTTCATCTCTTTTGATTATTTTTGGTTTGAAGTCTATTTTGTTAAATATTAGAATGGCTATATCAGCTTGCTTCTAGGGGCTATTTGCTTACCTTTACTCTGAGGTAATATTTATTTTGATGTTGAGATGTGAATGTCGTATGCAACCAAAGGATGGATCCTGTTTTCACATCTATTCTGTTTGTGTCTTTTTATTGGGGAAATGAGTCCATTGATACTGAGAGATCAATGACCAATGATTTTTAATTCCTGACATTTTGTTGTTGGTGGTGGTGGTGATATTATGTGTGTGTGTGTCTGTCTGTCTCTCTGTCTCTCTGTCTCTGTCTCTGTCTCTCTCTGTCTCCCCCCCCGTGTGTGTGTGTGTTTGTGTGTGTGTGTGTGTGTGTGTGTGTGTTTGTGTTTCCCTTCTTTTGGTTTTGTTGGCATGAGATTATCTATTGCTTGTGTTTATACGAGTATAGTTAACTTCTCTGGGTTGGAGTTTTCCTTCTATCACCGTCTGTAGTGTGGTGATATTTTGTTTGTGACCTAACAAATAAAGCTTGCCTGAAGATACAAGTGCAGAGCTAAGCCACTAGTTAGCCATAGAAGCCAGGCAGTGGTGGCATACACCTTTAATCTCAGCACTCAGAAAGTGGAGACAGGAAGTAATGCAGTTGGGTGGAGAAAGGAATATTAGGCAGGAGGAGACAGGAGCTCAGCCCGCTTTCAGGCTGAGGATTCAGTAGAGGTAAGAACCCTAGTGGCTGGCTCTGCTTCTCTGATCTTTCAGCACTCCCCCTAATATCTGACTTCCATTATTTATTATTAAGACCAATTGGGATTTGTGCACCACTGTAGGGCTGGCTTTGTGGATAGATATTGTTTAAATTTGACTTTATCATAGTATATCTTATTTTTTCCATGTCGATTGAAGGTTTTGCAGGGTATAGTAGTCTGGGCTGGCAACTGTGGTCTTTTAGAGTGCGCAGCATATCTGTCCAGGCCCTCTGGCTTTTAGAGTCTACATTGAGAAGTCAGATGTAATTCTAACTGCATTTATTTGTTACTTGCTCCTTTTCCCTTGCAGCTTTTAATATTTTTTCCTGTGTGCAATATGTTCTTATTGATTTTGTTCTTATGATGTTTGTGTTCTTATGCTGGTGCCTAGACATCTGGGTTTGGAGTGATTATAGGGTCCTGGTGCCAATTTCTGGGGTTTGTCTTTGTTAGATGGGCATTTTGTTCCTTGTTTTCTGTTTCCTTTCTGGTCAGTGGTTGAGCTGGAGGTCTCCACCTGAGTTGGAGGCTAGACTTATGGTGGCCAAAACATATGGAACTGGAATACTTCACAAAATTTTTTTTTTTTTTGGTTTTTCGAGACAGGGTTTCTCTGTGTAGCTTTGCGCCTTTCCTGGAACTCACTTGGTAGTCCAGGCTGGCCTCGAACTCACAGAGATCTGCCTGGCTCTGCCTCCCGAGTGCTGGGACACAAAATTTTTTAAGTGTAATTTTTTTAAACTTCTTTATTGACTCTTTGGGAGTTTCACATTATACACCCCAATTCTGTTCACCTCCCAGTCCCCCCATATCCTCCCCTCATCCATGCCACGCCCCTCACATAAGGAAACAAATCAAAGGATGCAAGCAAGTGAACAAAAAGCAAAAGCAAAAAACACTTCAACATAAAAATCTCTTTGTTTCTCTTTCTTTCCTGCTTCTCCAACACCTCTTCATTCATCCTGCCCGCAATGGAGACTTCAGTGTGCCATGTAGTACACCCCTTTGTCCCATCAGTTTTACTGGCAAATGTTTATTGCAATGAGTCACTGGTCTGGGCCAAGGCCTCTGGTTTCTGGTACACCGTCATCACTGGGATCCTCACTGGAACTCCTCTGGGGCATAACCTGTGGCTGCCACTGTCTTGCCTCTCAATGGACACTACAGTAAGAGAACTGGTGCCAGCACCATGCTGGAGAGATGGCCCCCAACCCTCACCACAGGCCAGGATGAACTGACACTGAGGGCATGCATTCACAAGAGCTGACCCCACCCCTGTGACCAAGGTGGGTATCCACAGGGGCCTAGACTCACTGGCTTGGCTATCATCCAGGCCCACAGCTGGGCCTTAAGTTGACCCACCCTAGCATCCACTCCATCTAGAACCTGCTGGAACTGGTGAAGTGACTACTGGTCCTGTGGAATGATACCCACATGATCCACTTCACAAATTTTCATGTCATCCTTTTACAGGTGCCATGCTAATCTTCTCTGTTCCGATTTTAGCAAATGTGCTGCAGAAGCGAGCACCTCTTGAGATTTTTAAGACCTGAGATCTACCACCAAAAGAGATTAAATTGCATTGATTTGGATCTAGCCTTTCTACAAAAAAACATACTTTTAATGCTTTCAGCTCACACATGTGCCATATCTTAAGGTGCAGGGTGATGTCCAAGCAGCAGGATATTACAGGAAACTCAGGTCTGATCATTTTAATTTCGCCAGCAATAAGCATCCAACAGTGTTCCTTGCTCCTTACTCCCCTTAGGAACTTCCATTAATATGGTTTTCTGTCTTAACAAGAATTCAGGAAAATAGCCTGATATTTCTCTGAAGTGCTAGCCCTTGAACATGTTTCCAGGGGATAGAGTTCTCTGAATAATTTCCTAGTATGACATTCACCTCATAATATTCATCTTTTCTCAAAGGAAGACTCAGCTTCTGGGAAGTTAAATGAGTTGGATTAGTAGAGAATGATTCATTCATCAATTAATTGATTTCTTTAGAAAACATCATCGGATACTAGCTATATAATCATCTATTGTTAGCTAAAAACATATCTCTGATTTGGTACCTGTCTTAGCTAGGGTTTCTATTGCTATGATGAAACACCATGACCAAAAAACAAGTTGGGGAGGAAAGGGTTTGTTAGGCTTACACTTCAGCATTGCTGTTCATCACTGAAGGAAGTCAGGACAGGAACGCAAACAGGGCAGGCTCCTGGAGGCAGGAGCTGATGCAGAGGCCATGGAGGGGTACTGCTTACTGTCTTGCTTCCCATGGCTTGCTCAGCCCACCTTCTTATAGAACCCAGGACTAGCAGCCAAGGGATGATACCACCCAGCATGAGCTGGGCCCTCCCACATTGATCACTACATGAGAAAATACCTTACAGCTGGGTCTCACAGAGGCATTTCCTCAACTGAGGCCCCTTCCTCTGATGATCTAGCTGATGTCATGTTGAAACACGAACCCTGCCAGTATAGTACCCAACTCTGTTATAAAGAAAGCTGATGCAGGCAGCATGCCAGGGTCTAGGCATCCCTTGCTACCGTCATAACCTGCTGATGAGAGCAGAGCTGCCCATTGTGCCTTTTGTTCTCTTCTATGTGCTGTACATTTTCTACCATAAAACTTGTAAAAATAATCTTTGTCGGGGTTTATTGTTGTCAATGGGAATGTGCATCTCATTCCTCTAAATGGAAACCAGTAGACTTTGTTAGATCCATAGAGCCTTCTGTCTGGAAATGTCAAACCAATGGGTTTGTAATTTCATCATTCCTCCCCAGAATCAATTTCTAAGATTCTCTATTGACAAAAGGGGAGAGACGGTAAGACATACTCTGACTACTGATCAGCAAAGCTGGGCACAAACTGGAGTTCAACAACATCTGCATTGTTGTTCTCCAAGACCACCTCCTGCTCATGAGCTGCCAGGACTTTGGATGTTGTCTCTTGGTCCTGCCTGCTTTCTTTCTTGATGGATTCTGTTAAGTTTATTACCATATTTTCCTACTTGTGAATCATGTTACATATCTGGGACCAGATATTCTGAATTTTCATTCATTTCTCCATCACATATTAGATCAAGTTTCGTTTCTGTTTAAGGATGAACAAAACAAAACAAAACACCTGAAATGTCAACTACAGTGAAAGTATCTTAAAATTAGTGGAATTAGAATTTCAGTTAATACCCATTTCAGTTTATGAAAGACTGAAAAAATTTAAAAAATCTTTTGTTTTATGACTTGTACAAGAAACTCATATGAGGGTTAAGAAATAAAAAAAAAAAATGACTGTAGGAGCCAGAGGGTTCAAGGACACCACAATAAAACCCACAGAACCAATTAACCTGGGCTCATAGGGCCTCATAGAGACTGAACTGACAACCAGGGAGCCTGTATGAGACTGACCTAAGCCCTCTGCATATATGTGACAGCTATGTAGCTTGGTCATCTTGTGAAACTCCTAACAGTGGGAACAGGGACTGTCTCTAAGTCTTTTGATGGCTTTTGGAACCCTATTCCTCATACTGGGTCGCCTTGCCCAGCCTTAATACAAGGGGAGGTGCTTATTCAACTTGATATGCCATGATTGTTGATACTCACAGGAGACCTGCCCTTTCTGAACAGAAATGGAGGAGAAGTGAATTGGGGAGTGGGAACAGAGGGGGGTTGGGGAAGGACTAGGAGGAGAGGAAGGAGAGGAAATTGCAGTCAGGATGTAAAATAAATAAATAATTTTTAAAAAAAATTTAAAAAGAAATAAGTTGTCTTGTCTCTTATGTTATTTCACCAAATAAATATAATCATTTTGTACATTTTTATGACCTACCTGCAGTGACAGTAGACTGCTATATAGTTAGTATAATGAAAAATCTGTCCAGTTTTTAGATTTAAAAAAATTAATTGACAAATTACTAATTCCATTAATTCTATGGGATATAGTGTGATCCTTTAATAATATGTATATATTATAAAATATTTTGCATCAAATCAAATATCATGTTTACCACTTCAGGTAAGCTTTTGTAATTAGAAGCAAGTGTATTCTTTTACCAATTTTGAAATGTGCAGTATTCATTATTATTAATGGTCACCTCTTGGGCAATAGAGGTCGAAGACTTATCCCTTCTCACTGGAACCTAGTGCTCTTTAGTTCACTTCTTCCCACTCTCCCTCCTCTTACCTCTTACCTCTGGTAACCACTGTTTTCTCTACCCCGGATGTCCGTCCCCTTTATAGTCCACACACCCATGTTCTGCTGCAGCTGGCTTATTTCAGTCATGCTCTGTCTTCCAGGTCATCCAAGTGGTCACAAACTCTTCTTCTGAAGGGACAGGTAGTGCTATAATGTTTTAAGTGCCACACTATGTATCCACTTGTCCTTTGGCAGTCACTGAGGTCTCTTTACCGTACCTGTACCTTGAATAGTGCTGCAGGAATTGGGCAATTAAGATATTTTAGATTTTAGAAATGATGTGAAACTTCTTTGAAAAAATTCTTAAGAAAATTAAAATGACACTTCAGAGTGGGAAAAATACTTTCAAAATTTGTGCTTTGAAAAAACTTTACAGCCACAGCAATATATATATATATATATATATATTATATATATATATATATATATATAGAGAGAGAGAGAGAGAGAGAGAGGGAGAGAGAGAGAGAGAGAGGGAGGGAGGGCTGGAGGTATAGCTTAGTAGCAGAGTGCTTGACTAGCATGTAAAAGGTCCCAGGTTCAAACTCCAACATCATAAGAAGTGCCAAGAGAATTGTACACACTGTTTGACAGAAGAACATATAGGAGTCTCCCTCCCTCTCTCTCTCTCTCTCTCTCTCTCTCTCTCTCTCTCTCTCTCTCTCTCTAATGCACAATTAAAACTTAAAATAACGAAATATTGTAAGTTTTTTCAAACAAAAATGATAGAAAGATCAAAATGTTTAAAACTCTGACTAAAATCACCAACACTGTGATCAGATCAACCTTAGTTTTGCTTCCTTTAGACTAAATCTATTTAAATATCTCAATTTAAGTGAGATTCAACACATATACCCCACACCCCCCATGCCTCTCACACACCCCCACATCCCCATACCTCCCACATCTCCCCCATACCCCCATACCTCCCACATCTCCCTCACACCCCCACACTTCCCACACCCTACACCCCCATACCTCCCACATCTCTCATGCACACCCACACCCTCTATACCTCCCACATCTCCCCCACACCCCCACACTCCCCACACCCCACACCCTCATACCTCTCACATCTCTCTCGCACACCCACACCCCCTATACCTCCCACACCCCCACATCCCCATACCTCCCACATTTCCCCCACACCCCCACACATCCCACACCCCACACCCCATACTTCCCACATCTCTCACGCACACCCACACCCCCTATACCTCCCCCACACACCCACATCCCCCACACTCCCCACACCCAAAAGTTGTCTCAGTAGAGAACAAAGACTTGGGTCTTTAGAGCCTTCCTCTTGGCCAGAGGCTGTTCCATGAGACAAAAGTCATGCTAGGGTGAAGGGCAGTTCCTAGTGAGGCTTATTAATGTTCCCCTGACAATTAGAATCCCAGGCATCCAGATTATGGTTGTTTCTACCCTGTAGATGGGATTTTGACTGGGATTTTCAGAATGTGCATGGTTCTTAGAAATTTCTGTTTTTTAATTTCATTTAAAAATATTTGACAAAATATTTAAATGAAACAATTTTATGATAAAATAATTCTAGTACCCATGGGTTAAGAACTAAAGAACTAAACATCCATAAAATCAAATATGTTTAAACCATCAACATGTATCAGGGATATTTCTGTGTCCTAATAGCTAAAGATACTGGAATAATACTATGTGAGGAGGTTGACATCAAGGACCCCATAATACAGTGTCCTGACTTTTGTGTAAATGGAGTGATAAAGATTCCCACTTTATTTTTTATCTTTCAAAGGGACTCTGAAAGAATCTCCAACAAATAAAAATGATTGCAGTGGGGTTTATGTAGGAGTAATATGAGCTTATCTCCCTGGAGACTAGGATAAGAAATGAGACTTTGATCTGTTTCCTATTTAATCTATTTTAAAATAGGAAAATACATCAATCTGAAAAATACTAGTACATGCATTGGGCTAGGAATACCTTCAACTAAACCACTCTTTCCACTGTTCCACCAAGACAAAAAGGTTCCACTTGAGGTTCCTGCAGTTCTCTCACTGTGCAACACTTGTGGGTACACCCCCATGCCTAAGCCCTTTAAGACCTCCCAGTGAGCCAGTTATCTTACTGAAGATCGTAACCTTCCGTAGACTAAGGCAAAGGTGACCCCTCCTTGATGCTTCCTGCTGCTTAACTTTTCTCAGGCAAATATATTTTCGCACAAATAATAAATTTTCTAAAATAAATCTTTAAAATTTATGCTAATTGCTTAATCATCTAGTATGTTTATAAAATAACTTTCTAGAAATATTTACCTCCTACTGTGTAGAAACCCTCCTTTAGTCACGTTATGACAATAGATGTTTTCTCTTGCTTTGGGGGTTAATATTTTCAGAACAGAATACAAGAAGCAAAGATTGAGCAGAGGAAAATGTCAAACGGTATTATCAATCTATCCCAAAAGATCCTCTGGACCTAAGTCAGACTGAGAGGGTCAGACCTTTGTCTGTGCAGTGGGTACTTAGCACATGTAGAAGAAAGCAGGGATCAGAATCAGTCTGAGACCACACAGATGTAACGCATCAGAAAGATTTGCTAGTTTGAAGATGACTTTAGGAAACAAACAATAATGTCAGTGATACAATGTAATATTTTATAAATATTCTGAAATGGTCTTATTTTAAGTATACCAAAGCTATTTTAATATAGTTGTTTAATATTTTCACATTCATCAAAACCTATTTTCCAGTTTTCATTAACCAACATTATTGCAAATCTCTTCAACTTTTTTATCCCATCATTATCACTAGATAGTATATACTGCTTTCACTAACTGATGATGATCCATTATTGTGTGTATCATCTAAGACTAATTCAGTACACAAAGACGAAGTCATGGGAGTTTCCCATAACTAGTACATATGTAAAAAGATGTCTGGAAATAAGGGACTTTCAGGATCCTATTTTGTTCAAAATTATATAGCATAATTTTTACAAAGTAAGAGAAGGTGTCATATTTAGAGAAAATATATGTACCAGTTAACTCTCTTGGGAAGTACTCTTGGACACATGGTCTAAAAGACAAACATAATAAACTTAAGGTACAGACAACTTGAATAAAAATAAAATTACCTCCAGGAGAAAATGAGTATTATAAAGTGTACACAACCCTTCTTGTGCTTAAGGCAGTTTGTGGAAATGGATAAATATTGGTGAAATTTCAGATAATGCTATTCTCAACAAAACTATGAGCTAGACAAATTCAAAGACCTTGCAAAGTTTGATGATTAAGTGGTGTCTTGCACAGGGCAAGCACTCAGCTGTTGGCTGTCATTGTTACTATTCTTACATCTTTCGCACGATACCTATAGCATGGCAGAGTACATAGAAATGTCTCATCAAAATAATTTGAAACTGAATTGCAATAACAGAGTTAATCTCTTCCTGGAAAATAACATGAAGGCAATCACAAGCACCAATCTGAAGGCAGGGAAGACTATTAAGTGAAAATACAACCACTAGCTTATATTTTCAGTCAGAGTATATTTCTACTGTAAGTCATATGACTCATAATGTATTTTATTTGAATTTATATATAATCATTAATATTTAGGGGATAGAGTATGATAAAAGCTTGCTGTAAGTAGTGATCAAATCAGGGTTATTACATATCTATCACTTCAAACATTTATCAAGCTTTTGTAATTAGGTACCTATAAAACCATGTTTTCTGGGTATTTGATATTTAAAATGAATTGTTGTTAAAGATAGCTAAGTATATTATTCTGAGTTGTCACCTTATTTGGCTATTATTTGGCTATATTTCATTCATCACAACCAAAATCTTCTGTGTTTTCCAATCTCTTCTCCCTCCCTAGTCTCTGATCAGTTTTCTACACTACATCTCCAGAATAGCTTATAGAGCTTCCACACACGTGAAAATTGACAGCACTTATCTTCTTGTGTTTTAATTATTTCATTTAAGGTGATATTTTCCAAGTTCCCCCATGCTGCTGCAAAGGAAAGATTCCATTTGTTTTAATGGCTGAGTAGTCTTTCACAGCATAGATGCAACTCCTTTTCCTTCTCTAGTCGCTGGTTGATGGACACTTAAGTTCTTTCCCTTTCTTGGCTGTTAGGAACACTGCTAAAATAAATGAAGAGATGGGAGTACCTTTAGACATACTGATTCATTTCTCTCCATATGAATGCCATTTTTATGCTCCAGTTGTTGCATTTTAGGTTTTCCGAGTAACTTCTTTCCTTGTGGCTTTCCTAATGTGTATTCCCACCAGCAGTGTAAAGCAGTTAGTTCCTCGTTCCTCAAGTCATCATTGGCATTATTATTATTTTTTAATAACAGCCATTTGGATTAGGGTGAGATTTTACTTCATGTTGGTTTGATGTGCATTTCTCTGATGACTAGGAGTAATAAGCATTCCTAACATCCTTGTCAGCTTTTTTTCTATGTCTTCTTTTGTGACATGCCTACCAAAGTTTCTTGCCCATTTTCTCAATACATGTTTTCTTCTAATCAGTTGTTTTTCTTTCTATATCTGTTGAAATGTACAGTTTGTAAATATTTCTCCCATTCTATATTTGTTTCTTGATTTTTACGGTTTTATGCAAAAGATTTTTAATTTGACATAATCCCATTTATTTCTGATTTGTTTCCTAGATTTTCTAGGTTGTACTACAAAATAACCTGTCCGTACCAAGGTCTAGAAGTATTTTACTCTGTAAATATGGTTAATGCATACAATGATGAAATCTCAAAAATGAAAACTGCTGATTCTGCAATGTACCTATGTGTGTATACATGCCTTTGCTGTATTTTCAAGTTTCCAGTGTTTTCAAATGAGTAGCTTTAATTTGGTGCAACGATTTAAACATATAGGAATGCATTGGCATGATAAAATATAGATCTCAGAAAAGAATTCCTAAGCCCTCATTGACTAAGAGATCCTCCATTTAGTCCATGATTCAGTTAAACTCTCAGGACTACAGTGAACTGAAAAAGTGACCGGTGTGCTCCTTAAGGACTTCACCATTGTCGGTTTGAGTTGTCTACAGAGGGCAGCAAAGAGCTTCAGC
Organism: Peromyscus eremicus; assembly: GCF_949786415.1. Lineage (NCBI taxonomy): Eukaryota > Metazoa > Chordata > Mammalia > Rodentia > Cricetidae > Peromyscus > Peromyscus eremicus. The sequence goes on along the minus strand of NC_081418.1, from coordinate 4,501,134 downwards.
ACAAGGACCAGCAGGCTGGGTCAGCACTTAGTGGCTGTCTCCACAACGTTTTAAACACTGTGAGAAGTGCCATTGTCAAGGTTCAGTTTGCTGAACCACAGGATCTCCTTTGCCACAAGAGGATCAGAGCAGGGTCCGGAATCAGCTGCTTGGCTGAGATCACAAAAGGCAAATCCAACTTTCAGTGTATCCAACATTTCATTAAACTGTTCAAGAGCTTGCAATAGAAACGTATTTTTGTTTAGAAGATTCTCACAAAAATGTCTCAAAATTAATTATTTTCAAATTCTCCTGAATATGGATTATGGTATGTCATTAAAATTATAAACTAATAGCCTTTAATAATGATAACCAGTGATATCCATGCATAGTCTATAATGCTTTAAGGTAAATTTGATTTGGGGTTTTCCCAGTATTAAAACCGTATCTCTAATTCTCCATTTTTCATTTATGACATTAAAAAAATCCAAAATTTATCCAGGAGTCCACTAGCCATCTGTGTCCGGCATACTGATTCATAGAATCAGATCAGGCTTGGTTCTCTGGAGTTCGCCTTGCGTGCGATTTACTTACAATGGGTCTCTAAGGTCAATATTTGTAGAGCAGAAGGAAGGAAACAATGTCAAGGCATACAGGGCATAAGGAAAGTGCTAACTGCTGTGTAGACCCCAAAAGATGGCCCTTCAGAGTTCTCACAAATCAGACTGCAGGGACAAGTTCTTTAGTTTTCCCATCAGAGTCTGCTAGTGGGTGTGGGCTCCCCAGCACCAAGTGAGACATTAGGCAAGATGACCCAGGCAGTCTCTGCTAAGACATCAGTTATTATTTAAAGGGATGTTTGAGTCCAACTCCACTGTGTCCACCACATTCATTTGAAATATAAGTAGTCAACACACATTATACTAAACCTGAAGGGATAACATTTACGTTTACGTTGCAAGCTTTGTTATCTTACACAGTATTAACTTATTAACTTATGTTTAACGGGAAGCTATTATCTTAGCTGATTTGTTAGCCTCTGGAAATTTTGGTTCCTAGCAGGTAAGACACACTATGAATGAAAACACCAGAAGTGAGCACTACCTCCAAGGTTTACAATAAGAAAATACTCTCTAGCACAAAAGGGAAAGTAGCGAGGGGATTGCTTAATTGTACTTAAATGAATGGTTTACAACACCTTCAGGCATCCATTTTTCAGAGAACCAATTTAGATAAGGAAAACAAACGAATGTGTTAATTGGAAGCCATTCTAGTCTCCTCATTTAGGGAACTCCTTAGAGAACCGGAGTGTGGCAGGATCAGAAAGGCAACAGGGAATTTGGTTGGCTTCAAAGTAAATGGGACTGTTAGTGTTAGAGAAAGAATATACACTTATTTAAAGTGTGTGGACAAACAGAGAAATGAATATAAAGAAGAAATTTTAAATTAATCACAATCTCCACTATGTCTCCACTCAAAGAAAAATCACTGTTTACTGACTTTCTTCCTATCATCTTTCCTGCTTAAAAGTAGAAAGTTTTGATTCAGCTTATTTTGGTTATAGACTGATTTTTTTCTATTCCATTAAAATGTATTCAAATGACAACATGCATTTACTGCAGGTTGCTCTACTTAACGGCGTGCGGAGCATATAATTAGCATCATTATAAGAAATAACAAGAATAGCTGAACTACGGTGCATATTTCAAACTATTCCTTTTGGAGAAATTCTATAAAATGGAATTACTGGGTCAAAGAAAAATAGCATTTTAGGTCCTAGATATATTTCTGAACAGGAAAAGTAAATGGTGTGTATCAATTTACATTGACTCTAACAAAGTTTCCGTCTTTTTCAACATTTCTTACAAAATTTGATAAGAAAAGGACCATTTTATTGGTGTCTATTTTTAATTCTTTAGTGAATGTAAACATTTCTATTCAGTTCTCTGCTCTGAAATGGTCTACAGTGATGGTTCTCAACCTTCCTTATGCCATGGCCCTTTCATACAGTTCCTTGTGCTGTGGTGACCCCAACCATGAAATTACTTTTGTTGCGACTTCATAACTGTAATTTTGCTACTCCTATGAATTGTAATGTAAATGTCTGTTTTCCGATGGTCTCTGAGAACTGCTGGTCTATAGTTATTGAATCAGTGCTTTTCAAATTGATACGTAAGTTCTGTTTATATATTAAGGCTCTCTTCCTGTCTTTTTTGAGGACATTATGTTGCATTGGCTTACCCATGTTCCTTCACTTTTGACTACTTTCTAAACTATAGACTTTAGTGGTGAGAATTTAAGTTAGTGATCCTTTTTCTTTGTGATTGACTTTTGAAAACTTCAACTATTCTTTCAGAGCTGGAGTATGCATGAAAATTTGCTATAATGATTTGTTTAGATTTTTGATACATCTTTACCAGGAAGGCAAAATATAGTTAATTCATTTCCTCAACCATGTATAACAGAAGTATTCATTTTTTTTATTTTTATTAGAGCTTTTAGTAAAGAAATCCATCTACATAATAATCCAGAATACATATGATACACATATACCATATATAGATCATATATACCTGTAACCGAAATGAAATAATATAGACTATTGCCATGGCTCTTGGATGTGCCATAACTAAAAGGTAAGACTCTATTGCAGAAGACACCACACAATTTGGATGCAAAACAAAAGAAAATCAGATTGGTGTTGATGAAGACTTAAGTGATTCCTGCTGGCCAGGTTTTGTAGTGCAGAGATGTACTGTGCATGTTGCTAGAGGAGAAAAGACATGGTCTTATCCAAGACTGGACCTTAAATGCTACAAGACTGATCTGACAGTCAGTGTGCACTTTGGTTCAATGGTGGCAGACTGTTAATGCTCTTTTGATTAGATTTGAGGCCTGTTCCACAGAGGGGAATTCATATTCATTAATGTAAAAATTGTAAAACTAGTGTTTTTAAGTCCTACACCTGAAATAAAACCTATTGATGTTCATGTTGTCAAATAGCCTTCTATATATTTATGTTTATATCCATAGATTTGTGCTGCTCCCAACGTTGGTCAAAAACATTTCTTATAGTGAACAGTAGTTAATGCAGAGGCATAAAGCTCTTCAAAATGCTAAAAATAATTGACTCTGAGTGCTCAGTCATGGATGGGGCATCTTACACCAGCTCCTCCGACTGCCTCAAGGCTCAGGGAACACTGGGTAAGAAGAGACATGGAAAGAATGTAAGTCAGTAAAATGGGGATAAGTGATGTGAAATTATGTCCTCTATACATGACACATATGGACTCACAGTAGCTGTGGTTGCCTACATAAGATCTGACAAAGATCCAGCATGGACTTAAAACTCCAGCATGGACTTGGGGATCACGCAAGGCCCCATCTGTCACTGAGGAGCTATATGTAGCTGATGGCTTCTATTAAAGTGGCGTCACTTTTCTTTAGATGTGGGGCAATTCTTGGGTTGCCTACACCAGAGTGGATGACCCTAGGCCTATGAATATATAGGCAATACTAACTGGACTCAGTGAGTAAGGAGGACATGAAGTTAGGGGGGGGCATGTGGTAGGGAGGTCCCAGTAGAAGTGTGTTTGGAGAGTTGATGGGTGGGTACAATCAAGAACCATTATATACATGTACAAAAATTTCAAAGAATAAATAAGAATAAAAATCCTGCTCCATAAGTGCTGGTTTTTATACAAAATTACATTAAGATTTTAGTTCTATAATGTATTTTATGATTTTACATGACAAATTCCTTCCACATCATTGTAAATTTTCACATTCAAGTGTGTTATTCAGTTTTCCAGAACTGTAACAGATGCCTAACAAGCACATCTTAAGAAAGGGGATGTAGATGTGGAGATGTCTATGTATGACACATTGACAGCTGTGTGGGTCTGCTGCAGCACACTCTATCATGGTGAAAATGCATGGCAGAGGAGGCTGGGTCACTTCAAGGGGAGACCCCCAGTGACCCAAGAGCTCTCACTGGCTTACCTCTTAAATAGTCCTCCACATCCCAACCATGTCAAGCTGGGAAATGTGCTTTAACATGAAACACTGAGAGTCAACTCACTGGAGCAGCACTGTCTGTTTTGCTGTGGGAGGAACATGCTGTGTTCTTCCAGCTCCTTGAATGTTTGATACATTTCAGTGCCAACCTCTGTGTATATGAGGGAGCTCATTCATTATTTTACAGGTTTTCTGTGAATTATACAAAAAATACTTTTTCTAAAAAATGTCTTTATATAAGGAAATTAATTATTAAATTTTGTTGATTGATCTATTTATTTTAAGATACAGAATTATATCAATAATGAATGACAATAGTATTAGCTAGTAGTATAAACCCATGCACTATTCCCTTTGAGTGTTACCTTCTTTGAATCAACTTTAAAAATCATATGCAATTAATATAATATTTTCCATACTAAATAAACAGACGTTTAATTTCTCCTTTGGATTTTTACCTGTCTGGTAAGTGTGCCCCTCATGTTTCTTTCCTATTTGCAAATGTTGACATTTTGAAAAGTATATAAGCTGGCAAAGATGATAGATAGTACCCTGTTTCTATTCTTAACATTAATTGAATGTCTCTAATGCCAAACTGAAAGAAAAAATTATCTAATTGTAGCTTAACAATTCACAGCGTTGCTCTCTTTGGCTTATAACTTCCACTGCATTTTCTACAACCCACCCTTTTCTTTTTAATTGTATAATTCTGTTTAAAACTTTCTTTTCCTATACCCATCTGCTCCTTCTCAACTTCCACAGATATGACAGAGTTAATCAATTGACCTTAAATAAAAATTAGATTTGTGGTGATTGACTACAGCTGGGTGGTAGAGATGCCCAAGGAAACTAGGTTGTAAATTGCCGGGGAATATGTGATTGGACAAGCCCTGAAATTATTGCATTGTATTTATTTAATTTTTGAGATCTCATTTCGAGCAACTTGGCCTTGAACTCAGTATGTGGCTAAGAATGTCCCTGAACATTCCTCCTGCCTCCACCTGCCTCTCAAGTGCTGCTACTGCAGGGGTGTCACTGGACCCCGTTTTGATGGTGTATAGTAGACAGGCACTCTTCCAACAGAGCTGCGTCATAGCTCCCTGGAACCTGAATGCTTTGAGGGAACTACTAAGGTGTGATGATATGCCTGTAACAACGTCAACATGTGGTCCATCTCAAAAAAAGCCGACATTTACCTTAAAATTTATGCTTTAGAATCCAAAGATAGGTGTGGCCAGGCATTTGGGAATCAGTGAAAGTAGGTAGCAGTTTGGAATACCATTGAAAGCAAGAAAGTGTGGTTTTTCTGTTCTTATTTTAAGTGAGATCAACAAAAACTAACGTGAAATTTTTTTATACTTATCATTCATGTTTACTTATTGAAAACTTCACAAAAACAGTGAATGATAATTATGGAACCGTGGAATGTGGTGTGTGTGTGTGTGTGTGTGTGTGTGTGTGTGTGTGTGTGTGTGTTGTATGGATATATTACATTAAGTGGATTGCTTGCACTAATATTTTGTTATAAGAAAAAATACAAACAAATTTTTGTTTGGGGATAAAGTGGGGCCTACCAAAAGTTCATATGTTGTAGCTCTAACTCCTTGTGTATTATAATATGACCCTTAGAAACAAAGTCATTGTAGATGTAATTATTTAAGATGAAGTCATGGTGGAATTAGCCTCTAATCCAATATAACTGATGTTTTCCAAAGATTTGAACACAACCTGGTACATGGGGAAAATGCCACAAAATAGTGGAACCATGATGCTCTGAAAGTAGGAAATGAGCCTGAAATAGAGCCTTCCTGAACATTTCCAGAGAAACATAGCCCTTAATTTCAGACTTCTAAGTTCTAGGACTGTGAAAAAATATGTCCCTATTTTCCTCAACACACAGTATATGGCGTTAACAGCCCAGTAAGCTAATGTATCCTCCTGCTGTAACCAATAAATTGACAGATTTTATTCTTGAAAACAAACATAAAACTTATAATGGTTTATGATGTACGTTGGGAACACACACTCCATAAAGTGAATTGTAGATAATTGTTCTGTAATCACAGCAAGATGTAAATGTTAGTCTACTAAGAATGTTGCCTAATGGAATGACTTCTCTCAATTATTTTCATTTTAAATAATATTCATTTTCTTTCATGGAGTTTTATTTTAATTAAGGATCAAATTGTTCAAAATGTTCCCTCCAAATCCCTTATCCTGGCTGATAGGCTGACAAATCTGAATTATTCTAAGTGGTATAATTTTTGAAATCTCAATGGTATATTTTACAATCATGATTATTCTTCTTAGACAAGGAATTTTGAAGTAAGTAAGCTATGCAGTAGATAGCCTTAATTTTATGCATTTATAACACTGAACATTAAACCGCTGTTTATCTGGAAGTTCAAGAGACAGTATGCTATAGATAATCAAATATTTTATATAATGTTTATTTAAAACACGAAAATATATTTTACTGTAAGATCTACAAATATATTTAATCATTTGACTTTATAATACATATTGAGTACTGAGAGTTATCTTCAAGCTACTTTTTGAAAATTACATCTTTGTGAATGGTAAGGTGGCCCACCAGTTAAGAGAACTTGGAGTTCTCGCAAAGGACCTGGGTTCAGTACTCAACACCCACATACTGGCCCATAAACACATGTAACTCCAGTTCCAAGGGATCCAGTGTTATCTTCTGGCCTCTATGGGAAGCTTATACACATGGTAGATATATGTACATGCATGTAAGGCACTCACACACACAAAATAAAAATAAATAAATGTTTAAAATATAATTTTAATGATGAATAATTGTTTTCCGCTTAAACTCTGGTCATTCAACTTTTATGTAAAGTCTAACTAAAGGAAATTAATTTTTTTTAAAGATTTATTTATTATGTATACGTTGTTCTGCCTGCATGTGTCCCTGCAGGCCAGAAGAGGGCACCAGATCTCATTATGGGTGGTTGTGAGCCACCATATGGTTGCTGGGAATTGAACTCAGGACCTCGGGAAGAGCAGTCAGTGCTCTTAACCATTGAGCCATCTCTCCAGCCCCTAAATTTTTAATAAACACAAATTGCAAGGGGTATAAATAACTTAGGGAAAACTGCAGAGATTTTTCATGAGTGTTTACTGAGTGGTTTCTGGGCATTTAATCCGGTAATATACAAATTCAAATGACAGGGCCAGCAAGATGCCTCAGTAGGTAAACATGCTGCAGACCAAGCCTGATGACCCAAGTTTGATCACTGAAACTCACACTGGAAGGAAATAATTTACTCCACAAAGTAGTCTTCTGACCTCCACAGCTGCACCATTGCACACATATGCTTTCACGTGTGTGCACACACATGTATGTAGGAATAGTCTCCCTTCCTGGAAGATTTTAATTGGATTTAATAGCTGCAGATCTTCAGTATGTTTGACTGGTAGTGTATCTGAGGTTGGTATGTATTTTAATCTTGTAAAAATGCAATTATAAGCCTAGTAAATGGTCATATGAAGGTTTCATGAACTATACATCTATTTTTTGAGCAAAATGAAATAGGACAGATCTTCTTGATAGGTATTTCAACAGGGGATCAGTCATGTGCTAGAAAGCCCACCCATCAGGTCTTCACTAAGTGCTGAGGGACCGGCCATGAAAAGGCCAGGAACTTTCCACTGCCAGTGAGGTGGGAGACATCCTCCTCTGCTTTACTATTAGAATAATAGTTGAATGAAGCTTAAAAAGTCTTCATACTAATAAAAACAATCTTTAAACTCTATGTGGTTGAATATTTTAAAATATAATATTCCAAAGTTTCAACTCTAATGGTTGGTAATATTTGGAGATAAATTTCTCCAAATATCACATTAAAATTTAAAGAGAAACAATAAGGATCTTTTTGCTTTCTAATCCCTTGCATTAAAATGCACATTCCATTTCCCTCTTTCACTATTTTAATGAGCAGCAATCCTAATTACCTACAAGTGGTCCAGCTTACAAGGAGCTCCAAGGAATGGCAGGGTCTAAAGAGGATCCAAAGCAGAGACGTGTGGTAAGGAACCAGAATAAAAGGGGGAAATAGAGCAAAGATGGAGATGGAGCCTGGGTAATTTTGATGATGTCAAGATTAAAAAGCTTCTCAGGAAGAAAGCGGGGCCCACTCTGCACTCCCATAGACTACATGGTCCCAACAGATGTTAAGACCCTTGGGTGGAAGATTGTCTGCCCATCACCCCCACTAATTGATTACTAATTACAAAGGGAAAATGCTATCTTATCTATTTATCATAAGGCCATCTAATTTAGGGACCTCCTGCTTATATAGACTATGAATCAATCACTGTCACTTAACATGAAATTTTCCAAAATATTTAAACTGAGATTTTGTTTGTTTGTGTTTTTATGCAATGTATAACATTAAATTGAAACAAATCAGATAAATCTACAACACAGGCCATTCCAAAGACAACTGACTGCTGTGGGATGTCCTGTATGCTATGAATATATGTTGCTATGACTGATTGATAAATAAAATGCTGAT